>NC_056748.1:1139992762-1140190262 GCF_019279795.1 Protopterus annectens | reverse complement strand
TGGTTGCTCCCTTGCTCACCAGGTCCCCAATAAGACTCCCCACTGGCACAGCTATAGGGTCCAGATCTTTCCCTAGCTGGGCAAGCTAAAACCTCCAGTACCCTCTCTGTCCAACCAGTGCTTCATGTCCCTGCCAAGTAGCTGACACCACACACACACACACACACACACACACACACACACTTTGAGATAAGTATTTATACAATTTCACAGACACTCCTGCGAAAGGCTGACACAGATTCCCCAGCTGTGCCCCTTTATCCAGACCATATGGTAGTAATCCCTGCCACCACCCAGCTAATAATATCAGCTACTAAAAGGCCCTTAAAAGGGTGTCCAGTTATTACTGTGTAATATTATTATCCAATGGTAATGTGACTATTCAGTCGAGGCTTATTGGAAGGGCTTAGACAGTAAACTCTATAAATATATAATGTACTCTAAAGCATAATTTATCTCTACATGAACCAGCCACGGGTAGAAGGTTTTAAAAATATTTAATAATAAATAATTAAAACACAAGACAAAACTACTACACCACAGAGATATCTAAGAGTTCAAAGATCATACTGAAGCTTAAAATAATACAGTAGGACAGGTCTGATTTCAAAGAAAGATACCTTTCATAGGTTCATAGGTTCATAGGTTCATAGGTTGGTACTAGGCTATCAGCCCTAGGGCCTATACAAGCCTAGCCATAACAATTCCCTGGCTATTTCTTCCCACATTATTTACTTTCCTGGACCCCTGTCTAGCAGGGTGACTGACGTGATCCCTGGGGTGAATTTCCTTTCTCCCATCCAATCGTCAAGGTTCCTCTTGAAGAGGTCCAAAGAGGCACTCTGCTTGACATGTATGGGCAATCTATTCCAGAGTCTGGGGAGTCTCTGGGTCAGGAACCTATCCCTCCAACATGTTTTGTTTATTGTGATGACAAGGTTTAGATCCCTGGAGCGTGTAGCTCTGAGGGATTGGGATTTCTTTAAGTGTAGCATGTCCAACAGCTCTGGGTTTGACATGGCCTTGTATGTTAAGCAGAGATCGCCTCTGAGTAGACGATATGTGACAGAGTATAGCTGGAGTTTTTAAGGCGGTCAGCGAGGGCATCTCCTTTAGGCCTGTGATTCTTTTAGTGAGGTATTTCTGAGGCCTTTCCAGTTGTTGCAGATGTCTTGAGAGGTACATACCAAATGGGGCGTTGTATTCTATAATGGGTCTAATGAGGGATGAGTACAGTGGGACAATGACCTCCTTTTTCTGGATGAAAAGCCCTTCGTGATGAGGTGTGCCACATAGAAGGATTTCCTGACTGTTGTGGCGATGTGGTTATCGAAGGTGAGACCACTGTCCACCTGTGTCCCTAAGTCTCTTATCACACTTTCTGTGTTTAGTGTACTGCCACCTATATGGTAATTCATGGATACATGTTTTTTCCCAAAGGGGATAACAATACATTTCTTGGCATTGAGCTTGAGCCCATGGCTCTGGCACCAAGCATCTGTTTCTGTAAGGCCCTTTTGTAGAGTATCCACATCATTTGGGATTCAATAATGGCTCCCAGTTTGCAGTCATCTGCAAACTTTGTTAGCCAGAGTCCCTTAGTGTTGACCTGTACTTCAGAGAAGTAGATGCCAAACAAGAGCGCCCCAGGACTGAACCCTGAGGTACTCCACTTGTCACTTGTCTGGAGCTGGATTTGGAGTCTGCTACTTTTACAGTGTGGGTTCTATCAGTAAGCCATTTAGCAACCCATTGGGTGACATAGGGATTAATGCCCAACTTAGTAAGTTTATCTATGATTCCAGAGTGGGGGATGGTGTCAAAGGCCTTGGCAAGGTCTAGATAGGCTGTGTGGACCACCTTACCCTTGTCCATGGCTCTGGAGACTGATTCAAAGAAGTCAATCAGGTTCAGGAGACAAGATCGGCCCTTCACAAACCCAAACTGGGTGGGGTCCAGTGTTTGAAGGTTGCCAATGTCTTTGTTTATAAGTTCCATGATAATACACTCCATGGCCTTGCAGATAAGGCTTGCCAGACTGATGGGATGGTAGTTTCCAAGATCCAAGGTGGATCCCCCCTTGTGGATTGGGATAACTGTAGCTCTGCACCACTCAGTGGGCACGAAACCTGAGGTGAGGCTATGATTAAACATGACACTTAGGTGAGGTGCCAGTTCATATTGTAGTTCATGTAGTACACAGCCCGGGATGTCATCTGGTCCCATGGATGCTGTATTCTTGGCTTTAGAGAGTGCATTTTGTACCTGTGTGGCCGTTATTACTGGAATTTGGCAATCTTCCGGTATTGAGATGGGCCATTTAGGGGGTGAGAGTGGGGTGAAGTTGGCACTGATTGATCTGCCAGGATATTGGCAATATCCTTCAGATCAGTATATTTAATGCCATTCTGTTTTAGCTCAGAGCAGATCTGAGCATTGCCATTTAGATTCTTGACATAATTATAGAATGCTTTGTGGTTGTCTTTGGAATCTTTGGCAATTTTATTTTCGTAACTAGCTTTGGAGGATTTTATGAGGCATCTCAGTTTATTACTGAGGCTAGTAAGGGAGTTTTTTGCATCCTGGGATTTTCCTCTTTTCTGCAAAAGTTTTCCTTTTGTTGTAAAGTTTGTTTATGGCAGGGGACCACCAGATTGGCTTCCTTTTTTTGGATGAGAGCATTTTGGTTCTATTTGGGATGGCACGATTCATGCATGAGTGGATGTGCTCGTACAGTGCCATAGTGTAGGATTCAGCAGTTGAACTTTCAGTTCCCGTCTGCATGGGTGTCATGAAGTTTGTCACTTCTGACTTGAGTAGCATGAAGTTGGCTTTGGAGAACTTTTTTATGGTGGTTTCTTTACTGTGGGGTGGGGTGGGATGTGGATGTTAAGGGTGATTAGCTTATGGTCAGACCTGACTAACGAGGGGATGACCATAGGTATGGAGCATTGATTTCCCATGTTGGTAATGACCGGGCCTAGGATATTGGAGCCCCTGGTGGGACTATGGATTAGTTGATCCAGGGCGTTGGAATTTATGAATTCCAAGAACCATTGTGCAAAGGTGTTGGGACATGAGTAGTTTTCCCAGTTAATGGCAGGGTAGTTAAAATCACCCAGTATTAGGGTGTTTGGTTCTATCTTAATATTTTCCAGTATGTTTAGAAAGGTGTAGTGAGAATCTTGGGGTATGGTGTCGAATCTGTAGCAAGCTACAATTTGGATTGCAGTCTTACCTAGTGTTAGTTGCACTTGGAGAATTTCAGACACATTGTGTTGGCCAACTAGCCTGGTGGTGTGAATATCCTTGGTGAATATTGACACTCCTCCACCTTTAGTGTTTTGGTCCTGGTTTGGTGGCCGAAAAGTGTTGTAAGAGTTGTAGCCTGGTATTGCAGGGGTGCTCTCTGGAGCCTTGAACCAGGTCTCAGTTACTGCACAGCTATCGATGTTCTCCATTTTTAGGAGTGCCTCGAGAGAGTGCATTTTGAGGTTTAGACTTCTAGCATTGAGTAGCATTACCTTCAGATTTTGCATGCTTGTACCTGTTATGGTGGTGCCTGACTCAGAACAGAGAGAGCTGTGGTCTCTTTTGAAGTTTTAATATGCTGTTAAAACAGAATTCAAGCAAAACACAAGGTAAAGAAAGCAAACTACAGTATTCAAAATATAGAAAGGCAATACAGTAATACAAAAAATAACAGCAAACTAACCTTTCCTTCACAGCAAAGTGTAGCAGAGTCTGGATGAGCCTTTCTGGTAAACCTAATTAATCTTTACTAGCTTTAACTATTCCTACAAGAAATCACAGTGCTAAAGCTTACATGTGAGCATAAGGCAGAGTGCTGAGTTAGATATCCAAGATCAAAATGCTTCCAGTCTCTTGTGAGAAATAGTATTTAAACATTACTAACAAACATGTCTCTAAGGCCCTCCCAAATTACATTATTTTTGACACTTATGTTTTCCCAGTAGTCATATTGCATCATCTTAACACCTGGTCTGAGTTCTCAGGCCACAAACTGCATTATTTAGCAATCTAACACCTGCTCAGAAACTTACAACAATACAAGGCATTTCACGTGTATATTCTAACAGAAACCAGAGCAGTAAAGCACCATCCACATGTAAATTCTGGTAATAAACTTTAGCCTTAAAACAATGGGCATGAAATCTTCATCCAGACGCACTGGAGCCGAATTCTAACATGCAAGGGTCACAACATGCTTCACTGGGCCAGTAGAGTGCAACATTGTCACATATTTTGCAGTTCCACATTTCACAATATTCTTTTACACTCAAGGAAACATGCCTGTATTTTTACATTTATTTACAAATGCCAGAATTATATATCAAATTCTATTTGACTAGGCTGGCAGCCTTCGCCCATCTCTCCCCAATCGTCACAACATGCATGCACACATTCAGGACAGACAGACTCATGTACATATTTTATAAACGGAAACACACACAGTTGCCCAGCAGTTACAGCCACTTTGTTGAATGAATAGACTTCAGATGTTTCACTGTAATCAAAAGAATGAAAAAAAATCCGACAAAGTAAGTCATTGCAACTACCCCTGCTCTGCTTCTGTGCTTCAGTTTGAAAAATGTCCCTGCTTTTGCAACATTGTTTTGCTCTGTTACTCATAGAATGCTTACTTTGCTGGTTAATCACAGAGGTTTAGTCACTCAGTCAATAATGCCGCTCATCAGAGTTTCATATTTTGTATTGCTTAAATATTTTGTGCTAATGACTGGTGCCTGCAGCTGAAAGAAGTTAGGAGGCATGTGCTTTATCTGTGTCTCTCTCCTTCACACACCCTCTCTTGCTCTGTCTCACTCACATACCCACACCGCACAGTAACTTTTCTACTTACTTGTTTGTTAATTTTTACACTTGATAAACTATAAAGCCGTGTTAGCTGAGTGTAAAAAGGGTCCCTTTGCTTTTTTTTCTTATTTTGTCCGAGCTTTATGTCAGTTTAATATGCTGCCATAAAGTGAAAAGACTTTTTTTTTTAACCAGGCTTTTACACCAAGGGCATAATGTACATTTTTCCCCTTTCTCTAATAAATAATTAATTATTACTGTATTCCAAAAAGTGTATTTATTGTGAGACATGACCCCACATGTAATAGAGTAGAGAGTGCCCAGTCTAGTGTGTTAATCCACTGGTTTAGAGTCCATCTATCCATCTATAACACTTTTTCCCATTTTTGCACTTGTGGTTGTAGTGTCACTTCAACAGTGGCAATCATCTAGACCTAATGTTCCCACCTCTAGGTAGCTAGCCTGCACCTGAAACAGAATTGTAGGTCCCATATTTTATCAGTCTACAGTAATAAAAAGGCTATTTTATCAGCCTTCCGTGAAAAAAATGCTATCAATGTCAGATCTCTTTTCTGATCTTTCTAGTATGCCCCCCAACATAGTAGTAATCTATTTGAATGGACATTGCTTAAATATATCTATTCATTAGAAAAGTTTAAACATTTATTTTTACAATGATCACTGGTTGACTCTCCCAAATACAAAGCCGGCAATCATGCTGACTCATCTATTAACCAATAATATTCTATACTCTGTTTATGTTGATAATTTAAGAAAGTTACATGCAAACCTGCTTGATGATTTTTATTTAATAACAACCATTTAACTTATTTAATTACCCTGTCAGTTGTTCAGCTAAGTACAGTCATAGATGTTGCCTTTGACAATGGTCATAATTTCATTTATACTTTTGCCAATATTGCCTCCTAGGACTTGAATTTTTCTTACAGGCATTTTTTTCCTTGTTCTCTGAACCATTTTTGCACTTAAGTAATGAATTTCCATCTGACTTGAAAATGTCCAACATAACTATGACAGGTTCTTTGTATGCTCTACCTCTCACAGCAGCCACGGTATGGGTGGGTTAAGTTTTAAGTAGTAGACGTGACTGTGGGGAACTGTTTTGGTTAATTTTTCACTCTCAGTACAACTGTTTTTCTGAAACTGATATAGGTGTTGCTGAGAGCAGGTAACCACAGCCACTGAAGCTATTGTTTCAGGTTTATCTGCAGATAGATCATCTCTGATTAAAGCTGAAAATTCTTAATGGTTTTACTTCAATGTATCTATTTAAACATCTTCAAGAAGTAGCCGGTAACTAAAAGGATAAAAGCACTAAATTCTTGAGAGATCGAGTAGTCGTTTGAGTCTTTAATACATTCTTATTTCCACACTGATTGTTATATAGTCATTACTGTTCTTCTCCGTTGCTGACATCTAACGATTTCTATCCCTTTTTGTCTCCTCTTCCTTAGTGCCATAAAGAATCTCCTAGAGTTCCTCCATCAGTATAACTCAGCTCCTTTTGGGCAGTAAAGGTAAATTACCCCACTCTCTTTGGCACTTAATACCACTACTATATTTAAGGTAGCACAGCCCCCATTCCGTTTATTCCTCTTCAGCACTACTCTTTGCAACATTCTCTGCCTGCTGGCAGCAAGCGATATCTGCTCACTCTTTCTCCCTTAGGTGATTATGGTGCCTGCACAGGATATCTCATCTGTTTGCAGTACATTTAATACACCAGCAGCCAGTACGTGACTTTACATAACCGACAGCCATCTCCTTCCTTCTAATTTTATTTTTTTAGTGGGAAGGGAATTCTGTCACTTCTTCTGCATCGTTCTCTGATTGCAGCTGGGTAACTCCTGTCTCACTCCTTCAGTTTTGCTTGTCATTCTCACTTTAACCTAATAGCTCCTGTTGTAACTAGGAAGGATCTCTTCTCTTCCACACTTGCATAATATTAGCATTATCAACCTCACCCTGTCTTTTCTTCCATTAGTGGCAACAAAGGACCGTTATCCTCTCACTCCGCACTGGTAACCCTTTTTTGTATCTTCAACGAAACAGTCTTTTCCCTTTTCTGGGTCTTCTGGGTTAAATCTATCATATTCTTTCTTTGGAAACAACAAGTGTTTTCTTTCCATTTTACATATTCCTTTTGTTTAAAACAGTTCCATCTTTGATCTAAACCAATCGGCATCCCATTTAATTTTCTGCTATAAATAATCTTTACTAGTCTTCCAACCTTCTTGTGCGGTATAGTACAAATACATCTTTCTACCCATAGTACACTTAATATTCTCTTTTAAACTCAAAATCCGGTATATAAATCAACTGTCACTTTTGAGACTATTTTTGTTCACATTTTTGTGTATTATTTCATTCTTTTCCAGTTTTTACCTTGTGGATTTCATATCTTTGTTTCCAGTTCCAGATTTCCTGACTAAAACTAAACAAGCAGATGGCTTCATAATTTAATTGCACAATTAATTCCTTGTGCCATGTAATGGGAAATATTGCATACATCTATCAGAAACAGGTTGGCACTCAAATAGCACTCTTGCTGAAACATCTGTATTACTCAATTACTGAAAAAAAAATCCTATTAAGCTAAATCTCTTCTACCTAAGTTCTGCTTTGTTCAAAGACATTAATTCTAACTTCTTCTTCTTTTGGCTTTTCCCAGTTAGGGGTCGCCACAGCTGATCACATGTCCGCTCATGATTGGCAGTGGAGTTTTACAGTGTCGAGTTGCCAGCCTGGCGCCCAACCTTCCACAGAAGGTACACACAGACTCACACCTAGGGCCAATTTAGAGTGTCCAATCAACCTATAGCATGTCTTTTGGGATGTGGGAGGAAACTGGAGCACCCGGAGGAAACCCACGCGACCACAGGGAGGACACGCAGACTCCGCACAGAAGGCACCCCAGCTGAGGATCGAACTAGGGAACCTCCCACTGCGAGTTGACAACACCAACAGCTGCACCACCATGGCCACCCATTTCAATTACATTTTATTTCAATTACATTTTCCTAGAAATTACTAAACACGTTGTGGTTATTTACAATGCAAAGACATTCATTCTAACACTGGACCTTATTCAGTTGCATAGATCCCTGCTACCATCACTGTGGGCAAATAAAAAAACCCAATAATTAGGACTACTTAGCATTGTCAGTTTCAATAACAGATGCATGAAACAGACTAGAAATACAGTTATTAAAAGAATTGCCACATATTCTAGCCATCAGTGGCCATCTGCCTACATTACAAATAAATATCACCTTCACTTGAATAAAACACTACAACTTAAAATCAGCAGCAGACTGATTCCTTCACATTAAAAACAGCAAAATAAATATATTGCAAATTATACAGGCCAGTACTTCCATGGATTTCCATTATGGAGCAAACTAATAACTCATTGCTACCTTTGGAAAAAAATAGATTAACAGTTTAAAAGCTGTCATTAAAAGTGTTTTTAAGTTGTTTATGCCATTTGGGATCCCCTACAATTTGACCAGTAAAAACCTATGTTATTGCAGAATCAGAACCAGAAATCATGCAGATCAAGCAAAAAAAGATTAAGTATTAGAAAATTCCACTGAGTGTTTCTTCTTTAAACATTTTGACATACGTCCTTATAAACACCACAAAACCATTTGCAACAGGCAAGTTGTCATTCTCTACTTTATCAATGGCATCCACAGCCTTGGTTACAGAATGATCAGGAGAAATTTAGGAACTACAGTATGAGCACAAACAGAAGTTTCAGAATAGACTATTAGATCTCAGTTCAGATGGAAATTTAAAACAGACAGCCATGGAATGGTCAC
The DNA here is from genome assembly GCF_019279795.1 of Protopterus annectens. Taxonomy (NCBI): domain Eukaryota; kingdom Metazoa; phylum Chordata; order Ceratodontiformes; family Protopteridae; genus Protopterus; species Protopterus annectens. Next base: position 1,140,181,581 of record NC_056748.1, on the reverse strand, counting down.
GAGTGCCACACAATGGACAATATAAGGCACAATACCACCTTATTGACATACCTCACATCCACACAGTGATGACATCTCAAATACTCTTCATAAGTTGTTATGCCTATGTGCCTTCCACTTACAATATATTAGGTGAATGCTGCAAAACTCTATCCATTTTTTTTAAATAAGCATATTTGTTCTACATCTTAGTCCAAACTCTCAAGTCGTGCAGGACAGCAGCAGGTTCTTCTAACATAATATATAAAGAACATAAACAGGAAGATACTAAAGACCTTAAAAGCCTTAAATATAAATTGAATAGTTACATAATAGTTTTGTGATTTAATAATGGGCATGGATAAAAACTTATTCCAATAAACTCCTTTTAATGTATCACATTTCTCCAAAAATATTTCTAACAGTCCATAGTTTAAAAAGTTAAAACAAAGAAGCATTCTTTAGAAATGTGAATCTAAGCATTAAATAAACTGAGAATTTTAGTTTCTCAAAGGAATTCTGCATATCTACTGTCAGGAATAGAGTTGGACTTGTCCAGTAAGATTATATGAGCTAAATTATACCTCCTGCAAACCTGCGGATGGAGAGACAAAAAGCAGCACACACACACACACACACACACACACACACACACATATATATATATATATATATATATATATATATATATATGTGTGTATGTATATGTATAGACACACAAACACACAAAAGCAAATCATCAAGGGTCACAGGAGCTGTACTCTGGGCACTGAAACAGAAATAACAGAAACTACCTAAACAGTAGGGTTGTTGCAGAATAGCAGTAGCACTTTTTTCTGCTTCAGGTGGCCATAGCATTCTTTTCTAAGTCAGCTCAATGAGAAGCCATTAAATACTATATAGATATATATATAGTTATATATGTATAATATATATATATATATATATATATAGTTCACCCTTATAATCTCAAAATACTGAAATCTCAAATTTCACTATCATGAGACCATAAAGGCGAATTTTTAAAATAGCGAAAGTGCATAATAGCGAATTTGAATATCTCAAATTTGCGGTTATGGCTTTACAGTACGTTGCGTGCGGTGGTTTGTGTGGATGGTGTCCATTGTCGAGTGTGGATTTAGGTGTGATTTAAGGTAAGCGAGTGTTTTGTAAGGGTTTTGGGTAGGAGTTTGGATGTATGTGAGTGTGTTTGTAAGTTGTACGTGAGGGTTGGGGTAGGCAGGTGAAAGTATGAGTGTGTAAGTGTTGGATGTGTTGGTGTTTGTATATGTGTGGTCTGTGTGTGTGTGAGAGAGTGTAGAATGTCTGAGTGTGAGTTTGCTGTCTTGCCCCCCTGCTTATATGTAGTTTAGGTGTGTTGTGTGTTATTGTGTTTGTGTATGTTTTGTTGTTTGATTTGTTGCAGTGTGGGTAGGATGGTGTATGTGTTGTGTGGTGTATGGTGTGTTAATGTTTGCGATTTTGTGTTTCGCGGTTTCAGGATTTTGAGCATTTGCCTTTATGGTCTCAAGATACTCAAATTCGAGATTTCAGTATTGCGAGATTATATAGGGGAACCATATATATATATATATATATATATATATATATATATATATATATATATGTGTGTGTGTGTGTGTGTGTGTGTGTGTGTATATATATATATATATATATATATATATATATATATATATATATATATATACACATACATATATTATTTATTTAACATTTGTTTACCGGGAGTGTCCAACTGGGCCAGAGGCCCATTTTCAGCAGAGGCCCAGGGAGAAAATCTCCACATACAATATACAATATATCTGACAAAAAACAGAATTTAAAAGATAAATTGAGTTACAAAATAGTTACAAAACTTACAAGACCATCAGAGTACAAAATTATACATTATAAAAGTAGGATATTAAAACATATATGTTGAAATAAGATACTAAATTAAACAGTGCCACTGTGAAAAACAGACAAAAATACAAGGAGTTGTCAAACAGTTGTTGTAGAGTGATACAGATTAGAGTGAGAGTTTTGGGTAAGGGGACTAAAGTAAGGAATTACTGAGTAAGTGTGTTAGGTACTGAGTAGCCCAGTGTGTGGGTGGACACACTGAGTGTACTGGTAGAATCATACTTGGATGATAATAGGAGGATAAAGGTAGTTGGAGTAGTTTTACCCAGGAGTTCAAGAACAGAGCCATTTGTTTCTGAAGTGATCCATGAGAAGAAGTTTGAAAGTCTTAGAGTTGTTTGAGCTAAGAATATGCTGAGGAATTGTTCTCAAGATGTTTGATATCTTATGTGAGTATAATGACTCGCCTGAGGAATTATTTGCTTTAGTGATATGCAGTAATAGTTTTTCAGAGGATCTAAGGGCTCTGTTGCTGCAAAGTTCTGAAGGGCTGGACAGTTTCTTGGTTGAGATATAACTGAGTGGCTAATGGTTAGTTGGTTTGTATGCAGTAGATGGGGGGAGTTCACTCCAGTTTAGCTCATGTATGGCAGTGCAGTGATATGTTCTATTTGGAAGATTAAGAGCAAACCTAGCTATTTTGTTATAACAGGCCTCCAGTTTGGTTAATTCTGACTTTCTAAGATTTGTAAGTATGGGTGTGTTCTGGCTACGGCTTGCCTGGTAGTACTTGTGAGGAATGGTCTGGCTCTGTAGTGGCAACCAAGTTTAATGTGAACCTTTTTTATGGTTACAGCCAAGTATGTGTATCAAATGTTAGTAAGTTATCAATTGTGACTACTAGACATCTGGTGTGCTCAACAGGTACTATTTTGGTATTATTAAAGGAGGCGATGGCACATGGTGGTTGACTTCCTTGGTTTGAACGTTTTGTAAAGAGTAAAAGCTTTGTTTTACTTGGGTTAGGTATTAGTTGATAGGTTGAGAGATTTCTTGACATCTAAAAATGCACATTGTGTTGTTTCACAAAGCTTGGGGAGGATAGGGCCGAACATATGAGGAAGGAATCATCTGCATATTGGATAGTTGCTGCATTATTTGTAGTAGTGCAGTTTGTTAGTGAATACAGAGAATAGTAATGGTCCAAGGATTGACCTTTGTGTGACACCTATGTTGATAGGAAATAAAGTGGAGACAGCGTTAGACCACTCGACTGTTGTTGGTGATCAGTGAGGTAGCTACAGAACAAAGTTAGGGCAGGTTTGGATAGATTAAGAGAGGCTAGTTCGAGTGGTAGCTTTTGATGTGATACAGTGTCAAATGCTTTTGGCATGTCAAGGAAAATAGCTGAAACAAATTGACCCTTGTTTCTAAGTTGGTCAATGGCATTGGTGAAGCTGATTAATGCTGTTGTAGTGCTGTGTGTAGGTCAAAAGCTGTGCTGTTTAGTAAATACTCTAGGAGTTGTTTGTGAAAGCATTTCTTGAGGATTTTGGTTGGGGTGGGAGAATTGCAATTGGTCCATAATTGGAGAGGTCAGTTAATGGTCTGTCTTTGTGCAGAAGGATTATACATATGAGATTTTCTCTAGTTTGGGGACATATTGTTCAACGATGGAGCAACCAATTGGATTGCTGATGGGATATGCTATGATATTTGCTGCAATTTTGACGTATTCATTGGGGAGTTGCTCAGCAGTAAGGGATGTGGGTTTTAGCTTAGTTAGTTGTCGGATGGTGTTTGTGCTTACTGCTTTGAATGTAAAATGTTTGAGTTTATTTATATATATATATATATATATATATATATATATATATATATATATATATATGAATCTTTCACAGCACACTGTACATTCAAAGCAATAATATTCAGCACCCTCCATATTGGTTTCCATGGCTACCACGTTGGAGCTTCCCCACAAGAAGTGTAGGGGTATCTTATTTGAAAGCATACTTTCATTATTACAAATTCAAAACATTTAAAATGAATTTCATCTTTTTAAAAAAAATCAGACAACAAAAGAAGGAAAAATTCCTCTGGAGTCCTCACTAGATTTCCCCAGTCTGTACAAATGCCCTCTCAGGCCTTCCTAAGAAAATGGCAATAGGTCTAAGTAAGACCAACCGAGACATCCAAATATTAAATAAATAAATACAGTCTTGATATGAACATGTCAGTGTCCCTTTGGCTCTGTCCCTGGATGATGAACTTACCAGCATTCTAGCTGAAAAAAGTTTGTTGTTTTTTTTTTCATTAGACACATTGCTTGGTATAGTTTGTGAGAAAAGTTAACAATATTCACATTAAAGCTGCATATATTCTAGGAGGCTGAACTGTCAGAATCTGTTCATATGCTGTGCTTTACATACATACAGCATTATTGACTGCCTGCAACTGCTACATCTTTGTTAGTATTTAGGTATGAAAGGAAATTACAGCTTTTATTTGTCTTTTACTGTGGCTTGTGCTGTCAGAAGTCATAAATGATCTCTTCGTCTGATTTATGTATTACAAATCATGAATTTATGTACACATTCATGTCCTCAGGCTATACTTCATTCCAATAAACCGTGAGAAATTTGAACACACCAGAAAATCAATTAAGATAATGGAATTAGATTTTTATTTGTGCAGATGCTTAATATACATATAAAATTGTTCATTTTTACCAGGCAATATATCTAACTCCAGAGAGGAGATGTGCTTAATATGAAATCAGCCACAGCTAACAATACTCCATACAGTTTGTTTTTACCTGCAAATGCCCATATGTTGTCATCACTACATTTAAAGACCAGACTTCTGAATTATCTGCTACAGATGGTTATGCTAATTTTACATTCTTATTCAGAAGGTTTCTTTACTATTCTTGGTTAGGAGACTGATTATCTGCTTACCCATTTCAGAGATATTTGCAGTGACAATGTTAATGAAGCTGCAGTCCTTCTTTTCAGATGTGACATAAGGAAGTAAAAACATGATTAAGGTGCTACAAACCATGGCTTACAGTGATTATCTCTCTACTCACACAGTGTGATATCACACATGAATAATATGGTTATAGAATTTAAACTCGCATCCTTAGCAGAGCAGAAATAGATATAATGTAATGTATATGTGGTTGAAGTTAATTGAACCATCTACTTCTTTACCACTTAAGTGTCAGTGATTTTATTTGTAAAATGGGAAAAAAAAAACATGACAGCTTGCATTGTTTTGTTACCTATGTTTGGGTAACAACAAAAATATAAATACTTTACAGATAAAGAAACATTTAAAATAAGAACAAATCACCCATCACAGACATGACCCTATCATTTCTATGAGTAAAAAAAAAGCCAGAACTGTAAAAGTAAAAAAAAAATAGTTTACAATTTCTAAAAAGAGAAAAATAGTTTACAATTTATTATTATCACTGTCTGCTTATACACAAACAAAAATTAGGGTATTCAGAAACCCTACTTTCATGCATATTAAATACATGTTTGTTGCAAAAACAAGTTTTATTTAAAACACAAGAACAAGTTTATTAATTAAAATTCAACATTTACGTCATATCAGAGCAAAAGGGGAAAAACATAATATATTCAAATGCTAACAATCATCCATGAACATTATAATTATATATAAAATTATTATATATCTGTAAACAATCGATTATATATTAAAGATGTGACAACCAATATTTATTGTACTAGTTAGTTCAAAAATGGTTTCAGGCTTCACTTTCCCTGTACACGTTGTTCTGATTGAGCTGTGTATGAATATAAATCAACATTTTTTTTTTCTCAATCAGTTGTGTGGTGATTCCACAACTTGAATAGAACTGCTATTATTGCCACTATAATTTCCTTGCATATTACATGAAAATACCGAGGTATATTCTGTTTTTCATGTGATAGTAGTAATACCCCAAAAGTGCTGTCTGACAAATCTGGTATATAAAATGCCTCTGCCAGGGCAGTCTTGTGGCAAACTGTAATGCCACAACATTTGTAAGGCTGGGTAACCTCAAATCAACAATAAACAATCTACGTTGTGATCATTACATCTCCAGAATTTGGATGTGGATTGTAACCCTCTGCTCCAGAGTCTATCCAGTGAATGTTGCTGCAGGTTTATTAATTTAAATAAGGTAAACCTCACTAGGGGTGAGCACTGTGGGGGGGGGGGTGTTATGTCCTTCCTACCCCCTGCTGTGCCTCTTATTTAATCTCTCCCTCTCTCTGGCCAGTCTTCCCATCTCAAAACTGTCTCTTTATGCATTATACCCTTTACCCCGACTTTATCTCTTCCAACCTTTATGTCAAATTTCCACAGTCTACACCGTACTTAATTCCTCCTATTGTCTGCACCATGTGTACCATAGTATTTTCCTGATACAAGTGATAGCTGTAAATATTGCCACCAATGTAGCACTGAACTCATATTCACAGTGGACAAGTGCTTACCCCATACTTCCTACCCAAACAAAGATAATATCCCCTCTGTATGATCCAGTTTTCCCAACACAAAATCTTATTCCCAATCAGAAAATTTGGATTAAACTAGATTATATCAAAAAATAACATTCTCTCATTGTCACCCTTCCTAAATGCCTGTCTCCACCATCAGCATTCCAGCCTTCCTGGGTCCCAAACTTGTTGGCATCAATTTTTTTTAAAATGCCACCTCCTTTATTACATCCATTTCTTTCCAGAACTATGTTGGTCTTGGTTTATTTCTTGTTCTTATCATTTGCCCTAATACTCCTAACTCCCCTAGCCTTCTGTGCCTAATACGAATTGTCATACTCACCCTAGGGAGTTTCTTTGCCCCAATAAAACATAAAATCCACCATTATTTTATTTATAAGTTTAATCTATTTTGCCCCACAACCTGAGGGATATGTCTAATATAATAGAGACTTTTCAGTAGGAGCACCACGATGATTACTTGGATCATTTGGAGGAAGGGAAGATTAATTTATTTTCCCCCTTTTTTGCATAGATTTAGTTACTGAATTTCCATTATAGGCAAAATGTATTTCATTTATTCTGAATGTTGTCTTTCAAAGTTGTTATGGGATGTCTATACTTTTTACCAACATCTGTTGCACAGGAAAGGTCATAATTATGCCCATATAAATGACCTCCAGAAATACTTGTAGCCTTGGTAATATTTTACTACCCACAGAATCCCTGGCATAAGCTTTATTTAGAGGAAACCTAACAGTTTTATGGTGATTATTCTGCAAACATGATAGTGATGCAAAACTGGATAACAGGTTTAACAATGAGATTGGCCTCTGAGGCTGCATTGCTTCTACTACTCCATCATCAGCAAACCAGGATGGCCGGATAGCATTTTGTCCTAATTCTATCCCTGAATATTCACTGGAGGCTCTAAGTGCCATGGCAAGCAAAAGGTGACAGCAGGTAACCTTATCCAGTCTCACTTATTCCTGGGAACTGGGTTGATTGAATGTCATGTGTGCTGACCAATGCTATAGGAAAGTGATAGTAATTGAATTAATTTGATAAACTCCCCTGGGATTTTTGCACCTGACAAGGCCTCCCACAAGAATTGCCATTCAACTGCATCAAATGCACTTTTAAAATATAGCAACACCACCACTCTTAATTATGTCATATTTTTCCCTGGGTTTGCATGTTCGCCCATAATCGCACCAGATCTGGGCTACAAGTCCTTGTACAAACCTTTGCAGCGTATTTTTCACTAAGTATGCAATGATACCTTCAAACCTTCTGGCTTGAATTTTAACATAATTTTATATTCTATGTTCAATAACGATATGGGTCTATAAGACACAGGATTGTGGGATTACTACTGCAGACAAGACAGCCTCTGCAAATTTAGCTAAGTGCTCCACTTTATTATATAAATTGCACAGTACCCTGGTGAGATAGGTTTCTTAAGCAGGTTCGCTAGCTTTCTGAGCTATTTGAAGGACATAACTCCTAGAGATAAATGTTTTTTATAACCCTTCTGATGTCATTATCCACAAAGTTATATACATCTGCTAATCTGTCCTTCACAATCTAATTGATTCTGACCGGGTCATAGATTAAATTTATATTTCCGTCTTTAATAACATTCATGCATGTTACCAGTCATCTTTCTATTAGTCTCCTAGCCATAATTTGAGTAGATGTAATTCTCTTTGCCCAGGAATATGTTTTGATTGTCCTCTTTGTTTGCAACACCAAAGCAAATGTCATAGCCTTTTACTGTTATTTCTACTGTTTGTAGTTTACTCTATGAATGTTATCGTTGCATCCCTGTGCCTTACATAGTTTGTCCTTATGTCTGATTCAGTCTTCTAAAATGGCCAGCCCATCTCTTTTTGCCATATTTCTGGCTTTGTGTTATCCCAATAACAATGTCTAAATATCTTTTTAAAAAACTCCCATAAATAATTTATGTAGGTCCTGTATCTTGGCCTGATTTCCAGCAATCTTCCACCCAATACTTTAACTTCATCTCTTCACTAAGATACTTTAAAAGTAGTGGGTCCACTTTCTAAGGCAGGGGGCCTCTCTTTCTAGTTATGACATCCGCTATCAGTATCTAAATTTTATGGTCAAACAAGATACCAGGAAAGGGATGTAAGTTCTGTGTTTCAGTCAACCTGCATACCCCTTTCCTCTCCATTAACCACAAATCAGTTTCAATAGCTGCCTTGTCTTTATTTATTTGACATTTGTTAACTGGGTTAGTCTGGCTGGGCAGTGTGCCCTTTTTCAGCAGAGACCCGAGGAGAAAAGTTCCACATTATGTAAAATTTAGCTATACAGTGAAAAAATACAGCAAGGCTTGTAGTAAGTGGAAGTTTTGCCATTGTAGATAACAAAAATTGAACAGGAAAGATAAGTACATCAGATAATGTTTGTAGCATGCAAACAGAGATACCAGGAATAAATCATATGTCAGAAGTTTGTGTGTCTTGCTGTTATATGAAAGTAACACCCTTTTCATGTGGGGCATTAGTCCTCCATATGTCTTTTAACTCCAATGCAGAAATGAAATGAAGGAATTGTAAAGCTAACCAGCATTTTGGCAAATGGGATTTACCTGCTAGTATTCTATCCAATATGGAGTATTAAAGTTGCCCTATAATAAGATCTAGTATTGAGGGCCCTGCCATTTGCTGATGGTATGAAAGAGCATTTTAATAGATATAACATGATCCATACTGGGTCCATAAAAGTTTCCTACTATAACTGAACCAGCATTTAATCTCATTTTATACCTGTCTCCCTTCTTTATCCCTCATTTCCTGTACTACTGACCAACCCATGTGTGTACGAACAAAAGTTATTACTCATCTCTTTGCTGACTTTGCACAACTAGATTGTTCCCGTACTTTCCATGGCCTGCTAATTTGCTTTCTTCTTCTCCTTTCATCACCATGATTTCCATAAAAGTACAATATCCATTGTGACCCTGAGCAGTCTGCTTATAACAGCTTTCCTCTTATGCACAGGACTCAGGCCTTTAACATTCAATAAAGTTAACTTCATAACATTCATTCAGAAATGTACGGACTTACTTGGCTGGTTTCCATGCTGTGACTGTGTTCCTTGCTGACCATTCAGTTGCACTGTAGCTGTCCTCTGAATCACTTTCAAACAAACTTCTAAGTGTAGAAACAGAACAAAGACACTAGCAATACTACACAGGTATGTGAGTATTTACACAAAATACAAGCTAACAAAATAAATATGCTTTACACCATTAACTATGACTACTACAGATAAAGAATAAAAAAATGACACAGAAAAAAACATGAAAGGACAAGTAATGCAATTTACACACAAACAAGTGGAGTTATTTCTCCCTCATGTTCACTAGTCCTTTCATGGGAAGGATCTCCAAGCAAAATCTATAAAAAATAAAAAAAAAATTTTGGTTTCACAACAATGCACCATCCCCAGCCATATATGACATATTCCATTTCATTTTATGTTGTAGTAACTTCTAGAACTTTTTGCATTGTAAATGTAAGCAGCACAGCTGCTTATTCCCACTGCCTTTAAACACCACATTCTTATCCGAAAATGAAAAGAAGCAATAACCTACCCTTTATCATCAAGTCTCATTAATGTTTATATTCCAATAGTAAAAAAACACTCATCTAAAATATTTCATACCACTGGCGATGAGATGGCTGCCCTCTACTTAGCTTCTGTGCTGGATTGTGCAAATAACTGCTCCATCCATCTATGAGATGTCCATCATTGATGGGTCCAGTCTGCAAAAGCCATCAGACTTCTCCACAGTCACCAGTTCAAATATGTTGTAGGTATGGATTTTGATACTGCCATGCAACCTGCTCTCTTTCTGGTTGGATGAGCCACTCATCAAATATACAGCCTCTTACCCTTTTTAACCATTGCAAATTTTGACAGAGTGGAACCTATTGATCTTTCCCTCTTCTTATGTTGCAAATTTGACACTTCTTTATAAATGGGAAAATTGCCCACATCCCTATTTGAGCCTGCCTCAATGATTAAGTTCTCAATATCTACCTACTTCTGTAATTGCTGGCAACAGGAAAACATGTTGTACTGACATGCTCAGTTCTCTGCATTTATAGATTACAGGTAGACATTCTTTCCAAGCAATTACAAGCTGCCTCTGTCCATTAGCAACATAGGCACCAGACCAGGGGTGACTTTCCAGTTTCTCATCCACTAATGAAGATTACATTTGAATAGAGTCAGGGAAGTATTCTGATTCACATGGATTAGAAGCCTGCTCCAGAGAAAGAGTGTTCTCTGAGAGATATACCTGTCCCTCCAACATGTCCTGTTTATGTCACAAGCATAGACTAAGTCCCTGGATTGGGTAATTCTGATGCTATTTGCTTTGCAAATATGCAAGAGGTCCCTTGGAGTGGGATCTAGGAATGCCTTCTATGCCAGACACAGATCTGTCCTCAGCAGTCTGTAGTAGACAGAGCATGGGGATAGGGCTTTGAGGCAATGTGCATAGAGCATCTTGTTACCAACCTGTATTCCTTTTGTGAGGAACCTCTGTGGACATTCTGGTTGTTGCATCTGCATGGTCTGGTACACATTGAAGGGAGCATTGTACTGAATAATGGACCTGATAATTGCTGAATGCAGTAGAACAATGACTTCCTTGGACGTAGATGCCATATCCTTGCTTATATGTTGAGCAACATAGAATGATTTTTCTACTACCTTAGACACCTGTTGGTTGAAAGCTAGGTTACTGTCTATATACATCCAAAAATCTCTGACTACTGGGTCTGATCTTAGGTGAATGTTATCAATGAGGTAGTTTCCTGGAGTAGCAAACTTCCCAAATGGCACTATAATGCATTTCTGGGCACTGAGTTTTAAATCATTGTTCTGGCACCAGCTATTTGTTTGCATTAGCCTTCTTGCAGGATATTAGTGTTGTGGTGGTATTCTATAGAAGCTCCTACTTTGCAACCATCAGCAAACTTGGTCAACCAGAGGCCCTTGACATTGGCCTTGACTTCCAATAAGTATATGGCAAAAAGGAGTGGACCCAGCACAGGACCCTTGTGACAATCTCCTAGTGACCAGTCCCTTTTGCAGATAGATTCCCCTAGCCTAACTTCGTAGGTCCTGGTGAGCCAGCTGGTTATCTACTGGGTGATGTAGGGGGTTTATACCTAATTTAGTGAGCTTGTCTACAATGCCCAAGTGGGGTATTGTGTCAAATGTATTGGCCAGCTCAATGTAGGCAATATGCATCATTTTGCCATCATCCAGTGCTTTGGTGACCCTTTGGAAGAAGTCCACTAGGATGAGTAGGCATGGTCAGGTCTATATTAAATGTTCGAAAACAGCGAACACCTGTTCAGCGATCCTTAAAGAGCAAACATGCATTTCAGCGAAGGCCCGAATCAACGATTTCTTTCCCTGGGAACCAAGCTCCAACCTCACCAGTGAAGACATTACACATGGGGGGGGGGGGCAACATTCTGACATGCTAGGTCACGGGTGTTTGCAGCTGCACTGGGTGTTCACACAGGATGATCTAAGACATTCATATTGGCAATTTCCAGGCATCTTTGGGCTGCAAGTTTGGTGTCGCATATGATTCCCCATTTGCAGTGAGGTAGATGGAGTCACCAAGGAGTACATTATTGGGTTGAATGAGGAGTGACCCTAGTTCATTTGCCCCTGCACAGACAGGGACAAACCATAAAGGAGTCTCAGTTTACATTAACAGCAGCATACCTTTAGGTTGGTTAAACAGGACAGTGACTTGGAATTTATCCATGTGCAAATCACCATAGGCAAAGTCCCATAGCATATCTTGGAGAGCTATAGGTCACCTTCATTATCTCTAGAATCCCACAGTTCATACCTAGACCTACTGTAGACACTCACCATTAAAACAAATACCTTATTCTTGGGAGATTTTAACTACGTCTCTATAGAATAGAAAGCATACTCTGCCTCATACTCGCAGGCATGATTGCTGGACTTTATTAACAAAAATACCCTGAACCAGATGGTGTGCATATATACCAGTCCTGGTACTCACCAATATTGGTGGGCAATACCCCTCCCCAGTGCCATGTCTTCACAGATGAGGTTGGACTGCAAAGCTGCCTCCTTGAAATAAAAATCAACTGTGTCCCCAGCAAACACTCTAATAGTTAGGAACTATTCCAAAGCAAGCTGCATCTTATTAAGTGATACTTTGGCAAAATTCAGTATGTCTCCCAACCCCATGTTCACAGCAACCTATGTGGAATTGGTCACAGAGACCCTGTACAACAATGTAAATAGCTGTATAGAGACTACTGTACCTACTACAAGTGAGCCCAAAATAAACTCTAAAAACAAATCACACCAGTGGAATCCTAATGTTAACAGGGTATATAACAAAAGGAAAAACATCACGGCTAGAAACAGAAAGAGTAACTCCCATAATGATAGGAGGTCACTAATTAAACTAACCAGGAAACTAAGAGGCTTAATTAAGTCTAAGAAGGCCAATTATAAAAGGGCAAGATAGCCTCATTGGCTAAAGACAGCCACAAGACCTTCTATAGGTATGTCCGAAACCTCAAAGGCAGCATGCATAAGTGTGCTGAACTGGTGGTCAATGGCACCAACTTCACTGAGCAGAGTGACAGTGAATTTGCAAGCTATCAAATTCAACTCAAACTTCATACCCCTTGCCTCACAGTCCCCTGCCTCTCCCCATGAAATACCTACTAGCATAACCCTCCCCAAATGTTAACAGGGAGCAGGTCCTGGCGGTGTTTGCTAAGACCAAAATCACACCTTCAGTGGACCGCAACAATATAATGGGATGCCTAATAAATAGCTTGAAACATGACCTCTCAGGATCACTTGATTCACTTTCAACTATAATTTCGAAACAGTCTTTGTACCGTGAGATTGTTACCAGTTGGATATCCATCCTGTGATGTAAGACTTTATAACTGCAATGGTTATCCCATTTCACAAGGGTGGAGCATCACCTGACCCTGGAAACTGCAAACCTATTTGTCTGACTAGTCCAGTACACAAAGCCATGAAATGAATTATCATGGAAATGATCAACAAAGACATCGGCAACCTTCAGACACTGGACCCAACCCAGTTTGACTTTGTCAGAGGAATATCTAAAAAGAACCTTCTGCACGGAGGCAAATGCACAGCTCAAACCAATTAGTCAACAAAACAAGAAGATAGAGCCAGCATACTGTGACCTGAAAGACTTTATTAATAAATAAACAACAAAAAACAGACCGGTTTCGGCTGGACAATATCACAGCCTTCCTCAGTGTGAAACAAGTAAATCAATCATTGTTGTTTAAATATACCCATCTCAAAGCTCATTGGTTCTTACCGAAAATTGTTCATTAAGACCAGGTGGAAATAATCCACCTAGTTTGACAATCCACTTCTTTTCTTTAGCATTTAAAATGGAATGCCAACCTGTCTTATTGGATCGATTCCCTCTTATGATATCAATGACCATAAAAGAAAATTTGGCAGTTTTGTTTACCAATTGATGTTTAAAAAGTGCATTGTGGACCTTTTTATTCTTAATGCAACTGGTGTGTTCTGATATACGTAGTCTTAGTGGACGGGAGGTTTGTCCAATATAAAAAGAGCCACGATTGCATGCGGCCAAATATACAAGCCAATCACTGCTGCAATTGGCAAAAAAATTGAGATCATAGACCACAGCGCAGTTTCTGCTAGAAAATTGTTTGGACTTGCTTACATAATAACAATTAGTGCAATGGCCACAAGGAAAACAACCCATCAATGGTTCACCAGTCAGTGTGGTCTGAAAAGGTTGTGAGTTATTATTCATGTTGCCACATTTGTAGTGATTGAAACAGGAACTAAGATTTTTACCTTTGCGAAAAGAAAATAAACATCTGTCTGGAATGATACTGGCCACCTCATAATCACATTGCAGAATATTCCAGTGTCTGTGCACACTCTGAATCAAAGTATTCGAGTTTCTGGCATAGGTAGTTACAAACCTAATGGGTTGTGGTGCAGTGACTGTGTGATCCTTATAAGTCAGTAGTTCCTGTCTGTCAAGTGAATTGACATGGTTGATTGTCAGAGGAATGTCATGCTTACTAAATCTGGTGGATTTAATTGAGAAGGTTACCAAGGCAATTGATGAGGGGAAAATGGTGCGTGCCACCTACCTGTTCCAGGCTAGGGCATTCAGTATATTACCACCTCCCCAGTTATAGTTGACAGACTCACCAAACTGAGCATAAATCCCAACATAACTCACTGGATTGCCAGCTGGCTCACAGACTGGACCCAGGAAGTCATAACTGGTGAGATCACCTCTGCTAAGAGACTGGTCACCAGTGGGGTACATCAGGGCTCAGTACTGGGACTGCTTCTATTTGGCATCGACTTATCAGAAGTAAACACTAATATCAAGGGCCTTTGGCTGACCAAGTTTGCAGATGATGGCAAATTTGGAGCTATCATAGATTCCTCTCATGACAGAAATATGCTACAAGAGTGTTTAATACAGACAAATGAATGGTGCCAAAGTCAAAGTTTAAAACTCATGGTCAAGAAATGCATTATAGTGGTACTGACAGGCAATCTATGCCTGGCATACAAAGCATTCTTTGCTCTAGCTCTGATGGACCTTTTGCATGTCTGCAAAATGAAAAGCATTAGAATTTAAATTTTGCTTGTGACATAAATAAGACATGATAGCAAGACATATTTGTGCCTTAGAAGACTTCCATGTTTTGGAAAGGCTCCCTACCCATGTGAAGCAGAGTCTATCCCTAACCCTATTTAAGTGTAACCTTAACCAATAGATGGGAAATCAGAAATGCACCACAGGTCTGCCCCCATGTCTCTGCTAGACAGAGGCAGACAGTAATGCCCAAACTAACATTCCCCCAACATAACCTTTAAATACTTCCTAACTATCATAACCCCTTCTAATAAACAACCATGATACATAGGGACACAATTGGGTTGGGTTGCACACCTACACATATAAAGGCCCTGGTGGTCATTAGCCTGGTATACACCTATGTACCTAAGTACATGGCGTGGGTTTCCTGGGTCATAGAGGGGACTTATAGCATGCAAATATATGATAGTGTATGGTATGGTATTTTGTTTATGGTCAGTTGTTCATGGAGAAGGAAGTACATCATATTGCTTGACCAGCCTTGAGGTGTGTTTATTTAAATTGAGATACCTCCACCTTGTGTCTCCTTCTGTGCACTAGCTGATCTTAAAGTGTGGATGACATTATAGCCCTGAACTGGCAGAGTACTCTCCACAGCTTTAAACCATGTCTCAGTAACTGCATAGACATCTATGTTCTGAAGGGTGATGACAGCTTGCAGGAAATGGAGATTTTTGTTTACATTCCTATCACTGAGAAGTATCACTTTTGATGATCCTGAATTGGTTTATTTATGTTAGATGCCATTTCCAATTGGCTAAATGCAATTCATTTTTATTATTTTAACTTGTAGATATATGCCTGATGAAATTCATGCTTAGAGGCTTAATTTATGTAACTGTAGTTGTTGACTGGGGTATGCGTATACAGTTCTTGTAGGTGTAGTGTTTGAAGTTTTTTTTTTCTTCTTTGTAAATATGTGTTACTTACAGTGACAACTAAAGCACACAGGGTGGTGATAAATATTTGATGGAGCCTGGTGGCACAGATGATAAAGCCATGACTATGTAAAGCCATGACTATGGTCCAGATAATGTATATCTGACAAGTGATTCGGGTGACTGACAGGCAGGATGGGCAGTGCATTTCCAGAATGGGAAAGAGATGGTTTCCTGGCTATGTATGTTTGCCTCTCCAGTGTTGTGGGACAAAGGTCTCAGGAGCAACAAAAAGAGCCAGTCTAGGAGGGTTGTGCACTGTGGCAGCCAAAGCCAGTGATGGTAGCTCTTGATTCTGCAAGTGAGAGACAGAGAGTACAAAAGCATGGATGTGGTTGGAGTGCTAGGTAGTCCCTGCAGTGAAGCAGGTGTGCACACAATTGCCAGGGGGAGGGGATAGGGCCACAGAAAAATGTTTTCTATCTCTGGAATGCCTGTGAGAGCAGAAGCACTCCTCCCCCTTGGTTACCTGGATGATAGTCCCCCATACAGGCTCTTGTCTTAATTATTATGAAAGGAACTTCATCACCAGGGAATAAATGGGCCTGTCTGCTATCGCGGATGTTTGATGGTAGTTGGGAAGACTGTGCTATCGCGGATGTTTGATGGTAGTTGGCAGACTGTGTGCTATTGGGGATGTTTGATGGTAGGTGGGGAGACTGTGTGCTATCGGGGATGTTTGATGGTAGGTGGGCAGACTCTGTGCTATTGGGGGATGTTTGATGGTAGGTGGGGAGACTGTGTGCTATCAGGGATGTTTGATGGTAGGTGGGCAGATTGTGGGCTATTGGGGATGTTTGATGGTAGGTGGGCAGAATGTGTGCTATTGGGGATGTTTGATGGTAGGTGGGGAGACTGTGTGCTATCACGGATGTTAGATGGTAGGTGGGGAGACTGTGTGCTATTGCGGATGTTTGATGGTAGGTGGGCAGAATGTGTGCTATCGTGGATGTTTGATGGTAGGTGGGCAGACTGTGTGCTATCGCGGATGTTTGATGGTAGTTGGGCAGACTGTGTGCTATTGGGGAAGTTTGATGGTAGATGGGGAGACTGTGTGCTATTGGGGATGTTTGATGGTAGGTGGGCAGACTGTGTGCTATTGGGGATGTTTGATGGTAAGTGGGCAGACTGTGTGCTATTGGGGATGTTTGATGGTAGGTGGGCAGACTGTGTGCTATTGGGGATGTTCGATGGTAGGTGGGGAGACTGTGTGCTATTGGGGATGTTTGATGGTAGGAGAGGAGACTGTGTGCTATTGGGGATGTTTGAAGGTAGGTGGGCAGACTGTGTGCTATTGGGGATGTTTGATGGTAGGTGGGGAGACTGTGTGCTATTGGGGATGTTTGATGGTAGGTTGGGGAGACTGTGTGCTATTGGGGATGTTTGATGGTAGGTGGGGAGACTGTGTGCTATTGGGGATGTTTGATGGTAGGTGGGGAGACTGTGTGCTATTGGGGATGTTTGATGGTAGGTGGGGAGACTGTGTGCTATTGGGGATGTTTGATGGTAGGTGGGGAGACTGTGTGCTATTGCGGATGTTTGATGGTAGGTGGGGAGACTGTGTGCTATTGGGGATGTTTGATGGTAGGTGGGCAGACTGTGTGATATTGGGGATGTTTGATGGTAGGTGGGGAGACTGCTTGCCATTGGGGATGTTTGATGGTAGGTGGGGAGACTGTGTGCTATTGGGGATGTTTGATAGTAGATGGGTTGACTGGATAAAGAAAAAAAATGATGTGTATGAAGTGCTGACAAGTACTTGAAAACATACTCAGAGTGGTGAAAGGAATATCTCTACTTCATGTCAGATAAACTTTTTAGTTTATCAGCATTGTTTGATGGGATATATGCATATGTTGATTTAGGACAGTTCATCAATGCAAGCAACATTGGCATACAAAACAACAAAACTAATGGGTTTCATCAAGTTCACTGAAAAAACAAAAATGCAGTTAATTCTAAAAATGGCATTTGTGCAAGGGGAGGCAAGTACCCTGCATGACCCACATAGGGACCTGCACCACAACACTTCTGCTAAATTCCAATATACCAATTCCAAATTCATAAAACATAATAGGGAAGGGAAAAAGTCCCTTATACTTCTGTCTGCGGATCTCAGGATAAACACACACTGCAGCAGAACATTGCAGTACAACTGAATGGAACATATCTGTTATACAACTATACAAATATTAAAAAAAAAAATCTGTCAAACTGCCTGAGAACTGAAAGGGTAAGCTGGTCAGATGAACCTTTTCACATCTAAAACAAATACAGGTATTTTTAAGAAGTTCCTCTTTCCATTTTGCTTAGATCCCAATCAAAGTTTACCATGCCATTACCTCTGTAGGGATATGATTCCATATTGCAGGTCCCAGCTTTATAAGGACTCTTTTTCCAACAGCTAATGCAAAGCAAGTTCAGAGCAATGTTACTACATAATCTTGATTGGCCCCTTGGGCAGTGTACTTGTTATATTTATTTATTTATTTGCAGTTGGTTTACCAGGATAGTCCATTGGGCCATTTGAACCCATTTTCAATGGAGTCCTGGGGAGAAAAGCTCCAATAGCACTCTAGGTTACAATAGTTTAAAGATTATATTTATACAAAGGTTGCAGTTTTGAACAAGACCTTTACAATTAATACAGCAAACATTGCAAGTAATACCCACTAGTGATGAGGTTGGAGTTAAAACTGACTGGCAATGGAACATTGCATTGTACAGCAGAGAGGCATTTCTTCTTAGGAACATACAGTTCATAGTTACAGTCTGATTCATTGTTTACAAAACGCATATAAGTAGCAGCAGTCTGATGCAATATTTACAACTAACATATAAGTACTAGAATAAAAGTATATGGAGAGATGAATAGAAGGAGAAAGTTTTAGATGAGAATAAGATCGAGAGAGAAGTGAGAAAGAGAGAAAGAAGGAATCTAAGGCCTTGAATGAGGTGAAAAAGGGGTTTGTTTTCCATAGAAAGAATGGAACAGGAGTTTGATATCATTTCTTATGTGGGGAGAGAGCAGGAGCATTCCCATTGGGATATTAGGTGTGAGTGAAGAGATTTTTTAAAAGAGTAATGGTTAGAAGTAGTACGAATGGAAGGTGGTAGGGAGTTCCAGAGACGTGCTAAACCATAAGATAGAAGATTTTTGCCTGGTGGACGGGATGGTTTGTGCACTTCTATTAGATTTTGATTATTGGACCTTAGTACTCGATCAGGAAGGTACATCTTAAAGGTAGAAGAGAGTGAAGGACAGAGGGTGGGGTTAAAATGAGCTTATGTACAAGAGTTAGTTGTGTATAGATGAGTTGGTTTGGTAGTTCAGCCATTTTAGTTTTTGGAGAGAAGGGCAGTGATGGGAGGATGACTTTTGGCTGGTAGCAAATTTGGCAATTTTGTTGTAGCAGGAGGAAAGTTGAGATTTAAGAGAGGATTGTAGGTTAGTGAGAAGAGGAGTTCCATAGAGAAGGGAGGGGATAAGAAAGGAAGTAGAGAGAGTTACTTTAGTGGCAGGGGTAAGGTAGTGATTTTGTCGGTAGAGCATGCCTAGTTTTTGATGGGTCTTTTGATGTTTAGTTGTAAGTGGGAATGGAATTTAAGCTGGTTGTCAATTTGGACCCCAAGTAATTTGGTCTCTGATACCAGTTCCAGAGGTATATTGTTTTGGCTAGTGATAGTGAAGGAGTTAAAGTTGAATGAGGTAGTTTTAGAAGGAGTAAATACCATTAGTTTGGTTTTAGAGGCATTTAATACAAGGTGGTTTCTTTTCATCCATTGCTCAGTGGTTGAAAAAGCTTCTTGAGTAAGTTTTAGGAGTACAGGGGTAGATGTGGCAGAGCAGATGATAGTTGAATCATCTGCATATTGGATGATATTTGAGAAAGGAATAGAGTTCTGGAAATCATTTATAAATATATTAAAAAGAAGGGGACCTAATATGGATCCTTGGGGGACTCCGGTTGGGGTATTAAGAAATGAGGAGGTGGCCTTTTTCCATTTTACTGCTTGATATCGGTTAGATAACTAGCTGGAGAACCAATTCAAGGAAGAAGGGGATAGGTTAAGTTTACAGAGTTTAGTTAAAAGCAGGCTATGAGAGATAGTATTGAAGGCTTTAGAAAGGTCTAGTAGAAGGGTGGAAACAATAAGGCCAGAATCCCGGGCTTTATTAATAGTTTCAAGGAAGGAGAGAAGGGCAGTCATAGTACTATGATTTGGCCTGAATCCATGTTGTGTGGGTGTTAGAAGCTGTTTATCTAAGAGGTGTGGAAGAAGTTGTTGTTGTATGCATTTTTCTAAGAGTTTAGAGATAGGAGACAGGATAGCAATGGGACGGAAGTTGGTAACATTATTATTGTTGCCTCCTTTATGTAATGGTATAATGAAGGCCTTTTTCCAAATTTTGGGTACTATGCATTCCTAGATTGAACGGTTAATTAGAATGCTAATGGGGTAGGTGACTGCTTCAGCGGCTAGACTGAGAAAATAAGCAGGGATATCATCTGGAGCATTGGAGCATGGCTTCAATTTCTGAAGGAGTTTTTTTATAGTAAAAGTGGGAATTGGTTTTAACGAGAAGGGAGGACACTGGAAAGTGTGGGAAGTAGGGGAAGGAGATGGAGAGGGGTGAGTGATAGTAGAAGAAGGGGTGAAGGATTGTGAGTTAGTGGGGGAGAGTGAAGGAGTGGTGGAAGAACAGGGAAGAGTAATGGTAGAGGAGGGAGGAGGTGATGTGGAGATTGTGGTGGTATTAGAGAAAGAAGAAGTAAGTTTAGAGATAGAGTCAATGAAAAAAGTGTTAAATTGGGTTGCTAAGTCAGTGTCAGTAGCATTTGGGTCAGGGGAGGGGGTGTCTAGTTTGCCGGGGTTAAGGAGAGTGGAGACACCTTTCCAGAATTTCTGAGGGTTAGTTTTGTTGTTGTTTTGTAGTGTGGAAAAAAAGTTTTGTCGGTCGGAAATGATGAGTTTTTTTACTTTATTTCGAAGTGTTTTGTATTCAAGAAGGGTGAGGGGGACCTGTTTTTTAGGTAAAGAGCCCAGGCTTTATCTCTCTGCCTCATAATAGTTAGTGTGTTTTTAGTAAGCTAAGCGGCTGTTTTAGTTTTTATTCTCTTTGTCCTTATGGGAGCATGGTGGTCTAGAATTTTTAGGAATAAGGTGTTAAAGTGAGCAACTGCATTGTCGAGAGGTAATGTTTTTAGACAGTTCCAGTTTATAGCTTTTAGGGAGTTAGTGAAGGATGTTGTGTTAAAGTTTTTTTGGTTACGTACGGTAATATAGTTGTGGGAACGATATAAGGATAAATGGAGTCGGTATGTAAAGATGGGAAGATGGTCACTAAGAGGATCTGGAAGAGTACCCCTGTCAGAGAAGTATTGAGGATGTGAGACCAGAATCCAGTCCAAAATACTGCCACTGGAGGGGTTTTTTGAGGGATGTGTTATAGAGTTAATTAGTTGTGAAAAGTTGTAGAGGTTGATGTTGAGTGGATTTGTAGGAGATTGAATGGAAGCCCAGTTAATATTCACATCCCCTAGGATTATTGTTTCATTACTGATGTTGGTGGAGAGCCAGGAGAGGATGTGTTCAAGAGTAGAAATATTATCCCCCTGGGGGAATGTAGAGGGAAGCTATACATATGTGCTTATGTTTGTTAATTTGAAGTATTGCAAGGAGTAGTTCGGCGTTCTTAAAGGGTCGGGTAGGCTTATTATAGGGAGTGACTGATAAGGAGGATGAGTATATGAGTGCTACTCCTCCCCCTTTTTTGTGGGATCTATCTTTTCTAATGATACAGTAATTTGGTGGTATAATTTCAGAGTCTTTTATGTGGGGTTTTAGCCAAGTTTCTGAGATGGATAGGATGTCAGGTTTATTATGATTTATCCAGGCATGGAGGTTTGGGATTTTATTAACTATGCTCTGAGAATTTAAAGAAGTAAGGAATATTGACTTGTCTGTGGTGGATGAGTTGGATGGGCCAGGGTTGGGATGGATGTCACCTGATAGTAGACTGCAGATCAAATATGAGATTGAGTTAGAGAGGTAATAGCACAGTTTGGAGTGTAGGTTGGATTCAGGTGAAATTATTAAGGGTTTGTTAGTTATTAGTGGGGTAGGAGATTTATATGAGGTAATAAGTTTGTAGGGAAAAAGTAGGATGTTTGCTATAGGATAAAGGAGGGGGGAGACTGGGGTCCAAGGATGTGGGGGAGAGAAGGAAAGATGGTTAGTTACATGGAAGGAGTGTTGATGGTATGGAGTGTGGGGCTGGGTGAGGTAGTGAAGGTAGGATAGGTTGAGAAGTAAAAGTAATAGATAGGAGATTTGTGAGTGTTTAGATAACATGGTGGAATAGGTTATTTAGAGGTACTATTTTTGTGTAGTGTTGGTAGTTACAAGAGAGGGATATATATAGAGTAGCTAGTAGGTTGATAAAGGAGGGGGAGGGGTGAACAGTAAGTGAGGGATTAGTGTGGGTATGCTGGGGAGTGGTGGTGGAGAGGATGATAAGGCCTAATTGGATAGGTGTGATCTGATAGATGAGGAGGGTTGGAAAATTTGAGCGGGAAAAAGGGAGTGGGTGTTACTAGTGAGGAGGAGACTGATTGGTTTGGGAAGACAGTGGGTGTGGTTATGGTAGAATAAAGGTAGAGGTACTGGGGGCGGGTGGAATTTGGGGGCAGGGTAGGGGAGCGGAGTGAGCCCGCAGGGCGAACGGAGCGGGTAGAAACAAGGAGAGCAGGAGAAGAGCAGGAACAATCAGCAGATTGTGTAGTTGCTGAAAGGTGAGTAGGGAAACATATAGTCAGAAGGACAGAGGTGGTAAAAATATGTGAGACAGAATAAACAGGAAAAGTTATAGTTTAAAGAGAGAATCAGTAGTGAGAGAAGTAGTCAGGATTAGTGGTAAGAGACTGCCATCTAGTGGAAAAATGGAGAAATGCAGCTTATAACCTGCCTGGGCAGTCCCTGGACTAGATAGGCTGAGGGGAAATAGGAGCTAATGTAAATCAGGGATCTGGATGTGGAGGGAGTGCAGAGATACAATAGAGTAAGGGCTTGGCTGCTGGCTATTCAGGCAGGGGAGCACACTGAACACCTAGTTGGGCCTAAATGCAATAAAATTCACAATTTAGCAGCAGATGTACATACTTCCTTGAGTCCTTCTGGGATAAGCTGGTTCAGTACAGATTGATTTACTTGGTTAAGCGGCAGGTTGAACTGCTGGTAAAAATGGTTGGGCCAAGTGTCCACCCGGGCATATACAAAGTGGGTAGTTCAGGGTGGGACAGGACAGCTGAAGAACAGGAGAAAAAGTTGAGAGAGGAATTGTAGATTAGTGATATAAAAACATGTTAACTCAAATAGTCAAAGTTTACAGGTATCAAAACATAAAATGCAACAAACAATAATAAAAGTCACAGTATCACATGATTTGAAGACAAAACCTATAGGCCAGTAGTTTGTACCATCCAAGCAACGTCTGAAGAAAACAAGACAGATATGACCTTCTTTACAGTTAACTAAAAATACGTAAGTATAGTGCACATTATACAAATGCTAGATGTAGGCAGGATGTACAGCAAAATCACTAATATGCATGTGCATATAAACCCCTACAAGACTAGAATACTGCACACTAAGGTATGGACCTTCAGTTGTAGTCAATTACAGAGGAGTACCACACAACCTGTATAGTTAGGAATAAAGTAGGTCACAATGCCATATCAGCACTCCTAGGTGGACCTTTTCCCTATTATTAGTAGGAAATCCCTTACAAAAGTTATATACCAATAAAGAGTTATAGTGGAAGATATAGTGGAAGTAGGGGCAGCTAAAGCTATAAGGATCCCGCTTCTCTAATTGCTACAAATATAAGTATTAAAAAGCCTTGTGCTATTGGGGATGGTAGGTGGGCAGACTGTGTACAGTAAGTTTAGTTTTAGGGTGTGGGCAACAATCAAAGTTAGTGATTTTGATTAAAAGGCTACTAAGGACGAGGCTGGGATACTAATGATATTCTGGAAACAGTGAAATTTATTTAAAATGTCACACTGGTGGATGTGAATTAGACAGATGAACAAAACGGCAGATTTTATTTTCAATTGCCTGTAAAATAGGTTTACTATTACTGGAATGTGGGATTATTCGAGGTAAACTCCACTTATTTCTAGGCATTAATATATTCCTAGCTAATTATAGACTGTTTATGTGAAAAAAGGATATATATATATATATATATATATATATATATATAAATTGTTGGGAAGAATACAAAAAAACCCATCACAAACTGCACAATTTTTCATTGAAAAAGAGGAGTGATAGAAAAAGTACAGGCAAATGAAAGATTTGCATAACACGGTCTTAAAACAGAATTTGGATTGTTATAAGAACAAATGACAATTAAAAATGAAAGTGTGGATGACTAAGCATATTTATAGTTAAATAAAAAGGTAAACACTTTACCAGAAAGTGTAGTATTAATAGAAATACTCAGATATGGACAACTTAAATCATGAGATTAGAGTATAGAACTCAAAAGAAAATTTTGAGAAAGAAGCAGATACTTTGAATAATTGTTACAATTTTTTGTAAGGAAAAATACAAAATGAGAATATGATATTTTTGTGGGGGAGGGGGTAAAGAAATGTGGTAAAAGACAGATGCTGATGAAAGAATAAAAAAGACAACATACTTCTAACTAAGGTTACTGTAGAAGGGGTTCTTGGATTGCATGGTTTTATTTATGAACTCTGTAAGGTTAAGGAAATAAACAGTTGTTAAACTTTTGCAGTGGTGCTGGGAAATGATAGAAAATAGGGAAGTCTTTGTGCGCTATAAGTTTTTTTTTTTTAAATGAAAATAAAAGGAAAACATTAGACATTAAAGATCTTTAGGCTTAGCAAACACTGATTATAAGTTGTTAAGAATTTTTAGGCAAGATAAGTAAGGTGACAGGAGAAGCAGAAGTACATTGAATGGATAAAGGTACAACTGAATGGTTGTGACTGGTAATGTAGGAAGTGCTACAGGAAGTAGGCTAGATGCATTCAGGAAGTGCTACAGGAAGTAGGCTAGATGCATGCAGGAAGTGCTACAGGAAGTAGGCTGAGATGCATGCAGGAAGTGCTACAGGAAGTAGGCTAGATGCATGCAGGAAGTGCTACTGGAAGTAGGCTGAGATGCATGCCATGGTGCAAAATGCAGCATGCATAGCTGCAGACAGCCACAACATATAGTTAGACATGTACATACAAAAAGTGGACAGTGAGTAATGGGGAGGTTTGAACAATGAATAAAGAATGAAGAATGACCTAAGGAAGGAAGGTACTGTGAAAGGGATAGGGTGGGCTTCTAGCATGTTCGGCTGCTAGGCCAGATGGTCAGAAATGTAGGCATCACTCACTTGTAGGCATCAGTGTTATGAGCTGGCTACTCCTCTGGAGACCATTGGGTGCAGCCTGCTGGTCACATGACTCCACTAGTCACATCAGAAGCTTCATGTTGCCAAGGCAGTCAGCCAGCTGTCACCACACATTGGCAGCAAACAACCACCGTACCCAGCATCAAAATACCAGTAAATATTCTTCCAGTTCACCTTCAAGAGAGGAGTGGCGATCAGCTGCAGAGATGAACATATGGAGAGTACCAGTAACTCATCCAAGTAACCTTTAGAGAGACAATCAGTGCCATACTGAGTGGCATACCTGGCATGCATTGGTAACCCAGCACCATATACAGCTGCTGCTGCTCCTGATCATTGAGATGAGCATGTCCTTTCTTCCTTCTCTTCCACCACAGTATCAAAGTTAGTATGATGAAAAAGGAAGACATTATCACTCACACAGATATGTAATGCAAGTGACTGGAGTTGCACAGATGATGTGCACACATCCTGCTGGATGAAGAAGAGCTCCTGCTTTCTGCAGCAGTCTGTCATGGTAAGGCAGTGGTTTGTAGCAGGTGCAAAACAAAGCATGTGCTGTTAAGTATGTGTTTACAACAATGTACACATGCTAGTATACCATGGTACCAGATAAAAAATCTCTGGCTCATTCTCCAGATCTCATGATTCCCCTTACCAGAGCACGTCTGGGTGGTACCACTTCAGACCACCATTGGACTGATACCTAGAATGGATGATGCCAATGTCATTGTTAAACACCTGCAACATCTCATACTGTGTGTCTACCTTTTTCAGTGAAAATTTATACTGGCCAGGTAGGTGCTCCTTAAAATTCTTTTGAAGGATGAACAGGAAAATTCTGCCTTCCATGATGCACTATTTCCAAAGACAGCCATGACCTCTTAATATATTTCACTTGAGGAGCAATAATGTAGCCTTCTGCACACAGATAGGTTTATGAATCATGTCACAAAACATAGCCTTGTACTATGGCACTAAACACATACATGTTATATGCATGAGAAAAGTAGACACATGCTTCTCAGTAAAAGATGATATACAGAGTTTGCACTGCTATGCATGGATACTGCATTGCAAAATGCTAGTGATTCACAGATGGTGGCACCATTTGGCTTTATTTGCATAACTGCTGATCCACTTACCTGCTTAGTGCAATATCAAGTGCTGTTGTCATCTTGCTCAACATGAGTGTAAGTAAAAGCATAGTACATGTAGAGCTTTGAAGAACAAAGCAAGGGTCACTGCCTGGTAAAGTACCTCAGCCACACCTACAAAGCCAATAGAGACACCCATGGAGAATCATGCCCATATTATTGTATGTGCATGTGAGACCCTGTCACAGTAGTATCTGACAGCAGTGTCTGGCAGTGTATGGGGGATGGAGCTCAAGCCACAAAAGTAAGATGTTATGGGGGCGACATGCAAGGGGGGAACTTCTACAGCCATATCTAGAGGCATAAATACAGTACATAAAAGGGACCTGAGGCTCTGCACAAGAGTAACTGTAGCTGTTTACCAGGTTCATTGGGGAAGAGACGATATTCATAAATATGTTCATGGCACAAAGTAACACCAAATTTTTTTTTCTTTGTTGTACAGGCACTGGTATGGTTACAAGAAGACAGAAACATCTAGAAAACTTTACTAGCTACAGGAATAAAGTGCTACTGCAGGCCATCTGCTGATATGGCATGCACCTTCTCAGGGCAAGATGCTGCTGACAAGCATTACTAGGACTAGATTTGGCAGGAACAATGGCAGGAAGTGAATGCAATGAGCATCCATAATAGTGCAGGGCTACCAGTGTGATAATCAATGCCTAGTATAAAGCATGGGACATTGTGGCACACAGATCCACTATAGGGGATGGATCACCTATACAGAAGTAGATAAAGAAAAGTCGAGAAGTTCTTGGTGTCATACTCCAGCATTAAGGATCATTCCATCATACCTGTGGGAAGTTTTGATGTTGTAACATGCCTAGCAACATGGTCCTGCCATAAGAGTCCATAGGGGAAGCAAGAGTTTACTAATGTCCATGATAGTAGACTAAAGCATATGGCACTGCATGACTGAAGTTAGGGACTAAGGAGCTTCTGCATAACTGTTCTTTTAGCCGCTTCTTATCTGCAAGTGTAATATGCTGTACAGCAACGTATGTTTTACTATGTATTGCATAACACTGTTTCATGTGTACTGCTATGCAAGTCAGAGTGAAATATGCAGGCGTGTGTGTATGGGCTGATAATGGTGTCATGTGTTATCATGTTATCTAAAGTTCTATCAGTGGAGGGTCGAGCAAAATACAGCAATATAGTGCTGACATCAGCAGCGCACCAGTGGCTGATTCTGAGGGCAACACACAGGTGGCATGACCCGGTGACACTACCTGCAGTACTACAGTGGGAGAGTTCACCCACTTCCTCTATTACGGAACCCCTGAGTATGTACTAGCTGATCACACAACCTCACTGGAGAACTGTAGAAATTCTGTACAAGAAATTTCTGTTACACCTGTACCTGTATGTACTGTCCACACAATATCTGACAAGTGCACTGACCCTAATGTGAGCATATACAACACAGGGAAAGATGGGGGGAATTAGCACTATCATGACTCCAGAACTTTCTCTGATATCAATGAAACTCTCAGAAGCAACTAGCAGATGTGTAGGTCAATGATTCAGGCAGAAACAGATCTGTGAAACTGGTAACTGCAGTGTGGCTTGTAGAAGGACATGCATTAACTGCACAGTGATGTGTGGTGCGGGCAGAAGGAGACAATGGAAGTTACTGGTGTCAAATGCTGCCACCAAAGGTGCATCCTTGAGATGCACTCTAAGTGAGCTCTAGTTTGCCTCTATAGGCTGTATAGTCTGTAACAATGGGAGCCTGTGCTTGCAAGGTGATTCTGCATAGGCTCCCCCACACTGGGCTACACAGACCATTGGTAGACAGCATCAGTATTATGTGCAGATACGTGTCCTGCTACACCTGGTTATTGGTTATTATCAAGGTTATACCCCCTTGAGTTCAACATATAAATATGCATACCCATTGTTCCAAAGTTTTATCTTTTCCATGTCACAGACAGGACTCATCCCTAACACTGGCAATCACTGCATCATGCTAACCCAACACCATAACTGGTGGAGGTAATCCCTGACTCATTAAAAACTCCTATTGCATGTGGCCACCATGTTCTCTGTCAGGACCATACCTCACAATATTTTACACCTGTCATCTGTCTCTATATTGCCCACCTGTGCATCAAATAATGACAACTACTGTCCTCCACTAACCTGTGTGGGTATGATGATGTTGGATCTGCTGCATGGCCAGTCCACATCCTGCCATGCACAGCCTGGATGTCATGCTGCATGCATGATTTTATTTTGACAGTGCTTTGGCCCACAGTTGGGAACCAGATTTTGTGTCTCTTCCAGTGCTGCAGTGTGTTGTACTTACGTTTCCCTTGGCTGTAGCTGCGTGCTCCTTCCCTGACTCTCCATCACGCCCTTCTTCTAAAGTTGTGAAGTGTTTGGCAATAATGTTCTTAATGTACTCTGTTAGGTAGCTCCTGTCATGTACTCATGGTGCTGGTGTTAGCAATTTGGTGCCCTCAGCAAATGCTGGAGGCCCCTGGACAACTCCAGTATAAGTATCACCTTGTCACTGATACCCCTCTTAAGCAACTGCAATGTTTTAGGAGTAGTACACCCAGTGTGGAGCTGGACTTGGGTGAAATGGTGTCCTAGGCACTTTCTACTGTTTCACTTCCCCCAACA
The DNA here is from genome assembly GCF_019279795.1 of Protopterus annectens. Classification (NCBI taxonomy): domain Eukaryota; kingdom Metazoa; phylum Chordata; order Ceratodontiformes; family Protopteridae; genus Protopterus; species Protopterus annectens. The sequence continues at coordinate 1,140,152,290 of NC_056748.1, read as the reverse complement.
CGCACTTACTTCACTGCTGCCACCCACATCCCCCATCTTGGATTCCCCACACCGTGCACATACATTTTTTTCTTTGTTTTCTTACATTTTGCTTAACTCTTCAGCTTTTTCAAGAAATCAGGAAACACACCTTTCCTGACCAAGACAGCACAGTAATAACCATTTTGAAAATAACTCAAACTACGCTCTCAGAAGCCATATGGTTACAGATACTCTGGGAGGCATTTTAATGTGTTTTTGTAATCTTTAACTCAGTGGTGGCCTAATCAAAAATCATGAGTAAGAAAAGAATTTCAGTCTTACTTTATCTTTCTAGGATGGCATAAGTTGTGCTTAAGCCTTAATCTTCAAAATTGACAAAGTAGTTGTTCACAAGTAAACTAACAAGGCAATTGCTGTTAGGATACACCGATCCTATCAGAGAATACTGTCTGCATCGCTAACCCTCCGAAAAACAGTCAGAATCTATGCATCTTTCTGGCATTTGACTGGGATCAAATTACAGGTTCAAATGGCCACAGTGATGTATTTCAAGTGAATGCTGTCATACATATACATAGCATACCTCCTCACCCCTAACTCCCCCCACCTGCATACATGCCTGATGTATGATTGTGAGGAAAGTGAAAAAAATAATGATTACAGTAATGTATTCCACTTTGTTGCTCCGACAGTGCACTTCCCCTACACGAGCTATAGTAACCTTCTTTGCACACCTCTGTGGTCTGAGAGAAAAGTAAAAGAGACAATGGAGACAATGACCACACTGTCCTCAGCCTGAACATAAGCAAATTACCTCCTGTGTACATTTCTGAAGTTTTGAATGTGATGAAAATCAAAGAAGTAATTATTATACAAGCATCAGCCCCCCCCCTCCCCAACATAATGTGAAGCAACCTTCTGTACACAGACATCTGAGCAGGCCTGGTTTTAGAATGGGTGAGGTTGAGGGCAGAAGCCACCACTAAGTCCAAGTCAAAATCCATTTATACAGGCTGGGGAGTGGGTCCGCCAGAATCATGAAAGATCTAAGTGCCTGAATGTTCTGTTATATGCCTTACTTTACAAGCTACTTCTTAACTTAATTTTGTACTGCTAACCAGAAGAATAGTGCATCATTCCCAGCATAACTGGGTGTGTGCACAGATCAAAATCAGTGATATGTTTTACACACACACACAAACACACACACATGAGTCTATTGCATTTTTTTGAAGAACCAGATTGTTGAAACCCATAATGTTGACAATGTAGTTCCTTGAACCATTTGGAGATTGCAGTACAGTGAGGAATTGAGGAACTTGCCTCATTCCCCAACTGTAGTGCAATCTCTGAGTTGGTATAAATAATTTTCAAGGTTGTGGGGTACAGACGGGCTTGCTACCCTGCAAAAACATTATTTATGTTGTTTGTGGGTGTTGCTTGGATTTGTATAGTTCATTAACCATATTGGATTCTAAACCGAAATACATCTCCCCACTCCAACCACCCTCCACACACACACACACACACACACACACACACACACACACACACACACACACACACACACACACACACACACACACACACACACACACACACACACATGCTTAAGCCACAGCAATACCAGTTTTGCACTTATTTTGTCAAATAGCAATACATTGTGCAACATGGGTACTGCCACACCCCATCAGTGACTGCTGTTTAGCAGTCATCAAACAGCAGATGGGGGAAGTCACTTTTATTTACCTCACTGAGGAATAATGCATTCTTGTCACTGTCCCTGAGTTTACAAACTATCCCTGATTTTGCCTCATAAGTTTGCTCTGTCCCTTGTAAACAGTTTGATTTCTGTTAAAATCATTCAGGATTGCAGATGGTCAATAAATCCAGGCATCAGAGTTTCATGCTTTTTATTTGCCAAATAATGCATGTTGATGCAAAATGTGTTATCCACTTAACGTTTTAAATGAATTAGAGTAATATTTAAACGTGCTCCTGATTTTGAGCTTTTATTCTGCTATTATTTTTGGCTTTGCTCAGAATTCTATTGCAAAGAAGTTGAGAGTTATAATATCTGGTGTTCTGCCACCATTTATAAAGGATGAAGATCGGAAGCATTAGCTCTTCTTTTAATCTAAGGCACACTCTGGGATCGGTGACTTTGGGCGTTGATCTAAGACATGCTCCGAGATCAGTCACTTTGGTCTGCTGACCCAAGACATGCTCTGAGATCAGTCAGTTTGGTCTGCTGACCCAAGACATGCTCTGAGATCAGTCACTTTGGTCTGCTGACCTAAGACATGCTCTGAGATCAGTCAGTTTGGTCTGCTGACCCAAGACATGCTCCGAGATCAGTCACTTTGGTCTGCTGACCCAAGACATGCTCTGAGATCAGTCACTTTGGTCTGCTGACCCAAGACATGCTCTGAGATCAGTCACTTTGGTCTGCTGACCCAAGACATGCTCTGAGATCAGTCAGTTTGGTCTGCTGACCCAAGACATGCTCTGAGATCAGTCAGTTTGGTCTGCTGACCCAAGACATGCTCCGAGATCAGTCACTTTGGGCTGCTGACCTCTCTAGTGATTATCCTGCTCATGTTCATTATCAGTTTTATCCTAAAAGGGTCATATCATAGTACTAAAAGGGCATAATCAGAAAATTAATAATTTTTTTCCTCATTTTTACCCAACCAGCAGCAGTTTTTGAGGATCCAGTCAGGGATAGTGAGGGAGGGGTGCTGCTGTATCCACAGGAATCGCAGGTATCTAAAACTGATTATGTTGTTAGTTTTGGTAGAGACAATGCCCACTAGCAGGATTTAACTAAGTCAGGGGCACTGTCAGTGGTAAAGTATTTAATGGAATTGTGAAGCCTGTGACTTAACAAAACACTGTTACTATAACCAGGGATATCTTTGAATTTTAAAGGAGATATAAATAAGAGTTATTATTACCCACTTGGTTTGTTTGGGATACACAACTGATGTGCTAGCAGTCTTGTGTACTTAGTAGACCTGCTTGCTCTACTACCTTTTATTGGTTTGACAGACATGTTCTAAAATATCAAAATAAGATAATTTGCTGGGGTTGGGGGCCTCCAGTGACCACAGGATCTCCGGTGCCTAAAACCAGCTATGTATATTCAGCAAATCTTGGCTTTCTTAATGCAGCACCATTTTTAATGTGTCTCTAAACTGGTCCATCATTTAGGTTCCTTCAATTGCATATTCTGTGTGGCCTATTTGCATGTGGTTTTCTATTTAAAATTACATGGAAATAAAGCAAAAGTAGATGTGATACCTTTCACTAAACATACTAAAGACACAAGAAGAGTATATTTTTTGTATGAAACAACTGTTTTCTGTTAGTGTGAAAAATGACAGCTTCAGCCATGGTTATATTATATAATCTGTGGTAAAGGGGCCTGTTCTTGGCTAAATCACTCATTCAAATTATGTTAATAATCAGAGTTCATTCCTAGTAGAGTATCAGCCACATCTTAGCATACCCATGCTAAATACATTAATGCCTTGATACCAAGCATTATTTCCTCAGGTATTTTTAGAGTATTTTGCTACCCATCAATGAATATTCACACTTAAGCCAACAGGTACAATTAAGAAACTCTGCTGAGTAGATGAAAAGTTCATGCTTTAAGGTTTTCATAAAAATACACAGTTAACAGCCATTGTGAGAGATTTCCCAAGCTCCATGTTGTCGTTATTATAAGCAATGTAAAGAAATGTCTGCTATAGCCTCAAAAATTGCACTGTCTCACAGACTGACAATGGAGGAATAACAATGTCTGCTGAGATATGAGTCTGTCATGGGTGAGGCGATCTGGAAGAGTCTTACATGGATAAAGCCCATCTAAATAATTCTGTCAGTCAACTACTATATAGTTTGATTGGTTTAATAAAAAGATGTATTCTAAAAGGGAATACAACACTGGTGTCAACCACTGCAGTATACATTTTGAGAGATGGACCTTTTCTCTTCAGAAAAAAGAGAGATGTGCCATTCTTTTGTGCAATGAAACTTTGAAATTAAACATTTCTAAATAATATTAAATCTGAAGAATGCCATTTCTATTAAACAAGAACCAACTTACGTACCTTATGTACTGTTTAAAGCCCAATAAATCATGTTATGTCTCTAGTGTGCTGCGTCTATACATCTGTTATATTCGTTTCTGTAGGCACTTCTACATACTTTGTTTGAATGAAATATATGGATCTGTATAAACACGGTACAAGGATAAAAGGACAACACATCTTGGTCTGTATTTTTGATGCCATTCAAAGTTCTTATTTTTTTAACTTCATTTGTAATTTTACATTTGCTTTCTAGTGCACTACACTAGGTTCATAGGTTCATAGATTAGTACTAGGCTAACTGCCCTTGTGGGCCATTTTAAGTCTAGCCAGTTACCCCATGTGAGAAACAAACCCTGCACCTTGTGTCTGCAACGTAAACACATTAACCATTATGCCATCCTCCCATAATTTTAAATTCCTAATCATTTTTCTCATCTTATATTTCGTCAGGCCTATTTCAGAAGTCATAAATGCAGAATGATTTTTTCATGTTCCTTCATAATTATAAGAGTAGTACATAAGATGATTTGTATTCTCTTCTCATTTGTTTTCAGATTTTCCAAAATCAAAATAGAATGTCCAAACCAATTTGTCAGAGAGCAGAATTTCAACAAGAAGCTACATATTTACTTTTTCAACCATTGTAAAATTAAAAGTGCATTTGTTGAAACACTTTTTGTGGAACAATGAGTTATCAGAAAACTAGGGTTTAGTAGACAAACATTGGAAAGGAGCCTCATGACATGTTGGATACAAACTATGAAGAAAAAAAAAATTTTGATCCTCAAAAACTCAAGTAGCAAAAACCTCAGGAATTGTTATATGTAGTGGGAGAAGGGGAGAAAAAACTGATATCAAAATGTACTTGGGCAGATTGGCATTCTGTGAGAAAGGGATTCAAACAAGCATAGGTCAAGTGCATGATTCAATGGGATTTTTTCATATGGTCTATCCAAGTATAACTTTAGAGCTTGTATTTCAGCAAATTGCATGTTGTGTCATTCAAATTGTATTTGTGCAAAACAGAGTCTTGTTTACTCTTTTCATTTTCAGATTTTCAGTTTTAAACAGATACATTTATCCATTATATCAAAGGTATACCAAGATGAGTCTCTGATTTTCCTAAAATTCCTAAACAGCAGCAACATATTGACAAGTACATATTCAGTTTCATTCCTTAGTTTATATTTTTGTCACTACACCTTCGGCACAGCAATAATATATTTAACTTAGATTATAGTAAACAGCAACATACAATGTGGTTTAGTTAACAATTTGACTTACTATTTCTTTATGTAATGTTAGCTTATAATTTTAAGTTTTGAATGCAATTTTTTTTAGTTTCCATGTTTGTATTTGCAAGATTAACATAAAACTGCTACTGCTTCTTAGTAAACTATTTTAATAATCCAAAATGCAACCTCCGAGGTACTGTACAGACAGTATATGTCAACACTACTGAACTAAAAGCAAAGCAAACATAGAAAGCCACTGGAAGATGAATTTTAATAACACCTTAGCACTTTAATTCCTGTAATAATCAGAACGTCTTCAGTTTATCTTCCAATGGCTTTTAATGTTTTTGTTTTTAATTTAAGAATCCATAGACAATTTCTTTATTGTGTGTCATTAAGTTATTGGATGGTATAGATCATAGTCTAAACAAAGATAAAATATTTGTCTAATAGTTATAGTTAATACTGTATTCATATTCCACATTCATTAAAACATTAACTGTTTCTTACACATAATCATAAGTGTATGATAACACACAAACTATCTTCAGTGAGGCTATAAATGCTGAAAGGAAAATACCGAAGGTAGAGTAATATTAATAACGAGAATATTAAATTAACATCGGAAAACAAGTTATCTTAACATTAGGGTTAAGACTAATTTTAGGATTAAGGATAGTCCATGGGGACTGCATCTTTGATTCTTGGAAGAATTTGTCTATAGGTGGCAACATATTCTGAGAAAGTACTACTTGGTTGAATTCCCTTTGCACAATCATGCAACAATCTCATGTGTATATTTATATATATTTATAGGGTCTATATCAGAACATCGAAGTTTTAAAACTTCGAATGTTCTAATATCGACCCGTTTTGAGCAAATGCTAAAAATAGCGAAGCTGCAGAACACCAAATTCTTTCGTAGGGAAAAATTTGGTTGGCCGGTTCTGTGGCTTCATTATTTTCAGCGCTGTGGTTGAAATTTACGGATCGGGTTCAGGTATGTGTGCGATTGTGTGGTTGTTAGGATTAGGGCATGGGTTAGGTGAGTTAGGGTAAGGGCGCGGGTTAGGTGAATTAGGGTTAGGGGCGGGTTAAGTGAGTTAGGGTTAGGGCTGTAGGTGAGTGTGTGATAGTGACGGACCTTAGGGTTAGGGTTTGGGTTAAGGTAAGTGGATAGATAGTAGTGTATGTACAGTTTAGTGTAGGGTTAGTTGTAGGATTATAAGTGTGTGTGGATTGATGTTTTTCAGGTGTGCTTGTGTTGTGTGTATGTGTTTCAGAATAGCAATTTTTTTCCCAAGGAAAAAATTTGCTGTTCTGAATGTTCGAGATTATGCGGTTTAGATATTTTAGGCTGGATGAAATAGCGTTCATTATTTTCATCTTTCGATAGCATGATATAAATGCTATATATATATATATATATATATATATATATATATATATATATATATATATATGTGTGTGTGTGTGTGTGTGTGTGTGTGTGTGTGTGTGTGTGTGTATCTATGTATGTATGGAATTAAATTTGACCCTACCTAGCTCCAACCCTGGAAAAAAAAACACCACACCTCCAAAATACCTCCCATACAAACTCTTTCTCAAATAAATAAAATTGGTATTTCTTCTATGAACTCTGCATTCTGGCAGAATTGCAATTCTGCGATACAAAGTTATTGGGCGATGATATTCATATCTACTCTGACAGAAAATCCTAATCACTTTGCCTGCATTTTTCTCAGTACTAGTTGAGCAGGTTAAATTCATAATTATTTGTCCCATATTCTTTAAGCTATTCCTAAACTTCAACAGCAATGCCTACTTTTTCTTTCTCAGAGAATAATGGGGGCTTACTGTTATTTGTGTCATGCCATAGAACTCTGCCATCTGGTAGCAGCCTCAGTTTCATCCAAAATATCAAATTTCTAAAAATGAGGGATACAGAACCTTACGATGTTAGCCATAGCCATAGTTTAGATTTTCAAACAAAGTAGGAGTCAGAATTACATGACACAAGAAGTAAAAAGACTTAAAAAAATACCTCTGAAGAAATAGATCTTTTTGTCAACGTCTGCAAATTGATATGTGGTTCAGTATGAAAAATTCTGAATGTAAGAAATTTCAGTAAATATTTTGCAAACAATGAAGGAAAAAAGCAAAAACTAAAGAAAGCCTCCAAAGTAGCAAATAAAAACAAAAGTGATTTCCCCAAGAAAATGTAACTTGAAAGGAGATGTGATCTCCAAGTGTCCATCACATACACTCGTAATCAGATATGCAACTGCAGAACTTCATAACTGAATTGCTTACTCTACTTATTTCCTTGTTTCACTTGAAAGAAAGTTACTGTTTGTCGTTTTTGCATTTAAGTTACCTGTAACACATTGCATTTAAGTTACCTGGCACTTGCTCACTGAAGCAATTATATAAGTCAGCACTAAAAAATTAAAAGCACTACAACCTCACAAACTCCCCTTGAGTACCTTGTTCCCCACTGGCCCTTTTTTCCAATTATAAAGGAATTCCCAATACTATTCTAGCATGTCCAAAGGTCAGTTGTCAATCTCCTCTCTGGTCCAGCTGGTGAATCTGGGAATCTTGAGGCAATGTTACTACTGCCTCATGTACACAGACAACCCTCTCCTCCTCCCAAAAAATTCCAACACATGTGAGAGATGCAACCATATAGCCAAACTGGAGGCTAAGCTCTCTCAACTCAGTACTGGAGTAACCAGTCAGGAGGAGAAGGAAACCACACTCACTACAGTTCCAGTCTCACATAGACCTACCATGACAGCAAACCAAACACATAAACACACAAAAACATACTCGGAGGCTCTAAATAAAAATTTGCCTAAGCAGCAGAGACCTCCAAAGCAGACACCCAAGCAACCGCTACCCCAAAACAAAACACGTGCAACACATAGCTCACAAAGCCAGTGTGCCGAACAGTCACAGCCCTTAAGGTTAAACAACACATCTGATACACTTGTAATAGGTGACTCTATTGTCAGGCACACTGACGTCCCGCTCACCAGGCTGAACAAGGAGAAGGTCACGGTGAGCTGCCTGTCGGGCGCTAGGATCCGCCACATAACACAAGCACTCAGGTCACTCCAAGGCAAGTACAAATATAACTCAGTCATTGTCCATGCTGGTGTGAATGACCTGAGACGTACCTCCCTGGACTACATGAAAAGAGACATAGAGGAGCTCTCTGAGCATGTAGCCCAGGCTGGTATGACCCTGACCTTGAGTAGCATCTTACCCTCACCAAGAATGATGCCACAATATGAAGACAAGATGATCAATTTCAACAATTGGCTTAAGTATTGGTGTCATTCAAAGGGGATCCAATGCCTGTCAGCCTGGGATGACATGCTCGACAAGCCATGATGCTTCGCTAGGAACGGCTTGCACCTGTCACCCCTGGGCTTTCGGATATTGGCAAAGGCTCTTGTTACCCCCATAGTACCTTTTTTAGGCAAGGCTCAAAAGACAAACCCACCTCCATAGGAATCACAAGGGATAAGAAACTAAAAGCAATGCTACTCAACGCCAGAAGTCTAAACCTCAAGATGCATGCACTCGAAACTCTCCTTAGCATGGAGAACATCGATATCTGTGCAGTAACTGAAACCTGGTTCAAGGCTCCCAAAAGCACCCCAGCACTACCAGGTTATACCTCATACCATGCTTTTCGGCCCCAAAACTTGGACCGAACCAGAAAAGGAGGGGGAGTATCAATATTCATCAAAAATACCCACACCTCCAGGTTGGTGGCACAGCACGAAGCATCAGAGACTATCCATGTGCAATTAACAGTGGGTAAAACTGCCTTCCAGTTTATAGCCTGCTACAGACCACCCTCCCAAACCCAGTAACCCCATTCGGCCTTCCTGAGAACACTGGAAAATATGAAGGTCTCTCCAAACACCATTATATTGGGCGACTTCAACTACCCAAACATAGACTGGGAGCATTATTCTAGCTCCAACACCCTAGCCCAAAGGTTCCTAGAATTTATAAACTCAAATGCTATTGAACAACTTGTTACCACTCCCACAAGAGGGGAAAACATACTGGACCTGATCATCACCAACATGGGGACTCTATGCTCCAGACCAGAAGTGTATCCCTCACTGGTAAGATCAGACCATAAACTAATCTCACTGGATATTCACATCCCAACCCCACCCCCTGCCCAGAAAACCACAGTGAAAAACTTCTCTAAAGCAAATTTCACACTCCTCAAAACTGAGGTGGAATCCTTCAAAGCCCCCGGGCCAGTGGAAAATATGGCCCAGACCGCAGAATCCTTTATAAACGCATTCTATGAACACCTTCAGGAATGCATGGATCATGCAATCCCAAATAAAACCAAGACCCAATCCTCCAAAGGCAGGCGTCCTGTCTGGTGGACACCAGCCATAAACAAACTATACAATAGAAGGAGGAAGCTACTACATGATAGAGCAAAATCCCAAAAAGTGAAGGCATCTCTGATCAGTATTAGCATAAAACTACGGGCACTCATAAAATCGTCTAAGGCCAGCTTTGAGAGAAAAATTGCACAGGACACTAAGGATAATCACAAGGCTTTCTTTAGTTATGTTAGGAACCTGGGTGGGAATTCCCAGATATGCTCAGAATTAGTCCAAAATGACAAAAAAATACACCAAACCCACAGACATTGCCAACATCCTAGCTGACAGGTTCAGCATAAACTTCTACCCCCCCCACCAAAAGGGCAAATATCTATCCCAGCAGAGTGCTGCCCCCCTGACATCTCAGATGCTCAGGTAAGAGCCGCCCTCTCCAAAGCAAAAAACACAGCATCAATGGGACCAGACGGTGTCGCAGGCTGCGTCCTACATGAACTCCAAGAAGAGCTAAACCCAAATATAAAACTACTGTTCAATCTCAGCCTTACTACAGGATATGTACCCAAACAGTGGCGTATAGCAACAGTGGTCCCTCTCCACAAAGGTGGTGCCTCAATGGATCCTGGAAACTATCGCCCCATAAGCCTGACTAGCTTGGTCTGCAAAGCTATGGAAAGGATCATCATTGACCTCATAAATAAAGATATTGGGGACCTACAGACACTGGATCCTACCCAGTTCGGCTTTGTTAAGGGCAGATCCTGCCTCTTAAACCTGATCGATTTCTTTGAAACAGTCACCAAGGCAATTGACGAGGGGAAGGTGGTCCACACAGCCTACTTGGACCTCGCAAAAGCCTTCGATACAATACCCCACTCGGGCATTATAGATAATCTCACCAGCTTAAATATAAACCCCTAGATGGGTTGCAAACTGGCTCAAGGACAGAACCCACATGGTTAGAATTGCTGGAGCCATGTCAGACTCCAAACCAGTTACAAGTGGCATCCCACAAGGCTCAGTCCTGGGACCTCTCTTGTTTGGTAAATATTTCTCGGAGGTACAGGCCAACACGGAAGGACTGTGGCTGACCAAGTTCGCAGATGACTGCAAACTGGGCGCCATAATCGACTCTCCAGCCGACACAAGCATCCTCCAAAAGGGCCTCATAGAAACAGACAACTGGTGCCAGAGCCATGGCCTCAAGCTAAATGCCAAAAAGTGTATATTCATCCCCTTTGGCAAAAACAAAGTGCCCACAAATTACCACATAGGTGGTAACCCATTAAGTACAGAAGAAGTAATTAGGGACCTGGGGACCCAAGTTGATAGCAATCTCTCATTTGACAACCACGTGGCCAAAGTGGTTAGAAAAACATTTTATATAGCCCACCTAATCATGAAGGGATTCACATCTAGATCAGGGGAGGTCATCGTGCCTCTTTACTCATCCCTCATCAGGTCCATAATTGAGTACAGTGCCCCTTTTGGGATGTACCTTACTAGACACCTGCAGCAACTGGAAAGACCCCAAAAGTACCTCACCAAGAGGATCAAAGGGCTCAAACAGATGCCATATGCTGCCCGGTTAAAGAAACTCCAGCTCTACTCAGTGGCATACTGCCTGCTCAGAGGCGATCTGTGCCTGACATATAAAGCCATGTCCAACCCGGAATTAATGGACATGCTGCACCTCAGAAAATCCAAATCCCATCGAGCTACGCGCTCGAGAGACTTGAACCTCAGCACTGAAATAAATAGGACATTCTGGAGGGACAGATTCATAACCCGGAGGCTCCCTTCACACTGGAATAAAATCCCAGTCCAGGTTAGGCAGAGTCCCTCATTGACTCTCTTCAAGAGGAATCTTGATGAGTGGATGGGAGATCATAGGTTTACCCCGGGTATCACTTCTGTGTCACTGTTAGACAGAGGCACAGTATACTAACCTCGAAAAAGGGCATAGCAAAATTAATTTAAAATGGGTGCCAAAAGCCAAACACACTCTGGCTAGGCTTATAAATGCCCTAGGGCAGATAGCCTAGTATGAACCTATGAACCTATGAACTATGAACCTTAAACTGTGAAACCGATATTTAGAAAGGTGCATCATACTTACTTCCCTTAGATATGAGAAAGTATATTTAATCATGTGGATAATGATACCAGCCAAATGAATGAAGCATTTACATATTTCAAATTATAGCTTTCTCTGAAGTTTGCATGTAAGCAAAAGCTTACAATCCCAAACACTTAGAATAGCAATTTTTTCCCAGGGAAAAAAATCGCTGTGCCACAAACAAAAAACAAACAAAAAAAAAAAACATTAAAACATTATATAAAGTGGGGTGCTTCATCTCACAACCCTCTGATGTGGGGTGCTGTGCCCCACACCCCCCCTACTTCAATGAACCAACTCCGAGAATGCACTATGGTGAGGAAAATGGCAAAGTAATGGAGGCGGCCACGGGATTTCTTTTCCAGGGAAAGAAATCGCTTATATGCTGTTTCGCTATTTTGCTGTTTTGTGCTTTCAAGTTTGATCAAGACACATTCGATGGAATGTGTCTTCGATTATATAATAGGAACCCGAATATTTACTGGGAATCATTTCCTTTTCTATGGGGGGGTATTCCTTCACTGTTTGTTATTTTTTTCTTATGACATAGCAACAGTTTTTTAAGCCTTACTTGTTTATGTTTCTATTTCTCTTAATTATATTAACTCCTTTGGTATGAAATATTGACACAATATTGCATGCTTAGCTGCTTAGAGGTTAAGCACTTGACCCTTTTCTTTAAAATAAAAAAGGGTAAACATTATATAAAATAACCTGCACAGACAGCACACAACCTTGAGATGTTACAAAGTGTCTCAGCAATGCTCAGTCTCTTAATCTCATCACTGGTGAAGTACACACACTATGTAAACATGTATGGTTTGGGTTGTGGATTGTCATACTGTTGTATGGTTCGGTTGAGTCACTTTAATTATAAATGCCTTTTAGAATACCAGAAATAAACAGGTCTAGGCAGGCAGTCTATTGCCAGGCCTGTATATATGTTCATTCAAGAAGACTTGTTTTATCCAGTGCTATTTTATGAATTAATGTGGTTAGAAAAATCGGTACTTACGTATTATTCAACCACATTTTTGCGGTTGTGAATCGCGCATCGTTGAATCCAGACGAGTGCATGAAACACCGTAAAATGTTCAGACTCCTCATTGCTGGTAAAAAAAAACCTGTGGACTACCTTCACGGACAGCAAAACTTTCCAAATTCCTCTTCTGGTTTGCCGTGCATTACAGACGCACACTTGAATTGCCATCCATGCTCTCTTATTGACGAATGGAAAATGTGAACCGTCATGAACAAGGAAAACGCACACACAGGAAGGAGGTTTTTTGGAAAGCAATACTTTCTTTAAAAAAATGTAAACGTACTGTATGCACAATAACCATTGCGATGTGAAAGATCAGGGATAGTAATGCTTGTAAAAAGTCAGGGTTGATGATGCTGATAGGCAACTGTGGGTTCCTGAATACACACAGTAAGAACGGTAAAGAAAACATGTTACTGGCTGATGAACTGCTTCTTCTTGTCATTTGTAGAATGTGGCTGTTTTTTAATTTGGACCTGAACATATGTTAAGAAACTGTTAAAAAAAAAAAAAAAAAAAGTGAAGTAAAACCATTATTCCTGTGGCTGTGCCTTTCTATATGGGGGAAAGTGGTTAACAGTTGCAGACAGTAAGACAGCAGCCCTGACAGTTGAAGCGTGTATGCACTTTACTGCCAGCTACATGACATGCTGGCGGCAAAGTGCATACCGAAACAGCAACATTAACTTTATCATTTTTTAATGATAACCCTGCCAAAAACAACCTTCATTGTGTAAGGAAACCTATTGTCTGACACTGTGACACCATTAACATTTAGATGTAAACATCGGGAAGCAACTGTTATTATCGCAAAAATGTGGTTGCGATAATACGTAAGTACCGAAAAATCAGATAATCATGAACAGAGACCAAATTTTATGTTAAGTAATTCTCCCAAAGCAAACAAACTTTACTGTAAGAGTTTCAAGCCCAACTGTCATATTAGGCAAAAAAAAAAAAAGAATTTTGTGTTTATTTACTGGTTTCCCAGAAGGGCAACTATTGCTTCACATCTCAAAACAAATCTCAAGGCTATTTCATTATGTGGTTTAAGAGAAGAGAAGCCCTATTTCACTCCCAAATTGAGTCCACAGTATTTTTCAAATTAGGATATTTGCTTTAATGAAACTTTTAAATCATTTTCCTGGAAGATTGTCTGTGTTTCAAATATCATACAAGTTCTAACTTTCTAGCAATAACTTATAATGATGTGCTAGATGTTTCTGCTAGAATGAAACTGCTTCCAGAAACAGCTCATATGATCTAGTTCACTTACCTATAAAAATAAAATAAATTAAAAATAAATACATGAATATCCTTTACATTTGCATTTCAGCTTTTCCTAAGCTGCAGTACAACTGTGTAACAGTGCAGATGTATCAATACATTGCCTTTGCATATAAGTGCTTTGGTAACAGTGTAGCAGTTGATTGCTTTGCATATAAGTGCTTTGGTAATAGTGTAGCAGTTGATTGCTTTGCATATAAGTGCTTTGGTAACAGTGTAGCAGTTGAAAGAATGATAACTAGAAAATTATTTAAATATGTTTGACTTGTTTTGACAGTGGAGCTCATGCTGGTGCAACTCTTCAGTACACAGCAGGTATCGTTTCAGTTCTTCATATTCTGTAATCAGATAATTAACAGACTTGGCTGCATCATTGTAAAAATCCTCACTAAGGTCATATGGACAACATATGAACATTACAGTCCAAATTGCCTAATGACCTTACATGTACCCAGTGAACATTTGTGGCCTTTTTGCCACAATAGCATGCATGCTAATAGCTGTCTGAATGGTTGCATCAGGCAGTGCTGTGCACATAGATATTGGGTTCACACCACTTTGTTTCAACTCATATACTCATAGCAGAGTAACGTTTTAGTCCTAGTCTGCCATGCTGTTGTGTATCATTAATGCATCTTATTACTAACAAACGTACTGCGGTGGTGGTGCTGTGGTAGCATTGTCACCTCACAGTAAGACGCTGTCCGGTTCGATTCTCAGCTAGATCGTCATCTGCGTGGAGACATGCGTGAATGGGAGTACCTTCGTTGAAGGTTGTGCATCAGGGCTGGTAACTCGGCACGTAAAAATCAACTACCAATCATTAGCAGACCGGAGTTCCACTGTGGCGACCCCTAACCGGGAAAAGCCGAAAGACACAAACAAATTACTAACAAACGTATGCAGTGAAGTTACTATAGATAAAGTGGTATTGGTCTATGGTACCATGTGAGCTGCTCACATTGATATCAACTACTGTGGTACCAGGTGAGATACTCACATTATCGACTACTGTGGTGACACGTGAGCTGCTCACATTGATATCAACTACTGTGGTACCAGGTGAGGTGCTGACATTGATATCGACTACTGTGGGACCAGGTGAGGTGCTGATATTGATATTGACTACTGTGGTACCATGTTAGCTGCTCACATTGATATCAACTACTGTGGTACCACGTGAGCTGCTCACATTGATATCGACTACTGTAATGTTTCTGAAAAATGTTTCATTCCTGTCTATGTTGACTTGTTGATTACCATGCTGAATGACACTTTTGATGAAGGCTGTTTATGTCCTATGTGTTTTGTTTTTTTTGTGGACCAGTTACGCCAAGCAAATTACACTGAATGCATGCCTCTGACGTATACTTTGCTACACTGTGTCATTCTGGACAGCTTATAAGTACTTGCAGAATATATTACAAGTGAGTCTTTGGATTACATGTTTTCTATCCTGAATTGGTCTAAGTAAGCAGTCTTGTTAGTGGATGGGTCTGTTGTTGCACAGAACCTGCTTGCATGTTGTCAATGTCACACAGAATAGGCATCAGCTGTGATATTGTACAGTGTCAAACCAGACATAGTTACCTTACTGTGGTTCTAGACATCTGGGTAAGCAGGCAATAACAGTCACTATTATATCCATGCATGTGTCATATCTTGTGTCATCTGTTTTTTTTTTTATATAAACATTCAGATGTTAGCCTGAACAAGATCACATTTCATCTGTCTATATTTTTGATTTTTGGTAGTTGCTGGCTCTTTTTTATGTGTTCAAGGTAGCAGTACCAATTAATGTGCCATGCAAGATACTCCATGACAAAAAGTGACATGAATTACACTGGTTAATAGTACATAAGCATACATTAGTGGTCTAGAAAATAAAGAATTAAACATGCAAATCTAACAGGGATAAACAAAAATAACATGTAGAAGTCCAACACAGGTACACCACATACGCGTCACAACAGGACCAGCAACTTACTAGTCATTTTATTCACAACTCCATGAAGTCCTTTATAATTGTGTATTTGCCACCAGCCTATAATTATTATGGTTGTAATTGTTTCACTGCTCTTAAAAGTCTGGCAAAGTGCTCTCAATTATTTTACTTTCCTTAAACTTGTCTTTGTCTATGTCTGCAGCTTGACTTTATTGCTCTACGGTGCACACTATCACCATTTTATTTATTTTTTTTTGTTTTACAATTTGATAACAAGGTGGATGAGGTGGTCCAGAGAACTTTTTCTGTCATGATCTGGGTACCAAAGGTACAAAACGTACCAGGGCAATACAAACCAAATAGCAATAATATTAGTAGCTTACAATTATTTATTTATTTTTATTTATTTTATTTTATTTTACATTTGTTAACCGGGGGTGTCTGACTGAGCCGAAAAGGCCCTTTTTCAGCAGAGACCCGGGGAGAAAAGCTCCACAAAGAAAAATTACAGACACATTTAGTTATTTAGACATAATCAGTATACACACAAATTACAGGAGACATGTTTTTACAGTGGTATGCGGCACATAAACAGTTACAGTGGAGAGAACAAACAAAAAAATATTAATTTTAAAAATAAAGGTAATTAATAGATTTGTGGTGTACAGCTGAAACAGGTACAGTGCATACATTGTAGATTAGCCAGTGTTTGTGAGTAAGACTGAAAACTATTATCAAGTGCTCTAGATTTTGTATGTATGTGTTATCCACTTTCACTAGCCTGGGGAGCAATCATGGCACTGCCAACTTTCCTTGAGATGTTGCCTGATGAGGTCTTTAAAGGAGGCTTTGGATGATGTGTTTTGAATGCTTGTAGGGACAGAGTTCCATTTTTTAGCCACTGAACTACTATATAGTGCATCTCCGAAGCTATTGTAGCTGTTGGTGACTTCTAGTAGTAGTTTGCTTGATGATCTAAGAGGCCTTTTGGCTGAGTGATGTTGTACTAGGTTTCTGAGGGCAGGACATTTATCGGGGAGGTAATAGATAGATTGACAGAGGCAGAGCTGATTGTAGGTTAGGAGGTTGGGCAGTTCAAGCCAGTGGAGCTGTCTCAAAGCAGTACAGTGATGAGTTCTATATGAGCAATTTGCAGCAAAGCGGGCAATTCTGTTATAGCAGGCTTCCATTTTGCTTAGTTCAGTTTTGTTGAGATTAGTCAGAATGGGAGATGCATAGAGTAGGGTGGATAGAAGTTGGGAGCGAGCAATGGCTGATCTTGTGTTGTTGGTAAGAAATGGTTTGATACGGTAGAGCGACCCCAGTTTGGCATGTATTCTTTTAATAGTTAAGTTGAGATGACTATCAAATTTTAGGTGGGAGTCTATGGTTATTCCCAATAGCTTAGCCTGTGCCACTGGAGCAATTGGAGTAGCATTAGTGGAGTAGATAGTGAATTGACTGTTAGTGTTTTTGTTAGAACTGGTTATAATCATAAGCTGAGTTTTCTTTGGATTGAGGATAAGTTGGGCTTTGGTAAGGTAGTTTTCAACATCAGAGAATGCTAGTTGAGTTGTTTGCAGGAGGGTGGGAATGTTTTGTGCAGCACAGATTAAGGTAGTGTCATCTGCATACTGAATGATAGATGCATGCTGTGTGGAGGTATGGAGGTCATTTGTGAAGACTGTTAATAGTAGTGGTCTTAAGATAGAACCCTGTGGGACTCCTATAGTTATGGGCAGCTGAGGAGAGAGAGAATGTTCCCATTTCACAGCTTGGTACCTGTCAGTTAAGTAGCTTTGGAACCAGGTAAGAGTGGAATTAGATAGATGATATTGGTTTAGTTTGTTTAGCAGGATTTGGTGCGAGACTGTGTCAAATGCTTTGGACATATCCAAAAACAGAGTTGACACTTGTAGGCCTTCATTTTTGAGACGGTTTACTGTGTCTGTGAAGCAGAGGAGGCATGTAGTGGTACTATGGGCAGGTCTGAAACCATGCTTGAGTAGGTGACGGGATGTTGCTGTCTAGGAGATAGTTTAGCATCTGGGTATGGATGCATTTTTCTAGGATTTTAGCCGGGGGGAGTAAAGCAATGGGTCTGTAGTTATTAAGTTCAGTGAAGGTCCCACCTTTATGTATGGGTGTAACATAGGATATTTTCCAGAGTTTTGGCACATAGTTTTCAACAATTGATCTGTTTATGAGAGTGGAGACTGGGATAGCAATAGCATCTGCTGTGAGTTTCAAGAAATAGCTGGGGAGTAGGCTGGCTGCTGTTGATGAGGTTTTTAGTTTGGAGAGCATGCTTTTGATTGAAGTGGTGGAAACTGTTTTGAGGGTAAAGCTTGTATTAGTGTTATTTGTGTTGGGGGGGGTAGTGAGGAAGGAACTGTCCTGTGATACTAAGGATAGAATTGAGTTCACAAAGTGGGAGTTGAATTGTGTTTCGATGGGAACTTTAGTGTCAGGGGTGGTTGGTTTGGGGGTAGCCTTTTGGGTGGATTTTAGTAGCTGGTTTACATTTTGCCAAAATTTTTGCGGGTTGTGTTGGTATTTAGTTTGTAATGTTGTGTAGTAGGATTTTATTTAGAATTACAGAGAGGAGTCAACATAACATTATAAATAGTTACAAAGGATATTTACAGTATGTACAATATATACATGTAGGAAAGAATTTACATATTGAAATGCAATGCAACATTATTTGGTTTTGTTGAGGAAAACAAAAAAGATAAAATGAGTGAGTTGAGCCATGAAACACATGCACTTAGCATCCTGGAGTAGGATTTTGGGTTTTATTTTTTTAGCATCAATTTGTAAGTTGTTCCTAAGGGTTATCACTAATTTAAGGAATGTTTCTTCTCCAATGTCTATCTTAAAACGTAGTCCGCCTAGACTGAGACTCTTGTCTCCCTCTCAGGGAGTAGTTTTGTTCTCCGAGTGTTAGTTATGTTCTCACTGGTGGACAGTAGCAGACATGCCTTATTTTGAACCACAGCCAGCTGCACGGAGGAAAAACAATGCACAAAAAGACAAAACCAAACATATGTCATTCCATTGCAGACAGTAGTCTTTGTGTGTCTACTGCAAAAACAAGTTATGTTTAGACAGACTGCTTTTGACTATCTTGAAGACCTGGCAGAACTGATAGGGTGACATTTACTCCATCAAATCCTGCCTAGATGAAATATTGTACTCCGGCACTGTGTCCCACAACTGTGCATTCGTACTAGTGAGCAGGAAACGCCTGGGGCTGCGTTTTTATTTTCTTGATGGGTTGCTGGAAAGGTTATTTGCATGCCTATACAGCCATGCAGTTTTTAGAGTAGACTGAGGCAGTACACTCTAAATGCACACTCCTTGGTGCTGAGTTTTCTCCATTGTCCAACAAAATGCTTAATTATTCTGCATACTTTTACAAAAATCACAGCTAATGGCTGCAAGATAATATACTGCTCAGTTGACTGCATAAATATAGGTAGATTGTTAATTTTAAATCAAGGCAACATTTTATGACTGGAGTGCAAAAAGATTAGAGAAAATAGAGCTTACTGCAGACAGAATTCTTACCTTATTATTACTGATTCTTTTGGTAAGGAGATTTATGACAATGCCCATTAAAATCACGATGACCGTGAATGCCAAAAATCATTGCTTCAGAAATGCAAATTGACTCTTTGTTCTATTTACAGGAATTGTAGGAAATAAAAGGCAGCCGAGAATCGTGGCTATTTATACTTTGATTGTAGCCAACCTTACTCTGTACCTCCTTTTTCCAGCAGGTCTGTGTCAGTGAATTTGTGGGTACCCCATTCAATTTTTGAGTTCCTGTTTGAAGGAAGCTAATGTATCACACTGCCTGACTTGCATGGGAGTCTATTCCAGAGGTGGGGTAGGTGCTGCTAATGAACCTATCTCACAATAGTGTATTTATTATTTATTTACTGATGAATATTTAGATCTCTACTTCTGGTATTTGTGGGAATATTTGATTTGTGGAAATACAAGAGATCTAAGACCACTGGGTCCTTTCTGGAACAGAAGGAAATATATAAATCTTCCCTCAGAAGTCTATAAGATACTGGATTAAAGAGACAAGCTTCAAGTCTTTTCTGGCACTTTTAGGGTTTTTAAACCAGTGATCTTACTTTGGAAATGCTATGGTCTTTCAAATTGTTTGATATGCCTGGTAAGGTACATCTCAAAGGGGACATTGTGGTTCCTAACTGATTTAATCAATGCTCAATATTAAGGTGATAATGACCTCTTTAGAGACGGATGATATTCCTTTGGCAATTACCTGTGCTATGTTGAAGGGCTTGCTGACTATTGTTTTACAAGATAATTAAAAAAGAGGAAATTATCAACCTAAGTTCCCAGGTCTTTAACAACACTCTCATTTTCGAGTGGGGTGTTATCTGTGTTGTATGCTGGGGAGAGCAGTTATTTGCCCAATGTAACAATATTGCACTTTTATGCATTTAATCTGGAGTCCATTTTCAGGACACCAGGTATTTACAAATGTAACTTTTGCTGAAGGGGTTTAGAATCAGAAATGGGCTTGAAAGTTTACAGCTATCTGAAAACTTGGTTAACCACAGGTCTTGGGTAATAGTCTGGATATCTGAAATGTAAATACTGAACTAAAGGGGTCCTAGTACTGATTCCTCCAGGACACAACTGGTCACCTTCATACTCTCTGATGAGGCACCTTCTACCAGCTCCATGTGGATTCTGCCTTTTATCCAGTTTTATTTCCATTTTACTGCATATGGATTTATTAGTAATGCATTAAGCTTGCTTGGGGGATAGTGTCAAACACATTTGCCAGGCCAAGGGATGCTGTCAGGTGGGGAAGACATGACTTATTTACACTGCAATCATTTCTGACTTCTGTCAACAGTCTGTGTTAACCAGATTCATTAAAAGGATCCACTAACTGAGAAAGCCAAACTGCAGTGGGTCCAGCCTGATGAGATATTTAATATCAAGGTTTATTAGGTCAATTATAATATATTGCATGGCTTTGCAAATAAGACTTGTCAGGCTGATAGGCCTATAATTCCCACCCTTATGGAGTGGCACTGCTACTGCTGTGTGTTAAACGCAGGTTAAACAATAAAGGAGTAGTTCTGCCAGCGCTTCTTTAGTGCCATTTACTAAACAGCCATATATGCTGTCAAGGTCCCATTGAGGAAGTGTTTTTAGGGTCGAGAGTACACGGCGATCATTGAGGGGTTTTCACAGATTCAGGGATAAGTGGACTCTGTGGTAAAATATGCACTGAATTTGTTTGCTAGAATATTAGCAATGTTTACTGGATCAGAGTTGGTGGAACCATCATGAATAAGCTCAGAGCATTGTCAGATGTTATTTTTAACTCTTAACATAGCAAAAGAAGGATTTATAACTGTCTGTAGCTTCAGATACTAACATAACTTTGTGGACTGTTTTAGGAGACTATATTTTTTTCACCTTTTCACCCAATTTTCTGATGTTATCTCTGACAGTCGGAGTTAAAACAGAAATCACTAACATAATAATTTAATGCTTACATCTATACTTTACATTGTGTTAACACTTTCCAAACCTATTGCAATAATGACATGCTTGTATTCTAATTTTAAATGTTTTTTTCAGCATTTTATGTCACACTACAGTCACCGTACTTATATTAGCTAAATGATGGAAAACAAGTCCCTTCTGTTTCTATGATTGCTTCTTGAGAATTTCAAAGATTACTAATTAGGTCTTTTTTAAATAGTTTTACTGATTCAGTGATTAACTGAATTATCTAGCGATACAAATTCAGACTTCACTGTTTTGTATCAAATGCCTGGGTAGTATTAAGGTATTGCTGGATACAAGTCAGCTAACGTTGACCTACTGCACAAATGGCCGCACAAATGAGGTTTCCTACAAACACTGATAACATCAAGTCTATGTAGTTGGTATAAATCCAAATAATAACTGCACAACTTGTACCTACCCCTTTATCTAAATTAAAGATTTTTCTTATACCTAGCTTGAGAAATTGGACAACTGTTAAGTATTTTGATTTCATTGTTAAAGTCTGCTTCATCTAAGGCACATGTAACTGTTGTTTAAATCAATTTACACTTATCTTTGTTTGATTTATAGACTATGTCACTGTTTGCCTACTTGCTGTAAAATTATTTCCACTCATTATCTTGTCCCACTCTTTCTCTTCTGTTGGCCTCTAGTCTGCCCCATTGCTGATTCACAGAATTAGAAGATTTAATATTTTGTATAAGTGTAAATACAAAAGTATTACCTCCAGTCCCTACGGTGATATTAATACCCTCTGTACAAACACTTAGTGTTCCTTCTTTTTATTAAGACACTGTAATCATCTCTTCTGATATAAAAACTTCCACTGAGATAGTTAAGTCCTGATTGCTGAAATGTTCACACTGCATTACATCTGCGTCTGATCTTTTCATCAGATATTCTTTCTTTCGTTTGCCCTTAGAGCAAAACATTTTTTTATGGAAAGATCTCTGCATGCTCTATTAATTTCCTGGCCACAGAGCACTTTGTCAAAATGAAAACCACATGTACACTTTTTGCAGAAAATATTCAGTGCATTTGCTAGTGGGCCAGTAAAATATTCTCTGATTAATAGAGATAATGATGGATTGTCCCACCACCAGTGCAGGAATAATGTTGCTTGATTATTTCACACAGATGTCTGCAATTTAGTACTGCATAGCAAAGCAGAATGTTATCAGCTCCTACACAAATGCAATTTCTTGGGCTGCATACCTATTCAGTATATTTATTTTCATTTATTGTTTCTGTATTTCTGTGTAAAATCAAAAAAAAAAGTTATCCATTGTGACTCCCCTTGCCAAATTGATTGAAATAAGACTAGGTATTTTTAAATATCTGACGGATTCATCTTTGCTGCAGGTGTACTTCAACTATTAGGACATTTTTCAGAATGTCTGTCTTCTTCAGTACAGTTAACGTTTGATGTATGCTACCACTTTATTTTATTGAATCTTTATTTACTGATTCAATGATGTGGTAAGGGAACTGTGTCTTTTCTGACTGCTTGCAGCCATGTCCCAGGCTATAGAGCATGAACACATGAATTAACAAAATCGGCTCTGTAAACAGAGAGAGAAGCGTTAAATTAACAAACATAATTAACAAATCACTGCTGAAATTATTCAAACCAAAGTGTCTAATAGGAATATTAAATAATATGAATAAGTATAGCAATGCATTCAAGATAAAAGAAAAATATTTATTTATTACTTATTTATTGACATTTGATTACAAGGAAAGGCTGACTGGGTAGAAGCCCATTTTCAGTGGAAGCCCGGGGAGAAAAGCTCCAAATTATTAGAAAACATTTTATGAACAATACTTTTGCAATCATTAAACATAACACAAAATCATCCACAGTTCAAATAATTACAACAAATTAGACATAATATAATAACACTGGTTAAAAATCGATACAAAGTACATGACAATTATTTAATATTTAAAGACATTTTAGAAAGTTTGTAGAGAAATTAAAGGCAAGTTAGTCTAATGCAAATAGGAATTGTAATATGAAGTGAGGGAAAAACAGGCTTATGATATCATTAGAGAGAAAGTCAGTGAAGAGAATTAGATAGCACTAAAGAAGTGAATGAAGAAGGGAGAGTAATGAGGTATAAGGAATGAAAAAGGTACTTGTTCACATTTAGGGAAATAGTTTATCCTGGTTTTGAGCAAGAATAGAGCCATATCTTAGCTAGGAAGTCTTTCAGAATGGTTTTGAAATATGGGAGGGAGGGTATAGACCTGATGGATAGAGGTAAGACATTCCAGGCCTTAGCAACCTTGTACGAGTACAGACAGTGCCCAGCAGATTTGCTAGGTTTGTAGACAAACAGGAGTTTTTGGTCACTGGATTGCAATGACCGACTGGGAACACAGCTGAAGAGAATGTGGTTTTAGTGCTGGACAGGCAGATGGATGCTGCATAATTTTATAGGTGGTAAAAAGCTTTGTATATATGTTAGTTGATGTGGCAGTTCTAACCAATCCAGGCCTTTCAGCGGTATACAGTGGTGGGCTCAGAAAGGGGTATTTGCTGCAAATTTAGCAACTTTGTTGTAGCATTGTTCATGTTTTCATTTTTGTGAAGCCTGGAGGATAGTAAGGATGGCAGTGCCATAAAGAAGACTGGAGAGGAGATAAGTGGTGGCAAGTGTAGTTTTAGTTGCACCAATCAGAAAGTTTTTGGCTTTGTAAAGCATCCCTAGTTTTTGATGAGTTTTTCTTATGCAGTTTTGTATATGCAGGTCAAATGTAAGATTATCATCCACTATGAGCCCTAACATTTTGCTATGAGAAGTGACTTCAATGGCTATATCATCAAGCGATAGCTCTGTAAATTTAGTTTTTTCATGACAGAGGGATATGTGGGGAAAAAAAGCAGCAGTTTATTTCTTTGGGATTGAACATGAGTTGCGAGTTATGAAGTCATGTTTCAATGGCTGTTAAAGCTTCCAGAGTAATTTTTTGGAGGTGTACCATGTTGTTAGATGTGCAAATGAGAGTGGAGCCATCTGCGTATTATATTAGGGTGGTCTGTTGTGTGGAAGTTTAGAGGGTGTTGGTGAAAATGTTAAAGAGGTGGGGACCAAAAACAGAGGCTTGTGGTACACTGGTGGTGATTGGGAGGTAAGGAGAGAGCATGGAGCACCATTTTCCTGACTGATATTTATTGGGCAGGTAGCTTTCGAACCACAGAAAGTGGGCTGAGAAAGACCTCATGAGGACATGTGAAGTAGAGGTTTGCTATGACAAACTGTGTCAACGGTTTTAGACATGTCTAGAAACTGAGTGACAACAGCTGTCCTAATTATCTTCCATTCCATTAACTTTTCTTTCATGCTACTGCCAATAGGAAATAAAAAGTATCTATAAATGTTTGGGTAGCACAGCAGAAAGCTTCCCAGTTCAGTTCTCAGTGGAGTATGGAGTCTATGTGTCTTCCCTGTGTTTATATGGGATTTCTCTGGAAATTTAGCTTTACTCTTCCACATGCCAAAGGCATATGCTAGGTGATTTTCCAAATGTGAACTGTCCATAGAAGTGCAGATGATATGTGTATGTGTGCAAATTTGCATGCACATGTGTGCGATACACATAGGATTGGCAGTTTACCTCCATTCCCTACTTGCTAAGTAAACTCTGTAGATTGATACGGTCATTATAGGAGTGACATGTGACTTGACAGAACTTTTTTGGATGCACGGATCAAAGTGGGGATATGCAGGCCATACAGAAGTTGAATTATTTTCTCCTGCAGGAGGTAGGATCCAGTATATACTACAGAAAAGTAAAGTTAAAACAAAAATTACTGCCAGAAAGGATTCACTGCATCCATAAAATAGTATGTAGAGAGAGTCAGAGAGAGAGAGATAAGAGCAAGTTTCTTGCTAATCTTACAAGGACAGAAAAGTACTGTTGACTCAAAAAACTGAGTATGAATGGAAAAAAGGGTGAGTACGTGTTAGTAATGAGTGAGGCAGAATAAACAGAGACTAAAACTGGAGATAGTAACAACAGCATGCAGAAAAGATGCATGCTGTAGAAGTAGGTTTAAATAGAAAAATAATGCTACATAGAAAAAGTTATAGAAGATGTAAAAAAGGAATTGCAGTGACACAGAAATGCATTAGGAACATAAAAAGGAAGAGAAGACCGCCCACTTATAAAGGAATTGGAGGGCTTTCTGATGGAAATGTCAAGTACAGTGCAGATAATTGTTACATGGGAAATAAGACGGCAACAGTAAGCCTTCCCCTTCCCAGCTTAGTAATGAATGCTAACCCTAACACAAATAGTGTAACTGCCCCTAACTCTGTGTACCTCATCTTAGAAAAAAAAAAGCTACCGCTATTCAGATAGTTTTGTCCTAATTGTTAGATAGAGTTATAGTTTGTAGCTCAGATATGGACATTTGTTTTATGTTTTTTGATCTACACGTTTTCCAGTAACTTTTCAGAGTAATGCATGCTTGGCGTGTCATAGCCTATCATTTGTTTGTTGTCCATGTAGCATGCTGAAAATTCATGATGCAATGATTTTATATATGGCAGTGTCATCCTGTTTTGCTGCTAATAATATGGATCTATTTTACTTACAGGGTGACTTCTATCACCCCAATTTCAACATTGTTTTTTCTTTATTTCCTCTCGTATGGTCTGCTTTTGTGCTTCAGATAGCCTTGAGGGTTATAAACTGACTTCCTCTCCTGGGCTACTCTCTATTTGATGCACAATAAGGGAAGTTCACATAGTTATCTCAGAAAATCATTCCATTCCTTAAGAAAGATTCCCGAACCCCTTGCTTCTAGGATTTAGAGAACATGCCACCTGCTACTACCTGAGGACTTGAGAAGAACTACTTTAACTGTTTCCAACTCCTTACATCAGTCCTCGTACTAACCAGGTTGATCCAAAGTTCTTCCACGGTTTTGTACATTTATGCCCTCTATCTGCCCAGGACATCTTTCTGTTGTTTATCTTACTCTACAGTTTACTTCATTAATTTTCTCAGTGACCTAAAAGCACCAAAAACATTTGGTCAGAATTCATTCTCACTAGTAGGAAACAGAACTAAGACCAAATAACCTACTTGGAACTCTTTTTTTCCAGTAGTTACTGTTATACACTCCTTGGTAATTAGCTTAAGATCTGTCTCAGTGGGGTCTATATTAGAAGACTGAAAGTTTAAAATCCATAACGCTCTAAAGAGCGAAAATGCTGGACCTCAAAATCATTATTGTGGGGGGCTGCACTCTCCACACCCCTGCTAAATATATATTCCAACTCTGAGATCACACTACAGTGAGGAAAGGGCAAATATTCTGATCTTCACAGTACTGCAATCTCAAAAAAGCATTACGCAATTTTAAACTTTCAGTCTTCTAATATAGACCTGTCTCAATGCCCCCCCTCCCCAAAAAAAAAAAATTGGAGCTGTTACTCATTCTCTTGTGTAAAGTTTCATTATGTTCAAGTACAGCATCAAACAATGGATAGACAGGGATTCAGGCATCTCTTTGAAATCCTCTTTACAAAACAGTAAATCTTTGTCTTCACTAGCCTGGAGGTGGCACAACCATGGTCCAGCATCTCAGCCTTCTACTTCTTGAGTTGTGAAAGTGGGAGGGTGGTTCTAACCTAACCTCCCCAAAATGCTTTGCAACATGCCACCATCTCACATGCATAAAACAAAAGATGCATGACAGAGTGCCCCGTCAGTTTCATTGTTGCTCTCTCAGCCCTAAATATGTTTTCATAACATAATCTTTCTACCAATGTTACAAAACTATTTGTGTCTTAAACATCAGACTGACACACCCAGCTTTTGATAGCAGTTATCAAGGTTCTTTAAATCCATCTATAACAATGTTTTTTGCCTTCATTTCTTTTTTATTAAACCATTCTTGATAAGATTAAAACGTTGATATGTGTTTTAATTAAAAAAAAAAACTGGAGTTTTAACATTCTGGATGTTGAAAAGGCATAGTCATGAAACGTTGCTATCTGTAGTGATTTCTGCCCGGGTCAATGTTTTTTTCCTCACTTTATCAAAGTCACCAAACAAGGCACATTATTCCATCCTCCTCTCTTACCTCCTTCCCCAATTCCTTCACCCTAATTAATCTCTCTCTCTTTACATTTCTACTTAAACTAGCTTATACTAGTCTACTTTCTTGTTAACTCTAATCCTCCCGCTTTTTCTTCTGACTTTAACCTTTACATATTAGAGTCTGATTATGTATAGAAGGATCTCTGAAGTTATATTGTGTCTTGTTCCATTTGTTTACAAACACACCATTACAGACTTTACAATGCCATATTAATGCACATATTGACTGAACTAATTAAGCTTAATGTTTTTCTATGGTATACAGTAACATTTAAAGAGCATTTTTGCCTGTTTGTTATCATTGTATAAAGTAAATGTAGTCTTTTACTTTAAACCAGGAGGTTTTCTCCCTGGGAATCTGATGACAAGGGGAATTTGCTTAGCTGGACTATTATAGTCAACAAACATAAATAAGTTAATAATTTGACAGCTCTGTCACTTAAGCAGACAGTGCCCTGGAAAAGGTCTATGTAAATTAGTGATTTATCCTGGATAACAGATACAAATAAATATGTAAGGGATGTGTGTGTGTGTGTGTGGGGGGGCAAGGAGAGTAGCTCTCTTTGCAAAAATGCTAGTTGGCATTTTTGTATAGGTGTGTGTGTGTGTGTGTGTGTGTGCATATGTGTGTGTGTGTGTGTGTGTGTGTGTGTGTGTGTGTGTGTGTGTGTGTGTGTGTGTGTGTGTGTGTGTGTGTGTGTGTGCACACATGTCCTGTACAATGTGATTATTTTCATGTTGTTTAATGTTTTGATTTGTATTGGACATTTTTAGTATTTTGTATTATTATTAGATTTTTATTGTTTAGTTTCACAAGTGATGTATTTGGTGTTTTTGACTGTAGATTCCTGTCAGGAATGCAGTAGCTTAACTTTAACCCACAGGCACATAAGGAAACACATGATAAAAATGTAGCATGAACAAAGATAAATGTTCTAAGTCTGTCACAATGTAACTTAAGGTCCGTGGGCTAAAAAGATGTAGAAAAAAAGAGATCAATATTTATTTTAGTTATATATCGATTTACTTGTCTGATTTGACTGGGAAAGTCTGACTGGGTAGTGTCTATCTTTTAACACAGGCCAGGGGAGCAGATCTCCATAAAATTACATGAATACACAGTTAATAAAATTTTTACAGAACAGTTTAAAAATAGGTTCAGTGACAACACTTTATACAAGCCATACCTTTCAAACTCTTAGAGTAAGATATCTGGGCAGAGCTTGACATAACAGGGGGACAAAGGCCCAAAAATAGGGAGACATTTTAACTATTGCTTGCATAAACTTAAAAAGTTACTAGAGTAACAGGATTTCTATTAGTATGCATTTTCTGAAGGCTATGAAGTCTGAAACTCAAATGTATACCATTATTTACTGACTAATCCCCAAATCAAACCAAAGATTTGTCAGAAAACTACAATTTTTTGAGGAACAGGTCAAAAATATGAGGCAAAAATCTAGACAGTTGAGAGGTATGACACAAGTATATTAAGTGGCACTGATTATACAGTTCAAAGGTTAGTACTAAGCTAATTGCCCTTGCGAGTCATTTATCCCTTGTGAGACTCAAACCTTGCACCTTGTGTTTGTATGGCAAACACCTTAACTATTAGGCCACCCTCCCAAAGTTGTATAATATGAAGCAACAATACAGTTACAAGTTTGAAACAATTATGTTAAGAAATTACAGTAGTTATAGTTAACATTAAGGATGTGAGATAGATAAAATGGGAGAGGAAGAGATGAACAGAAGAGTGGAAATTAAGTGGGTAGTGTTTTATTAAGGAGTAGAGCAAGAGCTTGAGCTATGAATTGGTGGCATATATAGGTGGAAACAAAAACAGAGTATAGTATGGAGAGTAGGTCTGAGTTCATGCAAAGGTAATAAATGGGGAAGACAAGTCCAGTGAGCAGGATGAACAAAGCTAGGACTGATTTAAATGGTGTTTGACCAAGGTTTTGAAGCTGATTACCTTTTCTGTCTGCTTAATAATTTGTAAGAATTTTGTTCCTGGTTTTGACACACAATGCAGGTAAAGGTAATTGTGTGATTTATTGAGAGGTAGTAAGGCTTTATTGCTAGAATGGAGGTCTCTGGCAGGTAAGTAATAGTGTTTTCTAAGGCTGGGTGTTTTCATTTCTCACACATGCATGAGAGGTTGTGAGCAGTGATTAATTGTAACTAAGTTGGTGTCGGTACTTGAGCCAGTTTTGTTGTTTTAATACAAGGCAATTCATTTTTTGTAAGAAAGGTTGGTTGAGAATTTAACTACTTTATAGTAGCCTGAGGACAGTTTAGATGTATAAATAGTGCAAGTGTTTATTAGAATAGGTTAAGCATATCATAGTGTTAGAAGAAAGTAGGTTGATACTAAGGTAGTCCTTAAGATGTCCATCAAATATTGCATGGACCTGTACATGGAGCTCAGTTTCTGATGAGTTTATTAATAGTTTTTAGAATGTGGTGGTCAAACTTAAAATTGTCATGAATCCTGACTCCTAGTAGTTTCGGTTGGCTTACTGTTTTGATTATTGTGTTGGTGCATAAGGTGATGGGAAAATTAAGAGGTCATTATTACATTGTACTGAACCCTTATCAGACCAGTCATAGAGTATAATGCTCCCTTTGGTATGTACCTGAACAGGCACATGCAGAAACTAGAGTCACCTCAGAGGTTCCTTACAAAAAGAATACAGGGTGTAACAAACTTGCCTTATGCAGAGTAACTTAAAGCCCTTTACCTCTACCCAGTCTCCTACAGATTGCTAAGTGGTGATCTATGCCTGATTTACTACTAGAAAAACAATGTCTAGGGACCTGAATTTTGTTTGTCTATGACTTCAACAGAGCATGCTGGAGAGACAGATATGTGTCCAACAGACTGCCCCTCCTTTGGAACAGGCTTCCCATACATGTAAAGCTGAGTTCATCTATTACCCAGTTTAGACATAACCTAGACCAATAGATGGGGAATAGAACATTTACAATGGGCCTGGCACCCATGTCCATTATGGACAGAGGTAGCTTATAAATGCCTGGCTCTCAATGCCCTATTTGGATGCAGGACATTATTATTCTTTTGGGAAAACTTGGCTAGGGTTAGAAACACCGCTAGGTCATTAGCCTAGCAACAATTTAAGAATCTATGAATCTATCTGTGCTTGTAGCGAAGGAATTGTTTTGGTATGAACAGCATAAGTTTGATTTTATTGGGGAAGATGAGTAACAAGATTTTTTTAAGTCAAGATTCAACGGAAGTGAGACTTGGATGATGTCTTGAAGTTTAGAAGGGGTAGCTCAGACAAAGGTTGAATAATCATCATGCTATGTGCAAGTGGCAAGGTTTGGTAGCAGCATGGAGTTTATTTGTGAAAATGTTATATAGAAGGGGATCAAGTGTAAGGCCTTGAGGAATATCGACAGAGATTTTCTGGAATGATGAAAGATCCATTTAACTCCCTGTTGGTAAGAGGAAAGGTAGATATGGAACCAGGCAAGGAATGAAAGACTGTGGCCAATGGGTGGCAAATGTACAGAGAAGTTTCTGGTGGGACTCTATGCCAATCACTTTGGATAAGTCAAGAAAAGGTGAGGAGACTAAGGAGCCTTTATTTCTATTTGATTTAACAATGTGAGAGAAATTAAGAACAACAGTTGTAGTACTGTGTTAGATCTGAAACTGTGGTGGATTTTGTAATGGCAATTGTAATTAGTTAAAAATTTGAAGCGACAATGTGGTATAAAAGCAGCCAAATGAAATGAAAACCAATTTGAGCTTACCAAAAAACAAGAACATTTCAGTAAAAGACTTTTATTTAATTCATTAATTGCTTTCATCCCTTCACTTCTAGGACTTCATCAGACTAAAATAACATTCAAGAAACATCCACTTATATACATTCCTAACTATTTAATCAATTAGTCTGTCTATAAATATCTTAAAGGTATATAACACAACTTCACATAAAAATACACTAAAAGCAGATATGAAACAGAAGAACTGAACACCAGCAGACTAACAACCTTGGTACTTTAATAACAAAACAAAAACTTGGAGATAAAAACAATCACAGTTTAGCACTTTCATCTTATATAAAAGACATCATCAGAGCCATGAAACAGGAAGTGAAACCAGTTTTTAAAGGAAATTCATAAACACACCCACAAAAAACACCCAATCAGGTGACAAAAAACACTAAAACCTGGAAAATCTTAAAGAAACAGTGAATACAGAAAGAATAACACTGTTTTCACTGTTTACAACTTGGAAGCTCTCATTTTAAGTTCACTGGTGATAGAAAAGTCATCATTAATCCCTGGCAAATGTGTGGCTTCTAATCTAAGTTGCCACAACATTTCACAGTACAATAATTTGTTCTACCAGTCCTCTGTGTAGGCAGCTAATTGCACTTATTCCAAAACATATATATCTTTTAAAACCTAAACAGGATAGAGAATGCCTAGCTTGGGTACTCTTGCTATCAACATTCTGTATACTATAAACATGCTGATAGATTCTTTTGTTGAAGGCATTGTTGGTTTTGCCTATATAAAACATTGTGTTGTGCACCCAATGTCAAGTGCTCAGAAATGACAAACACTGTTCACTCAAAGCAACAAAAGCACTTTATTTCCTGGTATTTTGCCTAGAATTGTTTTCTCTTGTAACCATATAGATATCATTTCAAACATATTCTAAGTTCTGTCCAGTTTTAAAACACACATTTTGGCCATGCTCCAACTGTCTCAGAAATCACAGGATTAAATTTTAAAATGTTCAAATTCTTGTTCAAAATAAATTTACTTTCTGTGAGGCATGGTTAAACTCAATCACCAATGCCTTTTTAAAGTTATTGGTGTTAGTAATGGGGGAGGCCTTTATCACCACTACCAAACCCAATAATTAATAAGGGCTTATATTTTTAGCCTCAGTCATCCAAAACTTCCACTGTAATTTTATCTATAAATTATTTAGGATATCCTCTGTGTAAAAAGATCTAAGAATGTTTATCTAGTTCTTGAGTAACAGCTTCCCTTTTTAGGTCATCTTTACCATGTGAATGCACTGTCCTTTAATTAAACTTTTTTTTCTTTGCACTACTAAATGATAAGTATGCATTACTGAAAGGGATTTCCTATAATTTTTTTATTTGAAATCCTTATCTGCATGTTCATTTGTGGTGTCCAAATAATTAATACGGTTCCTTTTGCAGTAATATGTAAACTTAAGGAAAGAGGTGGTATCATTCACATATTCAAGAAACTTGGGTATGTAAATTTCTGGTCCTTCCCACAAAATACAAATATTGTCCAGGAATCTTAAGCATAATTTAATATACTTATAATATTCTGAATAAAAAATAGTTTTCCCAAGCTAAAAGACTAAAAGGACTAAATTAGTATAAGTGGGGGCTCAGGCTGCACCCATTGCCACACCCCTCAGCTGCTTAAAAAATTCCCCCTCAAGGAACAAGAAATTATTTTCTAGCACCAAAGTAGTTGCTTCCAATATTAAACTAATTGGTTCAGTACCTAAAGCTTTAAATGCTATATATATATATATATATATATATATATATATATATATATATATATATATATATATATATGTTTCAAGGCCCTATCTATAAATATGGCCAACAGGTGAGTTTTTGACCTACCAGGTGCCACTATTAGTCTAAAAGGCAGACACTTCAAGTTCTTATGAAATTTTGTGTTTACAAAAATAGATGGAATAAAAGGTTGTTTACTTTAAGAAAATTAAATGCAGTTATAGAAACCATCTCTTTAATAAATAAATCTTCTAAGAACATACCTATCTTACAATATGCAATATTTGCTTCATTCCAGTTTTAAAACTCCATACAGCTAAATTATAAAATATAAAAGTCTAATTTTTAGAACTATATAACTTGTATAATTATGAGTATATGCCTTTAAACAGGTCTATATCAGTTGAGCGAAAACCCTATTACGCGAATACAAATACGTCAAACCATATTGCATGAAGTACGTAAACCTCGAATGTCCAAAACTGCGAATTCCAAAATGTTGATTTGTTTTGGTTGGCCCGTCTGTGATATAGCTACGTAAGGTAAGTGTGGGATAGATAGGACTTTATGGTTGGATTTGGGTTAAGGTAAGTGCATAAATAGGTAATGTATGTAAGATTTAGTGTAGTGTTAGATGTAGGGTTCTTTTTAAGTGTATGTATGTGTGTTATTTATTTTGTTTGGGTTTATGTCTGTAGGGGAAGTGTGTGGTAGTTACAGACCTTAGGGTTAGGGAGGGGTTAAGGATAGTGCATAGATAGTTGTGCATGTGGGGTTTAGTGTAGTGTTGGAAGTAGGGTTTTGTTAAATGTATGTATGTGGATTATTTATTTTGTTTGGGTCTATGTCTGTAGGGTTTGGTTAGTGTATGTATGTGGTTCATTTATTTTGTTTGGGTAGGTACTAAGTAGCGGGTGGTGGGGTTGGCTGACTATGATAGTTTGATATTTTATTTTTCTTGGTTTAGTGCGTTCGGGATTTTTGCGGTTCGAAGTATAGGGGTTGCTGTTTAGGTATTCGCGAAAAAAGGGGTTTTCGCTCAACTGATATAGACCTCTTTAACCCTTTAAACAGCTGAGAGTCAGTGTATTATTTATTACTGCTTCATATTAGTATGTGTTTTTTAGTGTATTTTTATGTGAAGTTGGGTTATATGCCTTTAAGATATTTATAGGCAGACTAATTGATTAATTAGTTAGGAATGTATATAAATGGTAGTTTGTTAATGTTATTTCATTCTGATGATATCCTAGAGGTGAAGGGATGAAAGCACTTAATGAACTAAATAAAAGTTTTTTTTTTTATTAAAACTTTTCTTGTTTTCGGTAAGCCAGAAGTATTCACTTTCTTGCCACTTTGACACTTTTATTTGGTTTATGGTGGATTTTAACGACATTTGGAACCTTGTTTTGTGATTATTATTTAAACATTGCAATAGCTACACATGGATGTATTTCTCTAGTATTTTCATAACAGGTATTGGATTGCAATGGGTCTATATGGTGATCAAACTAAAAGGATGTAGCATCTTTATGAAGTGGGATTTTAAATATTTTTTTTTCAAAATTTAAGGAACTATACCTCTGAACTGTCCAGATTTTCACAAAATGTACAGATTTTTATCTGATATTGTTGGTGTATTCCTCCTAGATGTAAGAAGTCTGTATTGACTACCATATATCCTTGCCTCTGTGAACTTCACTCACCTTACCACTGACAAATGGGGTATCTTTGGAAAAATATGGGTAGGCTTATTAGGGCTCTAGGGCCATTAGCCTAAGTAGGCTTGTAAGGGCTCTAGGGCCATTAGCCTAATAATCTCCTATAAACCTATGAAATTTGCAATTTTCAGGAAAATAATTGAGGACTGAAGTCACTAAATAATGACATATTTGAGTTTCGGACTTCATGTTGTTGTCTTTTGGCTTTTCCCGGTTAGGGGTCGCCACAGCGGAACTCCGGTCCGCTAATGATTGGCAGTAGATTTTCACGAATGCTGAGGTGCCAGCTCGACGTTCAACCTTCAAGGAAGGCACGCCCATTTACACATGTCTTTCGAATGCCTACCCAACCACGGGGAGGACATGCAGACTCCACACAGAAGGCACTCCCCACACTCCAGCCGAGAATCGAACAGGAGTACCTCTTGCTGTGAGGCAACAATGCTACCGCTACATCACCACGGAATAAATATTAATCAAAAATGCATGCTAACACAAAACCTGTTATTTTAGCAACTTTCTAAATTAATAAGAGTAAAATTTAAATCCTGTCCCTCATTTTGGACTTTTGTCCTGCCATTACTATAGACTTTGTCCAGACTTCTTGCACTTAGAGGTTGAGAGATATAGAAGGAACATCGCTTTCAGTTATTGACTGGATGATCAGAATAGAGACTGTGAAAGTTGTTATATCTGAAGTAATTTATTAGAAAACCAATAGGAAGGCTGCCAGCAGCCAGAGTTGTTAGTTTTAATTTGCTTAGTATGTTTCTTGCAGTAGTGGTAGGAATATGGTGAAGGGTCAATGCTTGTAAGTGGCTTTCAAGTTTGGTGGGAGATGGCAGGGGAGAATGGAGTAGTCTTTGATCAGGAGAAGAATAGGTCTACATAAAGTGGGAGTTGAACTAAATGGCAATGGATCCTTTTATTACTGGTGGTGGAGGGGAGGGGCTAATATGGCCTGGGTGCAATTTGTTTTTTAGGGATGTCCAGCAAAGTTTGTAATTACTTTGGTGCTTTGGTTCGTGGTAAAAGTAATGTTTTCTTGTCAGTTTTGACAAGTTTCTTGGTAAGATTTCTGAGACGTCTAAACTTTTGAAAGGTGCGTTTAGTTTTATTATTGCATTATTCCTTCCTGTTTTTAGTCCCACTGCTGCATGAGCTGTTTGGTATCCTTTAACAGACATGGTTGTGCCTGTGTAAGATTTTACCCTTTTTGTTCCTACTGTGGTTAGACTGCTTCATCCAGGGGCATAGTTCTTAATGCATTCCAATTGTTGTTGGACAGAGTTGATACAAATTGGTCTTTCTCAAATTCGATTAGGTTATATATTTCTTTATATATTACTTGTTTGGGTGGGCTATACTGCTTCCTTTTGGCATAGGCTGGGAGGTGGTCACTAACAGTGTCTGGCAGCAACCATATAATTTTGGTTTGTTAGGACATTTAGTTAGAATCTGGTCGGGTTGATTCACTGTTAGTATTTTTCTTGCTTAGTGGTGGAATTTATAAGTTGCGTGAATCCATACAAGTTTATTGAATGTTTGGGGTTATTCATATTTAGGGGTTGCCAGTCAATTTTAAAATCATTTAAAATGAATGGTTTGTGACTGATATTATCAGACATCCAGTGGAGGATATTTTAGTGGTGGTAATATTATTACCTGGTGGGATACATTAGTATTATGGAATTTTGGAACATTTAGGTTGAGTGGGTGAGTACTACATTGCTTTTCTAAATGATGGCTACTTTTACTGCCCTTTTATAATTCCTATCAATTCTAGAATGTTAAAGCGAGGGGAGAACGATTTCATTATTGGTTATTTCTTGTTTTGACCAATTCTCAGTAACAAATTGTAGACCTGGGGAGTTAAAAGCTAGACATGCATGGATGTCCTGAATTTTGTTACAGATGGCTTTTAAGATTCATGTTAAACATGAGCATTTCTGAGTCATGTAAAGATAGAGATATTAAGCTGACAATGTTATGGATGTAACTGCAGTGGGAGCCTGTTGTTTAGGACCAGGGTTTCGGAGAATATCCTCACAAAAGTTTCAAAGTGGAAGTGGTTTGTGAAGGGGTACGGAAATAATTATATTTACATTTAAGTTTAATTGTTGGAGTTTGGGTGTTAACATTAGCTTAAACATACCTATTACAGAAGAAGTCAGAACATGTTGAGTGGTAGAGACTAGGAAATATACTGAATTAGAAGGGAGCAGGATTATGGGGTAATGCATGAGGGTGTGTGATGGAAGACATATATGGTGTGAGAGTATTATTGCACTAAATGAAGTAACAAAGTAAAGTGAACATGCAATGCAGCATTTGAGTTAATATCATTGTGATTTGAGATGAAGAACAGAGGATGTAAGGAATATAATTTGACAAAGCAGCTGGAGTACTACATTTAATAAGAGTATAAGTGCATAGTTTCACCAGTGTTATAAAGAGGATGTGGTACAGATTATTAGTTGAAGGTAGTTTTTCTATTAGTAAATGGATGGGCTAAAGAGGCAAGAGTGAGTGGAGAGTGGGGTCTGATGGGAGTGGCTATTATGAAGGAAGGAAGCAGGGTACAGTATTGGTCATCTGTGGAAGTTAAGAGCAAATTACAGAGGGAACAGGTACTGGAGGAGGTGGGGTACTGGTCAGTGGTGGCTCGTGCTATTGAACTGCAGGACTGCAGCCCCCCCCCCCCAGCTGTAAAAGGAAAGGAAAAAAAACACTAAAATGAGATGCCTTGTTTCCTAATCCAGACTGGTTAAACAGCAGTCCAGATTAGGAAACAAGGCATCAGACTGCAGATGTCCCAGAAGTCTATACGATTATAACCGCATAGACTGGAAGAGAATC
This sequence comes from Protopterus annectens, assembly GCF_019279795.1. NCBI lineage: Eukaryota > Metazoa > Chordata > Ceratodontiformes > Protopteridae > Protopterus > Protopterus annectens. Next base: position 1,140,114,366 of record NC_056748.1, on the reverse strand, counting down.
GGACTGCGGTGTCTGCAGTCTGGTGGATACTGTAAGCCTGTAACTGATCTCGCAGGAACAAGTCTGTAGTAGCGGCTGCTCTCATGTGGGATTGTAGAGCTTAAGTCTGTACTAGCTGCTCTCGGGACCATTTAATTTGCCATTTCTTATGAAGATTTTTCCAGCTGCTGCTCTCGCATTACTATCAGGTAGTGTGTGTGTACTGTTTAGGGAGTGTGTAATTTGTTATGGAGCTTTGTTCCAGGACTATGTGTATTTCTCTGTGCTACGGAGCTTTAGCATCATTTATTTCTATTTGCATTGTACAGAGCTTTTGCTGTTTGTATTTTTTTGCTGCTGGTCTCATGCGGGACCAGATAATTCATTATGGAGCTTGCTGTACAGAGGTTTTTGTCATTCATATTTTTTCTACAGAGGTGTGTGTGTGTGTGTGTGTGTGTGTGTGTGTGTGTGTGTGTGTGTGTGTGTGTAAAATGCCCCAGTTACATCTATCTGGCGGCTAGAGACAGGCTCAAACAGGTAGCAAGAGCCTTAATTCCCTACCAACCACCACTTGTTAAAATGTTTTAGATTTTTGCCTCATATTTTTGTTCTATTCCTCATAAAATCTGTGGTTTTATGGATTTTGAATTCAGTAAGTAATGACAGACATTTGAATTTCAAACTTCATGTTCTTCAGAAAGTACATGGTAACACAAAACCTTTTATTCTAGCAAATTTCTAAGTTTATAAGATCAATATTTGAAATTTGACCCTATTTTTCAGGGCTGTATTCCACCATTATTGGGTACTGTCCAGTTTTTCTGTGATAAGAGGTTAAGAGCTATGGTGAGAACTGAATTCACTGAATATGTTTGGGGGCTGTATTCGCCCATTATTCACTTTGTCCAGGTGTTTTGTGCTAAGAGGTTGAGAGCTATGGTGAGAACTGCATTCACTAAATGATAACCATTTAAGTTTCAGTCTTCCTATCTTTGCAGAAACAGCTAATTTGGCATAGTGGTATGTTGTTCTGACTGCAGTGCACAGGGTCCTGGGTTCAAGCCTTGGCAGTGAAATGCATGGTGGTAACACAGCATTTTATTCTAGCAACTTTCCAAGATTATTCAAGCAATGTTTAAAATGTGTCCCTGTTTTTTGGGCTTTTGTCCCTCCACAATAAATTTTGGCTTTTTCCAGATTTATTGTGCTGCAAAGTTGAGAGATACAGTGAGAAGTTTAGTGTTGCTTATGCTGAGTCTGCTTGCATTGTTAATAGCACAACAGGTAGTGTACTTGTTTTGGTGCAGAACGCTGTGGGTTCTACTACCGCAGTACATAGATGCATTGCTGATACAATACTGTGTTGTACTTTTAAAGGGTGTGGATGCTGCAGTCCTGAGAATGTCCTCTTTGGTGGAGATACCTGGTAATTAGCTAGACTCAACTTGCTTTCCGAGTGCTTGTTTATTCACATATTTACTGAAATTTGAAAAAAATCCTGAGGATTTAGAAACAACCCCACCACCCATGTAGAGAGCTGCAGTACAAGGAAGCTGTTTACATGATGTGTTATGTTGTGAGACATTTCCCAAAATAAGGACAAAATCTCATTGTCAGCTAATTTGCATGCCTCTGAATAACCATAAACTACTGCTAGTTCAAATCAACACTCTCCTGCAGTAGATAACACTGGTGGCACATGCATTGTGCTGGCACAAGCACCTTTCTTCACTCTCCCTCACACACACGCGCACACACACACACACACACACACACACACACACACACACACACACACACACACACACACACACACACACACACACACACACACACACTACAAACACACACACACACACACACACACACACACACACTACAAACACCTGTTAACTTTCCCAGAGTTAGTAGCAAAAGCTATTAACCCCCACCCTCACTATACATATTAGGTACTATATTAACCCCCACCCTCACTATACATATTAGGTACTATATTAACCCCCACCCTCACTATACATATTAGGTACTATATTAACCCCCACCCTCACTATACATATTTTAGGTACTATATTAACCCCCACCCTCACTATACATATTAGGTACTATATTAACCCCCACCCTCACTATACATATTAGGTACTATAATAACCCCCACCCTCACTATACATATTTTAGGTACTATATTAACCTCCACCCTAACTATACATATTAGGTACTATATTAACCCCCACCCTCACTATACATATTTTAGGTACTATATTAACCCCCACCCTCACTATACATATTTTAGGTACTATATTAACCCCCACCCTCACTATACATATTAGGTACTATATTAACCCCCACCCTCACTATACATATTAGGTACTATATTAACCCCGACCCTCACTATACATATTAGGTACTATATTAACCCCCACCCTCACTATACATATTAGGTACTATATTAACCCCCACCCTCACTATACATATTAGGTACTATATTAATCCCCACCCTCACTATACATATTAGGTACTATATTAACCCCCACCCTCACTATACATATTAGGTACTATACTACATGTATGTTTTATGTGCAAGGGGCCTATGATTTGAAAACAGACCAAAGTTAATCTTTATCTGAAACTGGGCAGATGTATTTTCTTTGAATGTGGATTTCAATGCTGTTTCAATGAATGTGAATGTCAAGGGCAGAGAAATTTTAATGCTAAGTCTATTTTCATTGTGAGACTATATTGCTTTGTTTAGCAGATGTCTATTAGTGTTTATGCTGTAAAATGTAAAATAAAACTTTTAAATTAAATCCAAATTATTGTAGAAGTAAAGCAATATGTACATTACAGTGTTTATGGTAAATGGGGTGAAATAGCCAAGTAATGGGATATTGGAATGGCTGCGGGGGATTTGACCATGATTTTGTGAGGGGAGGAAAGGCGGCAAATTCAGACAGCCCCAGCTGAACTAAACCTCTCAACTGTCCAGATTTTCACAGAATTAATAGATTTTTTCTTGTTTTTAGTTTGTTCCCCATAAAATTTGCGCTTTTCTGGAAAATCATTTAGGAATGAAGTCACTAAATAATGACAGACATTGAGTTTCAGACTTCATACCCTTCAGGAAAATGCATGCTAAAGCAAGACCTGTTATTCTATCAACTATGTTTATCCAAGAGCAATTTTTAGTACTGTTTGTATGTTTCTCCCACTATATTTGGCCTTATCCAGATTTCCTGCATTAAGAGGGTGAGAGGTAAATGCAAATAAATTGCTTTATAGAATTAGGTATATCCAAACCTCTCAGCTGTCCCGATTTTCGCTCAAAATGTTGCTATCACCCTAATAATAGCTCTGAAAAATGGTAATTTTGGAAGAAAATATGGAGGGTTTACAATTAATAAATAATTGTAATGCTCAAAGTTATAGATTACTTTTATTTCCAAAATGCATGTAGATTCTTATTTTGTCAGCTGCTCAATTTAACAGTACTATAATTGAAAAAAGTGTTCCTTCTTTGACAGGTTTCCAGCTGTATTGTGTGGCTATTTTATATTTTTGCCTCACATTTTTGGTCTGTTTTTCATAAAATTGTGTTTTTCTGGCAAATTAATGCCAAATCATTAAAGATTAAAGTTAGAAAATAATGACAGACATTTCAGCTTCAGATTTCATACCCTTCAGAAAAGTCATACTAATTCAAGATCTACTATTCTATCTTTCTAAGTTTATAAGAGCAATATTTAAAAAAAATGTCCTTTTTTTGGGCCTTTGTCCCACTTCTATTTATGGATTTGTCCAGATTTCTTGCTCTGAGGTTGAGAAGTATGACAAATGTGTCAGGGCCTCACAGTCAGCCAGAGACATTTCAAATTGTGACATACTTGTTGCACCCCACTCCACTATGTACTGACTCTGGATGTGTCCAAGCAAGGCAAGGAACAGTTATGCAGTGTAAATGTGCAGAGTATCCCCCCATTCAAGATAGACACAAGTACTACTGCGGCTTTTCATCTGTCCTTGAATTTGCAGAATGTTCTGGTTTTCTGTCATATTTTTCTGCTGTTGATTTTTGCTTCTTATTATTCAGAATATGCATGCTGTTGCAGTGCCTGTTGCTCTGTATTTAAGTACCAATGCTTTAATGACCATCAGGTAAGCTTGTCTGAGATTGTAAGATGCAAGTAAGCTGTAATAAGCATACTGTTAAAGAATTACCAACATTGAAAGCCTTTTTGTTGTTGCCATGCAGGGAATATTTACATAACTAGATAACAAGCCTTGGGTTTTGAAATGCATACGACAGTATTTGTAATAAAGTATAGGATTACAGTATTTTCAGAAGCTCATTACATTTGTTGGAGACTTGCAGTCATCTTTGCAGGCTTTACCTGTAAAATAAACAGAATGACAATCTATCATGTGTGGTCCATAACCTGTGCAATAATCCTTTAAGCAATTTATCTTGAGCTTGTTTCGTGTTTGCTGTTCATTTTTTACTTTGATCATGTTTTCCCCATGCAACAGGTAGATAGTTGTCAGGCAGCAGGTCTTTTTTGGATAAGAAACATTTTTACAAGAGGGGATATCAGAGATTGCTACTTTCAGCATATTACTTGGTACTTTTATAAAGCTGAATATAAATTATAATTAGAACTGCAGTGAAAGGAGATGTGATTTGAGTTGAGTACTGCTTGTTTTTCTACACTTGATTTTGACTGGCATTCCAGTAATGTATTTAAAAAGTAATTTATTTTTTCGTGCCTCACAACCTTTTTGTTTCCATGTAGATATTAAGTAAGCTGTCATGTAGCCAATGCACTGAAATATTTTTTCTTCTAAACTTCATTTTGTCTTGATTGGACTCTCATAATGATGGTTTGGCACCCAGAGCAGCGTATTTAATTAAAGTCCCAGTTTTTGTAGTTTTGAACATAGCCCCACCCCTTCCCCTTAGCCCCACACATTCAGCTGTCTCCTGCAGCCCCACTTTGATTTGAAGTCACCATCCACCACTGGTATTGGTGCTAGTTGGAGTGGCAGGTATAGGACTACACTGGGAGAGGATGGCTGATATAGTTCTAAGAGACTGGTCAAGGATTTGATAGGATGAAATGGAGGAATACTGTAAAGGTAACTGAGTAGTTGATCGGAGAGAACAGGGACAGACTGATAGGTTCATAGATTAGTACTAAGCTAACTGCCCTTGTGGGCCATTTTAAGCCTAGCCAGTTACCCTATGTGAGAACTGAACCCTGCACCTTTTGTCTGTAAGGTAAACACCTTAACTATTATGCCAATGGGGTAGGAATTTGGGTAGGGTAAGGCAAGCAGCACACTGAGGATGAACTGAATGGACCCACGTCGCCAGTGTAGTGTCTTTTGTTTAAGACACAATCAGTGCTTACTTCCACAGAAACAGAGGAGTATATTTTACAAACTGCTGCTTCATAATGTTTCCTTTTGCTACTTTCTATACTTAGCTACAAACTTAGAGATCCTGCTGTGATTCATGAGATCATATTGATTTCCTTTGACCTAAGAAAGAAATAGTGCTAAAGAGGAGTGCAAAGCTCTGAATTAAGCCATGGCAACTCATGTTCAATTAGTGGCTCAGGTACTGTAGGCATCAGGTGGGGTGGGTGAAATTTCGTTGCCAGAAATAGCTCATTCATCCGGGGGGGTGGGGGGTGGTGGTATGCTAAACCAAACAGGATTGTTGTGGTTTGAGCTACATCTATGTACACTGTGTGATAACCTCTGTGGCTATAATTAGAGTAATGGAAATGTGTGCACAGCACTCAAGTATCCCTCTCATGAAGCAGCAATTACAGAAATCTCAGCTGCCATGGAGATGCAATTAGGATGAGAACGAGGGGCCCCTTATTTGAATGATGGCATACCTGCTGTCCAACTCTCACCTCTGAAAGGGGATAAATGATCTTGTAGGACTCTCATGTCTATCAATGAATTAAAGGAACACAGATTTCGTACACTGATAGGGGATGAGTAGGTTATAAGGGTCTGGATGGAATCCTGAAGCTGGTGGTAGACAAAGCAAAACAAAATGTGAAAAAGGGGAAGATGAGGAATATAAAGTTTCACATGCCTGCAAGATAATCTGGAATGCTTTAAGGAAAGACAAAGTAATAGAGTAACTGGCAGAGTAATAAAATAAGAGAGGTGTGAACTATGCTTGGGAAAGGAGAAAGAATAGAAAAGAGTGCCGGCATTTATGAGATTTGTACACCAAATGTTCTGCTGTTATAAATAATAATAAACCAATGCACACATTTCAGGAGATTCAACATTCTCATGTATGTGTAGTAGAAAAGGTTGCATCCTCAGGGATGTTATGATATGATATCTAGGGAGTCGTATTTGCTTCACTAACAAACAGTTGTATACACACTCTAAGTCTATCCCCTTACATAACCCATACATCTAACCTAAAGATGCAAACATAAACCTACTTCTACTACAACTCCATTTACCTATTTCAGCAAGAGAGATATTTGAAAACACAGACATTAGCTAATATGCATTTTTGGCAAAATCTTCTCCCCTTTACACTTTTCAAACTATGTACATGTCATGAAATATAAGGGATCCGGATGAATCTTATCCTCTTGTTACCATTTTGCACATAGGGTCAGGATGTCACATCAACAGTGACTAGTAGTACATATGTTCAGGGTGTCACATCAACAGTGACTAGCAGCACATAGGCTCAGGGTGTCACATCAACAGTGACTAGCAGCACATAGGGTCAGGGTGTCACATCAACAGTGACTAGCAGCACATAGGGTCAGGGTGTCACATCAACAGTGACTAGCAGCAGCACCTAAGGCCAACGTTTCAGACATGCACTTACATTCCCACAGATGGGTTTATATGACTTCATGAGTTTTTGGAATCTTGAAATTCATATGATAGAGTTTCTGAAAACTCAAAATAAAAGAAAACAAATTTACATTTTTGCAGGGAGTAAGCCCCCCTGCACCCCCATACCTCTGAGATCACACTCCAGTGGGGAAAAAACAAATTTTTTTTGAGTTTTGGGAAACTTGATCATATGGTCTTAACCATATGAATTTTGAGTTTCTGAAAAATTGAAGTCATATAACCTCTCTCTCTCTATCTATCTATCTATCTATCTATATAGATAGATATATAGAGTGAGAGAGAGCATCCAAAATAAAGTTAGGAACTTATAGGTACAATTTAAAGAGGATAACAACTATAGTACTGACCTTTGCCTAGAATAAAACAGGGAGTATTCCTGTATTAAGGGCATTATGGTTAAATACTGGGAACTTTTTTGACAACTGGCTGGTACTCCAAACATCTTCAAAAACACCCTAAAATTTACTTATAGGAAGGGTTGTGTTTAAAGAACATGTACGAATCAAATAAAGTATAACAAAAAATCTGTAAGACAAAAATGGGTACCTGTAAATCTGGGAATCATAGGCAATGCCCTTAAATTAGTAGCACAGACACTATTACTCTGACTAGTCATGGAAAGGAAATAAAAATAAGAAAAATAAAATCACAGAGTTATTACAACTATAATTCCATTGGTGTTATGTATACTTGTACATGCCAGTGTGGTGCCTTTTACATAGGGGAAAACGGACACTGAAGAAATGTAGATATGAACATACACATGACATTACACATGGCATAGAGACCAATTCTTCGACGAAACACACTACAGAATGAAGGAACAGTAGTTTTAAATTTTCAGTACCAAAACAAGTACAAAATGTCGTAGAGGTGGACAGTGAGAGGACCTACTTGAATATCGCAAACTATATTGACAGTTATTTTTACAAGCCAACAGGGGTCCTGGCTTAAATTATGTCCTTTCCATAGTCCCTATTTTAGAAAAGTCAGCAAAATTATAACTAAACCTAATTTAATCTGATTTGTTTACTGTATTTAAATACATTTTTGAATTTGATACAAGAGGTGGTGCTGCAGTAGCATTGTCGCCTCCCAGTTAGACGTTGCTGGTTCGATTCTCAGTTTGAGCGTCTTCTGTGTGGCGACATGCCTGAATGGGCGTTCCTTCATTGAAGGTTGTGCATTAGGCCTGGCAAGCCAGCACGTAGAAATCTACTGCCAATCATTAGCGGACTGGAGTTCTGCTGTGGCGACCCCTAACAGGGAAAAGCCGAAGGACACAAACAAACATACAAGAGGTTGCAAAAAATATATATACTTGAATATTGTAGGATCAAGTCTAGTAAGGTTCATGATTTTAATTTTAACTTTAATTTTAATTTTATATGTGATAATTTTAAGGAAATAATCTTCCTTATTCTATCATGTATCTGGGTGGGAGAATATTTTATGTGGGTGTGTTTCTTTAACACTGAGCATATTGGACAATTATTAATTTAACTGAATTTATTTTAATTGGTTACGGTATATAACTTCAGAAAAAAAAAACTTCAGTTTAATTCAGTTCTGATTAAGTTCTATTGAATGAAAGCACTCACTCTACTCTGATTTTCCATTTCCTTTGCCTAGTGATGTGGTGTATTTTGTGGTGTTACAGGAGGCAGCGACCTGTTAATATCAACAGTGCTAGCTTATAATGCCTTCTAGACATTTAGGCCAGCTACTTCACAGGCAGGGACTAAAGTTTGAGGTGTCTCTATTTACATCAAAGATAAATATACTTCAAGGCTGATCAAACAGAACAATGCACTTGAGCTGCTCCATGTTCAAATCTCCGTAGACAAAATCCAATACCACTTCCTTGCAAGCTATAGGTCCCCCTCTATGACCCAGGGAACACTAACCCATTTCACACAGAGCTAACAGAGGAGGGGGACTGAGCAAAACTCTAATCTGTGATATATAACATTAGGTATCCTGTTTTTTGCTTATTTTACTAGTTATTGCTTATTCTAGATATTTATAGCACTTTTATTGTCTGCTGCATACTTTATACTGTATTTTATAGCTATAAAGTAATCTGCATGGTTGTACTAAAATTGTCTGCCTCACAGGGCCTGATAAATAAGTTTTTTACTGTCACACTGTTTCTAAATCTTTTTTAGCTAGTTTCACTGTGTGTAAGGTATTAACTGGAAATTTTCTCCATTATTTAAACATCTGGTTGTTTGTTCTGATTTCCTGCCAAGTAGCGTATCATATAACTGATTTTGTTTTCCACCTGCCTTCCATTGTTCTTATACTTGGTGGCTTTGCAGTTGCCCACCCGTACTGTAAATTTGTTCTGGGACACTTCTCCCAGTCTAGTGTCATTAGCTCATTCTACCTAATACAGAGATAACATTTTTGAAGGCCAACCCACTTAGTTTCTTTAACCTTGAATTATCTTCTGTTCCTCCTTTCTCCCTTTCCACTTTATTAAAAAAAAAAAAAAAAAAAAAAAAAACTTTGCTAGAATCTCCCTTTGTTCTGAATGAGTGTGCTTCTCAGCTGATAATATATTTTTTGGCACTTTTTAACTGTTCAGAGTAAAAAAAACAATAATTGAATTCATTTCAGAATACATTTTGAATAAATTGAATTTATTTAAACTGTATTTGCTTTAATACTGCTACACACTCAAGTGTGCTAGCTTGCACTGCACTTCAGTTTTTAGTGCTGTTTTAGCTGCTTTTCTGTAAAAAAAATTTAAGCTTATTTCCTGCCTTTCCTGTAACTAGTCTAGTCCAGATACAGATTTGCTATATCTAGGACAGTTTGTAAGCTTCTGAGACCCCCAACCCTTTCTGTGTTGGAGGGAAGCCTTCTAGCTTATCAGTGGGAGTGGTAAGCACTAGGTAGCCTATCTACCACAAGATGAGTTATTTCTGGCCCAGAAATTGTAATTTATTGGCTGTTTGGGAATTTTTCCATCTATTTCAACTTTCTGGTTTAAAAGCCTGCGTTTGCACTTTTCCCACCTTTCCTGTAACTAGTCTAGTCCAGATACAAATTTGCTGTATCCCGGACTGTATGTAAGCTTCCGAGCCTCCCAAGCCATTCTGTGTTGGATAGAAGCCTTCTAACTAATCAGTGAGAGTGGTAATCACTAGATAGGCTATCTACCACAAGAGGAGTGGTGTCTGGCCCAGAAATTGTAGTTTATTGGCCGTTTGGGCAGTTTTTCCATCTCTTCCAACTTTCTGGTTTAAAAGCCAGTGTTTGCACTTGTTTCCCCCCTTTCCTGTAACTAGACTAGTCCAGATACAGATTTGCTGTATCCAGGACTATTTGTAAGCTTGGTGCCAAAGTCTGCTCTTCATTTTTTTTCCTTAGATCTGCTAATTCTCTCCTCTCCTGCACTTTTACTAGCTTATTAGTCTAGCACGTTACCAGACTTCTTGTAGCAATTATTGTAGCACACAAAATTGCTACCAGCACTAAATGTTCTACAAGGAAACAGCTCCAGTACTTACTATTAATGCCCACCCCTCCAGGCATGTCTAAAGGTCAGTTCCCTGTGCTTTCTTCTATTAATCTGGTGAACTTGGACATTCTGTGGCAATGTAGCAACTGCCTCATGTACACTGACAACCCTCTCCTCTTACCTCCCAACACTCAGACCTGTGAGAGATGCGCTTATATATCGAAACTGGAAGCCACACGCTCTCCAGCCAAGGCCAGAATAGCTGGTCAAGAGAAGAAGGTCAACACTTGCACCACACCACATGGAACATATAGCCCTCCAGAACACACACTAGCACTGTCTTCACATAAAAACACATACCACACACTCACTTTCGCAGAGGCACTCAATAAAAATCTACCCAAACAGCAGAGACTTCCAAGGTAGAAATGCACTAGATCACTACAACACAACACTAATCATGAGACACATAACTCTCCTAAACAGTGTGCCACTCAACCAAAGCCCTTAAAAATCTACCCAAACAGCAGAGACTTCCAAGGTAGGAATGCACTAGTCCACCACAACACAACACTTATCACGAGACACATAACTCTCCTAAACAGTGTGCCACTCAACCAAAGCCCTTAAGGCAAAACAGCATGCTCAACACACTTGCCATAGGTGACTCGATAGCGATGCATACTGATTACCCACTCACTAGGTTGAATAAGGAGAAAGTAATAGTCAGCTGCCTGTCAGGCACCAGAATACGCCACATAACCCATGGACTCAGGTCCCTCAACAACAGGTACAAATAGGACTCTGTCATTGTACATGTGGGTGTGAATGACCTGAGACGTACTTCCCTGGACTACATGAAAAGAGACATGGAGGAGCTCTTGGATTATTTACCCCAGGTGGGTATGACCCTAGGCCTGAGCAGCATCTGACCATCACCCAGAATTCTACCACAGTACAAGCAGAAAATTATTGATTTCAACAATTGGCTAAGTTTTTGGTGTCATTTTAAGGGGATCCAGTATCTGTCTGCCTGGGATGACATGACTGACAGACCTCGATGCTTTGCCAGAGATGGCCTGCATCTGTCAGCCCTGGGCTTCCAGATACTGGCCAAGGATCTTGGCACCCCTGTAGTGCCTTTTTAGGTGGTGTTCCAAAGACCAAATTACCACCATAACAGCTACAAACAAATACAATCTGAGAGTCATGCTGCTCAACACTAGAAGTTTAAATCTCAAAATGCACTCGCTCAAAGCACTCCTTAAAATGGAGAACATCGACATTTGTGCCATAACAGAGACCTGGTTCAAGGCAGCAGAAAGCACCCCTGTACTACCAGGCTATAACTCATTCCACACTTTTCGACCCCAGAACTTGGACCGAAGCTCCAAAGGCAGTGGTGTTTCCATATTCATAAAGGATGTGCACACCTTCAGACTGGTAGCCCAACATAATGCATCTGAGATACTTCAGGTGCAGCTAACATTGGGTAAGACAGAAATTCAGGTGGTAGCCTGCTATAGGTCCCCGACCATGTCCCAAGATGCACACTCCACGTTCCTAAGCACTCTGGAGAATATTAGGGTCCAACCTAACACTCTCATACTGGGTAACTTCAACTGCCCCTCCATTAACTGGGAAAACTACTCGTGTATCAATACACTTACCCAACGTTTCCTGGAATTCATTAATTTCAATGCCCTGGACCAGCTCATTCTTACCCCCACTAGAGGTAGCAATATCCTTGACCTGGTCATTACTAACATGGGTGACCATTGCTCTACACCAATAGCAAGGGAGCCCGCAGGATTTTTTGCAGGGGGGTGCAAACCCAAGCCCCGCCCACACGACACACCCCCTTCTGCTGCCACGCCCACTTGGCCCCACCCCCACCCCTGCCCACGCAGCCATTCCAGTGTCCCAATACTTGGCTATTTTTCCCCATTTGTCATAGACACTGTTCAAATCTCCCAGTGTGCATACTGTTTTATGCTTTACTTCTACAATGATTACAGAAATTTGGATTTCATTTACAACTTTTATTTCAAATTTTATAGCACAAACACTGATAGACATTTACTAAACCTAAACAAAGCAATAGTCTTACAATGAAAAGAGACTTAGCATTAAAACTTCTCTACCTTTGAAACCCACACTCACCGAAACAGCATTGAAACCCGCATTCAAAGAAAATGCATCTGGCCAGTGGCAGGGTAAGTTTACCTTTGGGCTGTTTTCAAATCATAGACTCCTTGCACACATTTCTAGAACCATGCAAAAATTATTTGATTCACCTTGCTGACTGTATTAATTATACTATATAATAATTGAATTATATCCCTTGTATAATACAGCACCACTTGCTAGAGTGTGTTTTAAATTTATAGTTCTGAACATTTTTCCTTTAAGCAATGAAACAAATCATATGAACCAATAATGACAACCTGCCCAATTCAGAACATTTCAAAATAAAGGGCCACTCTACTCAAACTTCTGTCATACAATCCACCAATATCAATCAATATGCAGAATCTTTGCAGAAGTAAAACTCATCTGAATAATTCCACATTAAAGAGATCTGAAACCAGTGAAGAGGTTGTTGCTAGAAAATAACTTTATATTCAGTGTTTCATCTACAAATTCACTGCCTACTGCCCTTGAAAAATAAATTGCCTATGTTATATTAAAAAAATGGTAAGCTCTTAATATTGCAATAGGGAATGACTGACAAACCAACACGTTCATAGGCATCTCATACAAAGGAGGGCACACATAGTGAAGAACTCCTATTTCCCCCATAAAATGCATCAAATACTCAGCAACTGAAAGGGCATGCAATACTAGCACTTCATCTGCTTGGTGTGGGAGTAGCATCCACAGCCTTCTGCACCAAAGGCAATTATGGTACTAACACTGCTTCCAAATTCTACAGCGCAAACAGTGACTACCATTAGCTAAACAAAACAGTTAATTGCACTTAGTACGAGCAACAGTAAATTTCTCTTCCCTTGAAACTCATTCCTAATGCCTTACTCTCACATCCTATATTTTTGCTGTCATAACACTATTGAATGTTCTTTAAGCACTCTGTAAATGTGGGTATTAGTTCCTTCAATAATTTAATCTCCAGTTACTAATAAATCATTTCTTACCCAACTAATTTTTCACCTATTATTCAGTACTGTTTGATATTCCAATTCTATAAAAGCATAATCTTCATTACAGTTAGTCTTATCAACCTCACCATTTTACCACCTACATCACTTGCTTGTAAGGATACAATTCTCTTCTAGTTGCCCTTTGAATCCTCAATCTGCTGAGAATCCTGAATTACAAGTGTGTCATCTGTAGCATCAAGTTTGATACAGGTCAAGTGAGCTATACTAGTAGAGGGTACTTCCTTTCCTTAATGTGTGCTACTTGCACTTTGCTAAACATGATTTATCATCAGCCTAGTAATTAAAATACGTAAGAGTTTGCCAAGTTGTGCCAACTGCACAAGTAAAACCATCCTCAGCAAGTCCAAATTTATTGCCAACAGTAGTAAGCAAACCCGTTTTCTTACATGAGGAACACAAGTCTCCAAAGTTATAATGTACTGTACCTTAATATACACAAAGCATTTAGTACATTGGACAAGATATGTAATACTTCAGTAAATCAATCAATGATACACATTTAAAGGATGCATTTTCAGTGACAAAACAATTAAAAGTAAAGAATTATAAATCAAAATATATAAATCAATAGCAGAATTCACAGACTTTTTAACAACTAGGAAATGTAAGTCAAATTGTATGAAGGAATCACAATATAGAATTTAATATAAAATAAAGTGCACTGAACTAACCTTTTATTCTGACCTACAGCACCAGTTTTGCATGTGACACTGCTAAACATCTATAACTACTTGAGCTCGCAAACACTTGCGGTCATGGCTCAAGTTAAACATCACTTTGGCATAAGGTGCGGAGTGTCATACCTACAATCTGTACCAAGTTATAACTAGCTAGGCCCTTTATAAGCAGAAACACTCTAGCACTTCAATCTGTCCCTTTCTTCCAACAAATAGTTAAAGAATCAGAGGTAAAAAATAAAATATATCACATAAAGGATACTCCTACCAAGCAGTTAAACAGAAAACCACAAAACATTGAATGGCTAAAGATACAGTCTGCTCATCATGCAACCATTGTTATCTTTTTTGTTTTAAACTCCATGGACATAGCAAAGTACAACACTCAATTAACACGTACTTCTAACTATTAAGAATGACAAAACATCTACATATAGATTTCATATTTCTCTCTTTCTACAAAAACACACTCAAATACATTAAAGATGTAACACTGACAATGAAGAACAAAGTTTTTGCCTTTAATTTTATATTGCATCCTCACTAGTTTTGTTTGCACTCAGTTTTATCCTGTTATGGTTTCTATATTTATTTCCTTCCACCAAAGTAAGTAATTAACATCTCACCTTATCATCTCAGTACACATCTTTAAGACCTCAGACTTAGCTAATGCATCATATTCCCATTCAGTCTTCAGTGTAGTATATCTTCAAGACTGTGCAAAGGAAATGTCTAAGAATTTCTAGATGCTAGATGGTATGAGTTTCTTCCAGAACTGTGCCAAAGAACAGGATCTCTCAAGAACCATACTCAGATTAGCATTCCCTCTAGAACTGTACTGCAGCAAAGACGCTACTTCACAGGGCTAGCTGAGCGCTGATCTTTAGTGTCCCCCATGTGTACAACTACTTTGTGTCATGAATTTCAACAGACTTTCAGCAGAGTAAAAATTCAAGAAACCAGTCCAGTGAGAGTGCATCTTCCACTGTATTATCTGCTTCTCTATATGATGCACAAGCTAAAAGCCTTTCTCTAGCACACGATCACTACATCTTTCAGACATACTAAGACTTCTCAGTTTTAAAGATCTTATTTTGCTAGTCTCATTGCAAACCCATTTCATTAACCCGTACTACCACACCTCAATGCAATGCTTCTTTTTATACAATAGCTTCACAGATTCTGTACTCTGTTGCCATACTAACGGGTTTACAGATCTCCTTTTACAGTATTAGTTTTCCTGAAACATTGGATACTCTTTCATATTCACTATAATAGTTCTATATGGCTGCACTTTTAACTACATTGCATAGCAAAGGCCATTACAGTACTCATAACTACATTATATTTTAATGGCCACTACAGTATGCATAACTACACTATCCTACACTGTAGTGATTAATATAACACAGAGACACATGTTTTTAAACAGCCAGACAAGTAATAATTACATCATGGCAGGATGGAAAAAATCATAGCAAATCAATGTTCCAATTACTCAGCACAATTTTAATCACAAAGTAAATTACACTCCTACATTCATATAATGTTAGCCCTGAAAAAGTTGCAATAAAGTTATTTTAAACTTAAAAGACTTTAGTCTACATCTCAAGAAATTCACGTTTCTGGTGTGACTGATCAATCTGGAAAGGATATGTGCAACTTTCACAAAGTCGATTGCTTTTTATCATTTTAAAAATAAGTATTTTTCAATGTCATTGCTGTCACCAGGAGACTAACAACCTATGATCGACAATTCAAAAAGTGGCTCTGAGGAAAGCAACTATAAAGCACGCAAACTTCTAAGCATACAGGACTTTGAACTAGTAGAATCTATACACAAAAGCTACATCACTGAGGAAATTTACTTTGGCAGTTAATTAATCTGCGTTGTACAGAAATACACTCTATCCTTCTGGTGTTAGCTTTGACCAAGGTAAAACTTGAGCCTACCCAGCCTTCTTAAGAAGACTTTAAGCTAGTGTCCACATTTCAGTGTTCAAACTACTGCCGGCACAAGGAAAAGGGAAGTGGCTTGCCTAGGCCAATTAACAATGTTAAAGCAGATAACATCGCACCTCTCTGTGACGAGAAGCTATGAAGGAAGGTCTCTAAGTGCCACAGCTGGAAAACTCATTGCTCCTACCTTTGTGGAATCCTTCTCTGCTCCTGAAATGGCTTGCTTGCTCTGATTCTAATGGCAATACCCTCTTTCTGGACACAACACAACATCTCTGCTGGCCCATCTGAAATTCAAATTCCGCGAAAATGGGACCTGAAAGGAACCTGTTGAAGAAAGTCTAGGACCACTAACAGAAATATATGGAAGCTAACTCACTAGACTCACCTTGATGCTAGCAGGGGAGGAAGCCTGAGACCACATGCATAATGCATACATACAGGCACACATACCCACCATACCTCTCAATGTCTTAACACAAGAAATCTGGACAAAGCCGGTTGTGATGTTGGAGACAAAGGCCCAAAACTACGGACACATTTAGAAAATTGCTAGAAAAACAGGATTTGTGTTCCAATGCATTTTCTGAATGATATGAAGTCTGAAACTGAAATGCATGTCATTATTTAATGACTTTAATCCTTAGTTCAACTCAGTGATTTGTCAAAAAACAAAACAACATTTTTATGAGGAACAGACCAAAATATAAGGCTAAAATCTGGACATTCTGTGAAAATCTGTACAGTTGAGAGGTATGACACATACAACCCCCTACTTCCTTGGAAAGTGGACAGAACAACAAGTTTTGCATTAGTATACATTTTCTGAAGGATATGAAGTCTAAAGCTCAAATGTCTGGTATTATTTTCTGACTTCAGTCCTCAATGATTTGCCAGTAAAACACAATTTTATGAGAAACAAATAAATGAAAATATGAGGCAAAATCTGGATAATTGTGAGGAATGAACCCTCCCCTACTCACACTCCCACATCCCTCTTACTTACAAAGACACACACACACGGCTGAATAAAGGTCCTTTCGGCTTGTTCAGTTCTCTTGAAATGTTATTTTGGTTCTGAAAGAAATCAGATTTGACGAGGGCAGAGGCATACAAATCACAAATTTGATCAGGTGGACAAGGATGAATTTAAGATGGCCACCTTGTAGTCAGAGAAAT
Source organism: Protopterus annectens (assembly GCF_019279795.1). Classification (NCBI taxonomy): domain Eukaryota; kingdom Metazoa; phylum Chordata; order Ceratodontiformes; family Protopteridae; genus Protopterus; species Protopterus annectens. Next base: position 1,140,097,018 of record NC_056748.1, on the reverse strand, counting down.
GGAGACGATAGTGACTTGGAGGTAGATAATCTGTTCCCAAGATATACATCAGGGATCGCTACTGCCCTACCTACTGTATGTGTTTCAGCTATTCTTCCTGTTTATAAGAACCTGCACCAGTGCCCTTCTGGGCTCTGACATCTTACTTCATAGGCTCATAGTCATATACTAGGCTAATGACCACCAGGGTCTTTATAAGCCTAGCTGTGCAATCCAGCCCAGTTGTGCCCCTATATAACATGGGTGTTTATTAGGAGGGGTATGCTAGTTACTAAGTTTCTCCATTTCCCGTTCATTGGTCAAGGTTAGACTTAAATAGGGTTAGGGATGGGCTCTGCATCACATGGATGGGGATCATTTCCTCCATCCTTGTGGCCTGTTAGAACAAATTGGTAACAGCTATAAATTACATGTTGTAGTGGCTTCTTTATAATTATCTAATTTTGTCTCTATGACTACTGCTAATTGCACTGCCTAGCCTTGAACTCTTTAGTCTCAGGGCCTAATAGCAATGATTTTGCCGGAAGGCTGACACAGTTCGAGATGGGGTCTGTCTCATTGTACTGCTCCATGGATTCTCCTGCCCATTCCCCATTCCCATTCCATGTGGTGGACAGACAGACAAGTATCCACCCACTGTCAGCTTCTGTAATTATCCTCCTACCTTGAAATGATGGTTTGCATAAACTTTTCTAGTTATTAGCTTTAAATATTAAAGAAATCTGAATACTAATTTAGCAGGAAGAATGAATACCCACTAAGCCCAGAAAAAAGTTCCATCTATGAAATACTCTCAGAATTGTTCGAATGAGGTTGCATCACATCAAAAATACACTTTTTAAAAAGTATTCTCTTACATATTTTTTGTATGTTACAAAGAAATTGTATGAAATTAACTTTCAAAATAAGGGGGAGGGAAAGCAGACAAACAAGTGATATGCCAAGCCAAGCAAGTCCAGCACTGAATTCATTATCATCAAGTATTAAAATGCACTACAATATTCCTCAGAATTGCAGAAAATGCAGCACTGTATGTTTCATTATTATTATTCTCAAATGCCTTAGGCTTAATGATATCTATCCAATCAACAAAATGAAATAAAATAAATGCTCAGGTTTAAAAAAAACTGTCATGCTGCCTCACTGCTCATAGAAACATGGTTTTAGAGCATTTGATGCATTATACTATGGAAGCTGTTATAAAAATGTTCCAACTGTTATACCTCTGTCCTACCTTGTACCTAATTAGGGCAAATAGAAAGTAATGGTCAATTAAACCCCTTTGTGTACAGGCAGCAAGAGAAAAATAACCCATCAAATTGCACTTTAAAAAATAAACATTACCCCACGCCACTTTACTGCTCTTCACTTAACTTCAAAACAAGTTAGAAACTCAGGAAAGGTATAAGTCAATTAGATTCTTATATATGATCAGTTCACACATTACTGTTAAATAGAGTTAAAATATAGTAATGATGAATTTCTGGCTAAAATGAAATCCATAAGCTAGCATATTTTTATCCACAATGGAGAACAAGTGTGTAACTTATGTCCCAACTTCAGCCAACTTGTGAATCACAGCAGAATCAAAGTTATATACACATGGGTAACGTTAGCTAAGATAATCAACCAGTAACTGTATTAATGGGAAACTACTCATCTCCAACACCACAAAAAGAAATAGAATTATCTTGGTGTACAATAAGTATGGATCACCTGGAATGTCATAGGTGATCCTTGGGGCAAAGCTTACAAATCAAAGGAATAAAAGTATCCCCATTAATTAAACACACTGAGCAGACCTAATATCTTCCCTACCTCTCCCTCAATGGCATACATGTCATATAATACATTACATATACATATAATACATTACAATACATATAATACATTCCTGTCAGAATCACATAATCAAAAAGGCACTTTAAACTATAAAGGAAAGGATACCAAAAACTTAAACTATGTAAGTATTCAATTTGTAGAAAATTTTGACTGATCTAAGCAGAAAATATACTACAGCTAAAAACCACGCAAATAAAAATAAACATTTTCAAACATTGTCCCTATTTCTGTCCAACTTACTCATACCTTCCCACTTCCAGTAGTGTTTTCTGAAGAAGTAAAAAAAAAATCTAACCATGTTTTTTAATCGCAGGGCTCATCTTCATTCGGGATCCCTTAAAAAATAAAGCTTGCAGTGCCTTCTTTGGATCACTTCAGACTTCATCCTCATGTCTTGTACTCACATACACACACAACTTCCCATGAACGAACTGAACACTCGTTGACAATAAAGCCGCCAGCCTCTGCTGTATTTAAAATTAGCTGGCGACGACCGGACCGGAAGAACACTGATGGTACATGCCGTTCTTACAGACGAAGGCCCTTAAAAAAAACTTTTTTTTAAATTAAACTAAATTAAATGTGACAGCCCCAAAAGTGCTGCCCGCCTATGCCCCTCCTCCCAGCTACACCACTGACACAGACAAAGTCGTCGAAAACAGTTTTTTTTTTTTTTTTAAAGAAAATTAATTTCCCGATGGCTATCCAGTTCCAGGGGGGTGCAAGTGCACCCCCTTGCACCTGCCTGCGGGCGCCCTTGACCAATAGTCAACTACTCCCTGGTTAGATCTGACCACAAACTAATCACCTTGGAAATCCACATCCCTCCCACCCCTGCAAAGGTAATCACCATGAAAAACTTCTCCAAAGCTAAGTTTGGTCTCCTAAAAACAGAGGTGGCTAACTTCACGGCTTCCATGCAAATGGAGAATAGTTGTATGACCGCCGAATCATACACAAATGCACTGTACAAACACCTACACAAATGCGTGGATCTTGCCATACCCAGTAGAACCAAGATGCTCCCCTCCAAACAATTGAAGCCAATCTGGTGGGCCCTGCCATAAACAAGCTCTACAACAGAAGGAGGAAACTGATGTGGAATAAAGTGAAGTCCCAAGACTGGAAAAACTCCCTTATCAGCATCAACAAAAAGTTGAGATCCCTCATCAAGCCCTCTAAAGTTAGCTATGAAAACAGAATTACAGCAGATAGTAAAGACAACCACAAGGCCTTCTATAATTAAGGAATCTCCATGGCAATACCCAGATTCTCTCTGAGTTACTGCACAATGGTACGTCCTATACTGAGCCAACAGATATTGCCAATATATCTGCCGACAGATTCAGTGGCAACTTTACCCCTCTCTCCCCCCAAAGGACCAGTCACAATACCAGTAGATTGCCAGACACCTAGTATTACTGCTGCACAGGTTAAAGCAGCACTGTCCAAGGCCAAGAATACAGCTTCTATGGGACCTGACAATATCCCTGGCTGTGTTCTACATGAACTACAGAGTGAACTGGCACCTCACCTGTGTGCTCTGTTCAATCACAGCCTCACCTCAGGCTTTGTCCCTATTGAATGGTGCACTGTTACAGTCATCTCTCTCCACAAAGGAAGAGTGACTACAGACCCTGGGAACTATCGCCGCATTAGCCTGATGAGTCTGATATGCAAAGCTATGGAATGCATCATCATGGACCTAATAAACAAGAATATAGGGAATCTCCAAACTCTGGACCTCACACAGTTTGGTTTTGTGAAGGGTAGATCATGCCTGCTCAACTTGGTCAATTTCTGTGAGTCAGTCACCTGAGCTGTGGAAGAAGGCAAGGTGGTTCATACTGCTTATCTTGATCTGGCCAAGGCCTTTGATACCATTCCCCACTCAGGAATCATAGAAAAACTCACTAAGCTAGCCATCAACCCCTATAGCACTAGGTGGGCTGCAAACTGGCTCACAGATAGAACCCAGAGTGTGAAAGTAGCTGACTCCAAGTCAGACTGCCGACCAGTCACGAATGGAGTCCCACAGGGTTGGGGTTTGGGTCCTCTCATGTTTAATATCTACCTCTCTGAAGTCCAGGCTAACACAAAGGGACTCTGGCTGACAAAGTTCGCAGACTATTGCAAGTTGGGTGCTATTATTAACTCCCCAAGTGATGGTGACATCCTACAGAATGACCTCACTGAGACCAACGACTGGTGGCAGAACCATGGCCTTAAGCTCAATGCCAAAAAAATGTGTCGCCATCCCCTTTGGGAAAAACCCATTTATCATGAATTACCACATCAATGGTACTCCACTGAACACAGAAGGTGCTATAACAGATCTGGGAACACAGGTTGACAGCACCCTCTATTTTGACCACCACATTGCCACTGTGGTCAGAAAGTCCTTCTATGTGGCACATCTCATTATTAAGGGTTTTGCATCCAGGAAGAAAGAGGTCATTGTCTCCCTCTACTCTTCCCTCATTAGGCCAATCATTGAGTACAATGCCCCATTTGGCATGTACCTCACTAAACACTTGCAACAACTGGAGAGGCCACAAAAGTACCTCACAAAGAGGATCCTAGGCCTTAAACATTTGTCCTATATGGACAGACTCCAAAAAATCCAACTATTCTCTGTCTCATATCGCCTACTTAGATGCAATCTCTGCTTGACCTACAAAGCCATGTCTGACTCAGCTGTGTTAGAAAAGCTACATCTAAAGAAATCCCAATCCCTCCACACCACACACTCCAGAGACCTCAACCTCATTACCACACACTCCAGACACCTCAACCTCATTACCACAATCAACAGAACAAGCTGGAGGGACAGGTTCATAACCCAGAGACTGCTCATGCTATGGACTAGACTTCCCATACATGTCAAATAGAGCACCTCACTGGGCCTCTTCAAGAGAAATATTGATGAGTGGATGGGAAATAGAAAATTCACCCCAGGGATCACTCCAGTGGCTTTACTCGACAGAGGCACTGGGAACTAATGCTGGGAGGCACAATGCCAGGGTAATCCTATGGGCTAGACTTGTAAAGGCTCCAGGGCCATTAGCCTAGTACACACCTATGAAACTATGAACCAGCCAACCCAATACCATATTCATAGGTGACTTTAATTACCCCAGTATTAACTGGAAATCCTATTCAACACCAAATGTATCTGTACAGAGATTTCTGGATTTTGTAAACACAAACTCCCTGGACCAGATAGTCAATATACCAACCAGGGGTGCAGCCATACTGGATCTAGTCCTCACTAATATGGGAGACTGCTGCACCCCCCCCCCCACACACACACTGTAATGCCTTCCCTGGTAAGGTCAGACCACAAACTGGTCTCCTTTGAATTTATAATAAAACCTGGACCATCAGCTAAACCTGGAATATTCAGACCTATTCTTAGGCTAGCCTCCTGATATTAAGTGATAACCTGTCAAAATATCTAGCCCTCATAAACCCTGAGAACACTGCTGCCTATACAGAACTGTTCACAGAGACCCTGTAAAAGTATGTTAATAGCTGCATAGAGGCATATGTATCCACCAGGAAGAAGTACAGAACTAACTCAAAAAACAAACTACCTTGGTGGAATCACAAAATCAATAGGCTGTATAACAAGAGGAAGAAAACCATGGAAAAAATTAGGAGGTGTAGCATCCAGCAGGATAAAATCACTCTCAAACTAAACAAACAACTCAGAGGACAAATACATTCTACCACAGCCACATTTTAGGTAAGTTTGGCCTCCCAGGCCAAGTACAACCACAAAATATTCTTTAGTTATGTCTACAGCCTCAAAGGCAAATACACAATTATATGCAGAGTTTATTGTAAATGGAGCCACCTATACCAGCCAGAAGATATAGCAAACCTCCCGACTGATAAATTGAGCTCCAACTTTACTCCTCCCTCCCTCTCAACCTTCCCTCAGGAAATATCATCAAATATAACTCTCCCTACTATCACAAGGGAACAGGTCATTAATGCTCTCTCCAAGACCAAGAACATTGCATCAATGGGCCCAGACAATATCCCAGGATGACTTCTAAATAGCATTAAACATGACCTATCAGGACCTCTGGGATTACTATTTAACTGTAGCCTCCAAACAGGTTTCGTGCCTCATGAATGGAGAAAGGCAACAGTCATCCCTGTGCACAAAGGTGGGCCAGCTACAGACCCTGGAAACTACAGACCCATAAGTATCATTAGTCTTATATGTAAAGCCATGCAAATAATTATCATGGAGATGATCAACAGAGATATAGTAAACCTCCAGACACTGGACCAAACCCAATTTGGTTTCAACAAGGGCAGATCATGCCTAGTTAACCTGGTGGACTTCTTTGAGAAGGTCATCAAAGCAATGGATGGGGTCAAAATCGCTCACACAGCCTACCTTAACCTGGGCAAGGCATTCGGCACAATAACCCACTCAGGCATTGTTGACAAACTCATGAGGTTAGGTACAAACCCTTAAGTCACCCAGTGGATAGCCAACTGACTCAGACATAACCCAGGAAGTTAGAATTGGGGAGTCCACCTCTACAAAGAGGCCAGTGACAAGTGCAGTCCCTCAAGTATTAGTCCTTGGACCGCTCCTTTTTGGCATTTACTTCTCAAAAGTCAAGGCCAATGTCAATGGTCTATGGCTGACCAAATTTGCAGATGATTGCAAATTAGGAGCCATTACTGAATCTCACACTGACACAAATGTTCTACAGGAGGGGCTGACACAGATAAATAACTGGTGTCAGAGCCATGGACTAAAACTAAATGCCAAGAAATGCATAATAGTATCCTTTGGGAAGCCATCCATCCCTGGTAACTATCATACAGACAACACACCCCTTAGAGCTGACCCAGTAGTCAGGGACTTAGGGATACACATAGATAGTAACTGAGCCTTTGACCATGTCTGCAGTGGTGAGGAAATCATTCTATATCACACAACGTATAAACAAAGGTATGGCATCAAAGTTCAAGGAATTCATTGGTGAGCAGCAAATCTTAATATCCATTCATACTCTTTAATTTCTAAGAGGTTGTTGATATCACCACCTCTCATAGATGTATGGACCATATTTATCACCCTAAATTTAAACTTATGAGTGTCACTATTAATATCAATATGTTTACATAACGCATTCTTTTCATTATTCCTTCTAATTTCGGATTTGTGTTCTATAATAAGTTCTTTTAATCTTCTTGTAGTTTTCCCCACATTTGCCTGACCTCAATACTGCCATAACTTTGAAACCAGTTTTAGTTAAGCTACAACACAGTAAATTTTGAAGCTTTTAATTTCTTTGCTTCTATATTTGTACACATTTGCATATATGTACATCATTTTCTTATATGTATTATGGATATTTTATGTCACATATTTTATAATTGTTATAAGTGGCCTTTATAGGTTATTTTATGTTTTACCACCACATGGTTGGCTGGCTGTGATCATGTGTTGGGTTTGGTTGGCTCTTATTTAAATTTGAATGCTTTGATGGTTGAAATGTATTAGTATTGAAGAAGGATGTAGACCTGAAAGCTTTGCTGTTTTTTACATTAAAGTTTTTTCTCAACGTTGGTGTTTTCTATTTGGCGTATCTTTCTCCAGTTTCACAGCAGGAATTTTGTTTTGGACTTGTAAGTAATGTATCCCAGTGACTAACACGTCTATAGAACAGGCTCCCAATCCACGTGAAGCAGAGTTCCTCCCTAACCTAATTCAAGTGCAACTTGGACAATTGCATGGGAAACCAGAAATTCATCTCTGGTTTGTCATGTGTCTCTAATGGACACAGGTAACCTGTAAATGATTCATCTCCCAGGTCCATATTTGCATGTATCAGGGGTATCAGACTTTGTCAGAAATTTGGGATACATGCCTAGGTGTAAAAAGGCCCTTGTGGTAGTTAGCCTAGTAAACACCCATGAACCTCTCTCTCTCTCTCTCTATATATATATATATATATATATATATATATATGGGTCTATCTGATAACACCGACATGCCAAAATACCGACAACGAAATAATCGGCACGACAAAACTGAAAGTTCAAAAACATGAAACTTCACATGCCCGACAAACCACAATCCCGACAATCAACAAAACAAATGACTTTCCCGAAAAACACACACACAACACAAGCACACCAAAAACCTTACAAACCTACACTAAACCTTACATGCATAGCTATATATGCACTAACCTTAACCCAAACCCTAAACCTAAGGTCCGTCACTATCGCTCTCTTACCTTACCCGCACCCTAACTCTAACTCACTTAATCCGCCCCTAACCCTTAAGTCTGTCACTATCGCACACTTACCTTACCCGCACCCTAACCCTAATTCACTTAACCCGCCCTTAAACTTAATGTCCGTCACTATCACACACTTACCTCACCTGCACCCTACCCTAACGTCCGTCACTATCACACACTTACCTTACCCACACCCTGACCCTAACGTCCGTTCCTATCGCACACTTACCTTAACATGTCGGTGTTCTCAGCGTCAGGATTCTCAGCTATCGGCCTTCTCTGTTGTCGATCTTCCAGTGTTGGTTATCTCGTTGTCGTTCTTCTCAGCTTTCAGCGTAATCAGGTAGACCTATATATATATATATATATATATATATATATATATATATATATATATATATATATATATTTATTTATTTGTGACAACACTGTGTCTTCTACAAGCATATTTTTTTTCATACAAGCATGCATTTTAATTATGCACTGAGCTGCTGGGAAATGCAGCATTAGAACTGGGTATAGTTATGACAGATCAATGCCAGTCTCAAAAAGTGCAAGTAGAACTTGAGTAATCTGTAAATGTAATGGGAGCATTGCATGTAGCACTTCCATATGCTACTTTCACTAAAATGTTGTAAAACTAAGCTACAGGAATGGCCCTAAGTCTACAGACCTTAGAGTGTGGCTGTACCATAATGGCCTTTTCTCTCTCATTGTAGAAACTAGATCTAACATTGCTGTATATTATTAATATGTAGTGAAGATATTGCATGTTAAGAAAATTAAATACCAGGATTTCCAAGCACAAAACTTATGTCAAGTGTAACAAAAAAAAATACATCTTTAGTCCTATGTGATACAATGACCATCAGTCTTTGTCCTAGAACCCTCTGCTTTGACACCAGATTAAATAATTTCCTTCTTGGATCAAGGCCAAATGGGAGGAAGATCAATCAAGACTCGAACCACACACCTAATAAAGGGAAGATAAAGCTGCTACATTTAAAATACCATAATCTGTATTCATTTGGAATTTTATTTATGCACTTAACCTCACCCCTGTTGCCCAGAAACTTCAATGCATTAGCCTCAAGGATGGGTCCTTGGTAAGAATGTGCAACTGTGCACCCATAACACAGGCTAAAATAGTATCTTTTTTGGCAGGCACATATGCCTCTGGCTGTCAAATGCAAATGCTGCAGTACCATACCTTCTAGGTTCAGATGTTCTGCTGGGGGGAAGGGGTGGTGTCTGCAAATCCCATCCCTGGGAGAAGTGAGACAACAGCAATTTCCTCACTGGCATTCCTTCTCAGCCAGTTTCTGTAGCACCCAAATTACTTTTTAATTTCAGGTAATTTGGCCTGCTGTCAAGAGTCAAAATCTCTACACCACAGATGCAATCATTTATTAAATGATTTTCACATAGGTGGTTACTATTTCCTAAATTACTTCATCAAACTTTTATATACTATACTTTTTTATTATTTTACTTTATATAAAAAGTGATAAAACTTTTGATTGCAACATGGTTTGGCATAATGTCAGTGAAATGACATTTAATTCACAGAAACCATAGGAAGCTGTTAACGTTCTTACAGCTGGTGGTTAAGGTGATAAAGCTTCTCTATGAAGACCAAGCACACATTTTTTTCTAATTTCAAAAATGTTTTATTATTATTTTTTTACTGATCTCACTAAAGTAATCTTATGAAATGTGGGACTGGAATGCCATTGAGTGAAGAACTGATGGATAATGCAAGTAATAACTTTTGTGAGAAAAATAGAAATCATAACTTAAATAGCTTGCTCATCTGTCTGTGTATATGTACCAACACACGCGTGTCTAGTGTGTATGTACATTTATACATAAATACATACATGCAGGCATAAGCACTCAAAAAAATTAAGATCTCACAATAAGATGGCTCAGAAAACACATCCAAATTTATGAACTAGCACGTAGGTGAAGCTGTCATCTAGGTTTTCTAAAGGAATAAACAAAGAAATTGAATAAAAACACTGACAAGCACGCCAGCAGAAAATTAAAAGCAATTTATAAAGTGTCAAATAAGAAAGAGAAATTAATTAACAAGAAGCCTCCATTTCAGTTCATTTAGACCGAGCACGGTAAAGGAATTGAGCTTCATGATGCATCTGCCTTCATTTTCAAGTAAAATAGTGTCACTAGATGTCCCACATCTTTTACTTTTTTTTATTTTCACACTTTCCTAGATAGTAACTTGTAAAAAAAAAAATCATTGGAGATACACTGCCTACGAAAATGAGTTCCAATTACCAAGCCTACTCTCCTGAGTTTAATATTCTTGGTGTGATCCTGCCGTCAAGGTCAACATTTTCTATTAATTTTCCCCTGTACAGAGAAGGCTGCAGGGGTACGTCAGGACATATGCAATAGTATGTGTCACAATTATAATGTCCTACTGTTCAGGATCTAATGTTGTTAATATAACCCACTTCAATGACCAGTGAGGTTCAGACAGCAGTTACTACAAGGGTGAGTGCCTATGGGGTTATTAAAAATAGTATGGAATTTGTCCAGCTGTTATTTAAAATATCTCTGACCAAAAGGACTGCAAAAATCCTGAAATCTTAAAAGAAAAAGAGAGGCTGTGTAAATAGCATTTCGTGTAGATTTCTTATCCTCACGTAAAACAGAACAACATTTCTGAACAGTGCCAACAATACTAAGGTAATTGGACCACAAGTACCAGTATGAATCAGTCACAGTACATGTCGGTGTAAATAACCCAAGACATGCATCCCTTGGACTATATGACTTGAGACATGTTGGAGCTCTTGGACTATGTATCCCAGGCAGTGTAAGCCTCGCAATGAGCAACATTATACCTTCTGCGATAACTGGCTTAGTTTCTGATCTGACTCAGAGGTGGTACAATGTTTGTCAGCATGGGAGGATATGGTCAATAGATCTCCTTGCTTTGTCAGAGATGATCTTCACCTGCCCCTTCTAGGCTTTTAAATTTTGGCTACAACATTACCCTCCTCCATAGTTCCTTATACAGGCAATGCTAAACGGACAGACTTTCCATCATAGCAAAACCAGCCCAAGAAAATCTAAAGGTGTTACTGCTTAATGCCAGGAGTCTAAGAAAGAAACTCCACTCCCGCCAAGCTTTCCTCACATTAGAGAAGGTAGACATCTGTGCAGTTGCCAAGATGTGGTTTAAAGCTGTGGGGATTGCACTGCAAGTGCAGGGCTACAGTACCTTCCACATATTTAGACCACCTACTGCAACATGCAAGGACTAAAGCTGGAGGTATATCAATGTACATCAAAAACAAATAACTCAAGGCTGGTCAAACAGGATGATGTGCTTGAGCTTCTCCACATCCACAAAGTCCCATACCATATACTTGTAAGCTACAGGTTCCCCACTATGACACAGAAAACCCATACCACATACTTAAACTTACTAGAGACACACCATTCAACCCAATATTCATGGACAACTGTAACTACCTCACTGTAAACTGGAAATCATATCTGACTCCAAACTTGCAGGCCCACAGATTCCTGGACTTAGTAAACACAAACTCCATGAACCAGATATTCATACACCTACTAAGGATGCAAACATATCTGGTCCTCACCAACATGCGAGAACACTGTACCCCCCACCCCACCCCCAGTGTAATGTCCTCTCTAGTAAGGTGTGACCATAAAATGATCTCCATATGAAAAAAAAATAAAACCCAGGATCCAAGTAACCCAGGAAATGTCAAGCCCTCCCCCCCAGAAAAAAACCCTGAGAGCACAGGTGTTTATGTGGTAGTGCTCACAGAAATGCTGTACAATGGTGTTGACAGCTGTATGTAGCAACAATAAGCTCACAAGAAACTCAGAAAACAAGCTACCCTGGTGAAATGCCAACATCAATAGGTTATACAACAAAAACAAAAAAGGCAGGACAAAAATTATGAATTGCAGTACCCAGCAGTATAAAAACTCTCTCATCAACCTAAACAAACCACTCAGAGGATAAACTGAGTCTATCAACGCCAAATCTCAGGTGTAAATATCCTCCCAGTCCAAGAACAACCAAAAGGATTTCTTTAGTTATGTTCACATACTCTACAGCATTGCACAACGTTGTGCGGAATTAACTGTGATCTCAGCCACGCCTCAGTAAATACCATCAAAGATACCCCCTAAACTATTGTTAGGGAGCAGGTCCTCAATGCATTCTTCAAGGCCAGAAACAATGTATTGATGGGCCATAAAAATATACCAGGATGCCTCCTAAATAGCATGAAACATGACCTAGCAGGACCACTAGAGTAACAATTTAATTGTAGCCTCCAAACAGACATTTTTTCACATCAATGGAGAACTGTGACAGCCATCCCTCTGCACAAAGGTGGGCCATATATAGACCTTGGTAATTACTGATCTATAAGTAAGACTAGTCTCATATGCAAAGCCATGGAAAGAATTATCATGGAAATGATTAACAATGGCATAGGAAACCTTTAGACACTGGATCCGACCCAGTCTGGTTTTGTCAAGGATAGATCATGCCTACTCAGCCTGACGGACTTCTTTGGGAAGGTAAACAAAGAAAGTGATAAGGGGGAAAATGGTGCATATTGCCTACCTTGACCTGGACAAGACATTTGATACAATGTTGCACTTAAGTATTGTAAACACACTCATGAAATTAGATATAAGCACATGTCACATGCTCTCAACTAGGGAAGAAGAAGTCAGGACAGGGGAGTCCACCTCCACAAAGAGGCCAGTCACCAGTAGAGTCCTGTAAGGCTCTGTGCTAGGTCCATTGCTTTTTGGCATCTGCTTCTCTGAAGTCAAAACCAACATCAAGGTCCCCCAGCTGACCAGTTTGCAGTTGACTGCATACTAGATGCAGTCACAGAATCCCACAAAGACACTAATATCCTCCAAGAAGAGCTGACATAGACATAACTGATGCCACAGCCACAGTCCAAAACTTAATGCCATGAAATGCATAACAGTATCTTTTGGGAAGTCGGCTGCCTCAGGAAACGACCTCATTGATAGCACACTCCTAAGAGTGTGTAGTAACCTCAGCCTTCAACCATCATGTGTACACGGTAGTAAACATGTCATTCTATCTTACACAGCTTATAGGCAAGGATATGACATCTAGGTCCAAGGACATTACTGTTCCACTCTATTTGTCCCTTAGATGTAACTTTGAATACAATGCACCAGGCACATGCAACAACTGGAACATCCACAGAGGTTCCTCATAAAACAAATACAGGACGTTAATAACATGTCCTATATGGATCATCTCAAAGCCCTATGCCTATACTCTGTCTCCTATAGACTGTTGTGTGGTGATCTATGCCTGGCATGCAAGGTATCCTTGTGTTCTGTTCTGATGGACCTTTTGCATATCTACAAAACAAGTATCAGAATTACCCGAACAAGGAACTTGAACCTTGCTTGTAACATAAATAGTACAAGTTGCAGGGTTTTGTCCGATACATTTGGGATACATGGCTAGTCTTAAAAATGACCCTGTGGTTGTTAGCCTGGTATACATTTATAAATCTATGAACAAGTTTGCTAGTAAAAGTATTAATTCAAAAATAAATACTTTTGCCAGTACTTTGGTCTTCCCTGGTTTGTGCATGATATGGGTAAAGCTTGGAGACCAGGGGGCACACTGTAGGCATGTAAATAGCACTTTCAATAAGAATTTAACACATTATTTTACTATAATCTCGGCATAAGAAGGGGATAATCATGGCTTTTGGCCTGAGACAGGAAATCATCACAACTAATGTAGGCTCTTCTGTCCCACCCCCCCCACCCCCATAAGAGGAAATGCAGATGGTATGGGAAGGACAAGAATTACATGAAAAAACAGGGTTAAGATGGATTTTTCACATGCAGCTTTGTTTGTACAAATCCACAAAACATTCTAAGTAAAGAAGTATCCAAAAAATCACTGTGTAGGTGGGACAATAGGAAGTACTGCTAGCCATGCCAGGAGAAGTAGGGCAATGAATGTATGATTTGTGCCAGCACAGCTAGCTGGACTTTTGTAAATAATTACATGTCATTTGTATATCAAGCTGATTTGAACAGAAGCTTGTGCTGAAAATGTATTTGTGAGGTTTGCTTGTGTTAAAATGTATCAACAGTGCACCCTGCTGGAATGAAAAGAAATGTACATGTATTAGTGTAACTGAATGAAATGTATATATTTTAATAGAGGAGACTGGGACAGCAGAGGTTAACCAACTAGCTTACTTTAAGAAAAATAAGGGAAATGTAAATGAGCTGCTAAACCATTAAAATGATACTCCACAGTGCTCAACAGGACCAGAGAAGGTGGGGCTGGAAGAAGCTTTGTTCATTAGCTCAGTAAAAAGAGGGGAAGCCCCAGGCGCTGCCATAAATATTTAGATGTGTATTGTGGCCGTCTATGCTAAATTCCTCTTTCAGCTTCAAAGGGGGATACTGTGAGAACCTAGAGTCAGGTGACCAGATGAGGTCATTCTGCAAGCCATCTTGAATATTATATTTTACAGGGAGTAATCTCTAAGTATTGAGTATTCTGTTTTGGAGAACCTGACTAGAAAGACTGCTCACATATGTCATTGTGCCTTGCTCTATCAAGTAAGTTAGATTAACTATCAGTTAGTCAGTTACTGTAAGACTCTTGAAAGGGTATCCACTTTCAATACTTAGAGATTACTCCCTGTAAAATATAATATCCAAGATGGCTTGCAGAATGACCTCATCTGGTCACCTGACTCTAGGTTCTCACAGTACCTTATAGTAACTGACCGGTGGCAGTTAATCTACCTTATAGTCTGGGCACAGTTGGTAGAGCAGGTAATCTGTGCCAACCTTTCCCAGGTGTGTGTGTGTGTGTGTGTGTGTGTGTGTGTGTGTGTGTGTGTGTGTGTGTGTGTGTGTGTGTGTGTGTGTGTGTGTGTGTGTGTGAAAATTAAATCTCAAAGAGTGTGTGTGTCAGCTACTTGGAGAAGGGACAAGAAGCACTAGTTTCACAGTTCCAGTGGGGAACATTATTGGGGACCTGGGGAGAGACAGATAGAGACACCCAGACCCTGGACTGAGTGTGCGCCCTGTGTGTTCTTAAGGGAAATTCTGCTTGATGCAGTGAGCTCTGAATCTGGAAGTACTGAGTATATCCATTTGTATTCCAAGTGCACGTCCATCTCTAGTATCAGTGGTGAGGATTCAGGCTCCTTGACTACTGGCTCAGTGTGGGGACATCACAGTATGGCATATACTTTAGACATAAATGTCATATCATATATGTTACACTCCAAAGTCAGTCATTGTGTTGTGTTGTGATATCTTTGGTTGGTATCAAGAAACACTAAAAGTAACTGATAGCCTTTCTAAGAGTGCTCTAAGTTAGAAGTACTACTAAAAGGGTAAAGTGACAAGAATGGGTTCAGGCGCCTAGGCAGTGAGACATTTCCCTGTGGTACATTTGACTGGGGACACGTGGCTGAAGTGACATTCAGCTGCAAAGAAATATGGCTGTTTGCAAATTCCCTCTGCACTTTCTGATTAAGCACTGTTAGCTGTAAATAAAAATGAAGACAACTATCTACTTGTTTCATGGGGAACACATGATCAAAGTAAAAAATGAACAGCAACAAGGAACAAGCTCAAGATAAATTGCTTAAAGGATTACTGTACAGGTTATGGACCACACATGATAGATTGGCATTCTGTTTAGTTTATGGGTAAAGCCTGCAAAGATGACTGCAAGTCTCCAACAAATATAATGAGCTTCTGAAAATACTGTAATCCTGTCCTTTATTACAAATACTGTCATGCATTTCAATACCTAAGGCTTATACGCTATCTAATTATGTAAATATTCTCTGCATGGCAACAATGAAAAGGCTTTCAATGTTGGTAATTCTTTAACAGTATGCTTATTAAAGCTTACTTGAATCTTACAATCTCCGACAAGCTTACCTGATGGTCATTAAAGCATTGCTACTTTAATACAGAGCAACAGGGCACTGCAACAGCATGCATTTTCTGAATAATAAGAATCATAAATCAACAGTATAAAAATATGACAGAAAACCAGAACATTCTGCAAAATCAAGGACAGATGAAAAGCCACGGTCGTACTTGTGGTCTACCTTGGATGGGGGAATAGTCTGCACACTTACACTGCATAACTGCTCCTTGCCTTGCTTGGACACACCCAGAGCCACTACAATGGGGAGTGGGGTGCAACAAGTAGGTCACAGTTTGAAATGTCTCTGGCTGACGGTGATGGCTCTGACACTCATACCTCTCAACCACAGAGCAAGAACTCTGGACAAAGCCATACATAGAAGTAGGACACAGGCCCAAAAATAAAGCCAATTTTTAAATAATGCTCTTATAAACTGAGAAAGATAATAGTAAAAGAAAATACACCCCTGGGATCACTTCATTGGCTCTGCTTGACAGAGGCTCAGTTAATTAATCAATGGGGCGGTGAAAGCCAACACACTCTGGCTAGGCTTAAAAATGCCCTCGGGCATAGCCTAGTACCTACCTATGAACCTATAAGTGCAGAGTTGTTTGTGAACAAAGTTGCATATGATACTTCTGTTCCAGACAAACAAAAATACTGTAAATATGTTTACTGGTGATGGTTATTACACCATTCACAGCCCCCAACACAAGTTACAGTAACCTTCTGCGAACACCTCTAAGTAGGGCTGGTTTTGGAATGGGAGAGGGCTGAGTGAAAATCCACTATCAGAGTTTGGAGTGTAGGGGCCTTCAGACTTCCTAGAAGTACCAAGGGTCTGAATGTTCAGTGATGTATTTTATGCTTTTGTTTTGAAAGGTAATTCTTGCTAATCAGTTGACCCAGAAAAGGTATCCATATGCCTGATATTCTTGTGTAAGTGCACAAATAAAAAATCAGTGTTTTTTACACACACACACACACACACACACACACACACACACACACACACACACACACACACACACACACACACACACACACACACACACACACACACACACACACACACACACACACACAGCATAAGGTATAAATCATAGAATAACTAGGCTTACATGGATTTCAGCAAACTGCAATACATTGTGCGACAGTAGTACTGCTAGACTAGATCAGTGACTACTGTTTAGCAATCATCAGTAGTAATGCACACCTGTCACTGTCCTTGATTTTGCCTCATATATTTTTGCCCTACACCTTGTAAAATTTTTGATTTGCTGGTAGAATTGTATACTTATTGTCCAAAAGTGCATGTTGACGCAAAACATGTCACTCTATTAAATGTTAAATGAATTACAATAATATTTAAATGTATTCCTGATTTGGAACATTTATTCTGCCATTAGATTTCACTTTGCCAAGAATTCTTGAGAGAAGAAGTTTAGAGTTACAATACCTACCAGTATTTATAAAATTTCCTGAAAGATAATACCTTCCCTGAAGATTGGGAGTATCTGCTTTTCTTGAAATGTAGGGTAAGCACTGACATTGGTCCTGGGAGGCTGATCTCCTAACACTTATCTTGCTCATGTTCATTCACTGATTACTGGCTTTATCCTAACAGGGTCAGATCACAACCTTGTTTAGGACAAAACACAGAATAGGCTAATGAATGATTTCTGTTTTTCTCCTCATTTTCTCCCAACCAGCAGTTTTTGTGCCTCCCCACACAGTCAATAATGATTCGAGGGGATCCCTGTGGCCTTGTATATTGTAAGTGCCTGAAGCCAGCTATGATGTTAGTTTTTGTGGTGGTAATGTCCACTAGTAGGATTTAACTATGACAAGGGTACTATGTCATTGGAAAACATGTAATAAAGTTAGGAAGCCCGTTAATTGACAAAACACTGTTACTACAACTAGAGCTATCTTTGAATTTTAAAGGAGAAGAAGGGACATCAGAACTTAGGTCCTTAGGATTCTTCATCCTAAGATTTACTGTCTATTAAGTACACAGTATTACCGTATTAGCTTTTGTTGGTTTGAAAAACATGTATCAAAATATCAAACTAAGATAACTTGCTGTAGTTGGGTGCCCCCAGTGATTGAAGGGTTCACTGGTGCCTAACATGGGGTCTATATTAGATCAGCGAAATGGCATTACAGCGACTGCCATTTTGCCAACACATATAGACCGAAATCCCAAAACAGTGAAACCATGGGTCACCGATTTTTTTCCCATGGAAGAAAATCGGTAGACCATCAAAACACAACACGCCACTTAATACATTGCAAAGTGGGAGGATTCACCCCCCACACCCCCATAACTAAACAGACCAACTCCGTGATCACACTACAGTGGGGTAAAGGGCAATGTCATGGCTCAGGCCAAGCAAATTTTTTCCCTGGGAAAAAAAATTGCTGACCTGAGCCTTCCCTGTTTTGGGATTTTGGTCTATATGTGTCGGCGAACCAGCATTCGCTGTAATGCCATTTCATTGATCTAATATAGACCCCCTAAAATGCTCTGTGAGAATCAGACACCTCACTTCATTTCCACACTTCTTGTTCGACTACTATGTAGAGCTAAAATCATGAGCATATTTACATATTGCTGTTTTATATTTAAAAAGTTGTCAACATTAGTATCCATTTAAAAGCAAACACCAGATTCTACCGGACTAATACCTGGTCCATTAAGTGTTTTGTTAAACGTCTGATGAAACAATGGAATCACTGTGAAAGCTCTTACGTGTTTTTAGTCTAAAATAAACTTGTCTGGACCTCGGTGAAATGAAAACTGTCATTTGTTTTACGTGGAACTGTTGTTTACTTATTAGTATCTGTTTTTTGAAGGATATGAAGTCTGAATCTGAAATGTCTGACATCAATGCTCTGCCAGAAGTAACAATTTATGAGGAACAGACCAGAATATGAGGCAAATTCAAGGATGTTTTGCAAATATATCCTGAACACTGTTACTGTAGAGGCCAAATCAAATACTCTCATGTGCAGAATGGCCCTCTTATTTTTCCTAATTCTTTCGATTTCATATTACATTACCTCCTCTCTAGTTCATATTGTCTCTCTCTCTCTCTCTAATTCTTTCACTCTGTTCTGTTTATCTAAACGAATACCTCTCACACAAGACATAGGATGTACACACTAGTTAGGAGAGAGAGTTAGAAGAGAGAAGCCATAAAAACTCACAAATGAAACAGAACTTATCAAAACAAGTAGCCAGAAAATCAACAATAATAAACTCTATGCACAAATTAAAAAGAAAAAGTAGCCATCAGAAACGTTCACATAAAAACATAGACTGTACATATTATAAATTGCCAATATTGTGTAATAAGAAATGCTCTCAAATAGCCTAGTATATATCCTATGAACCTATAAAGGAATCAACTAGAGTGCAACAAAAAACTGCTAATAAAATATTTATATAATGCATAGCTAGTAGGAAAAATCAAATGTTGTTCACCTCTCTCTGAGACAAGTTCGGTTAACAATTAATTTGCTTACCTTACTCTTCAGTACTTCAGATATCCACAGGAAGTTAAGAAGAAAGAAAAATTATTCAGGCTTCTGCTGCAGTACTAAAATGCCTGCAACCCCCAACTCACAAGCTGACAAAACAGGTCTGAAGGGGTCAGTGGAACCCACAGATAAGGAATACCGCAGTTCAACAAAAATAATTAAAAAAAAATGGCAAGTATAAAAAAATAAATCAAAGGAATTCCAATGCAGTACGAGTCAGAAACCTAACCAAAGCAAATGAACTGATCTGTAAATCTAGGAAAAGTCAAAACATGCCATTAGTACAGAAGCAGCTAAAATAGATTTACCATTCTAGACTTCAAAATCTTGCCCACCCCTATTGCGTACAGTGTCTAGTCGACATTATTCTATGAGGTCTGTAGACTTTTTTACCAGCTAACCTTTCACATTATTCAAAAAAAAAAAAAGGTCACTGTCAATATTTTCGCAGATCCATCTGCCCCAAGCAACAAACCTTGATTAAATATAAGTAAGCATGTTAAATGCTTACTATCTGTTTCAGCAATTTTTATTTATGACTGCTGTCAGCCCTTCTTGCCAATGTCCTTAACATGAAGGAGTTCACAACTGACTTCCCATAACTTTTGAGCAGGATTACTGTGGCTTCTGGAACATGACTGGATTGTGAGAAACAGCTGATAAGAAACTAATCCTCACAATTCAATAGTATTTCAGGACACACACACACACACTTGCAAGGCACATATGGGAAGGCTAAAGAACAGAATGTACCTCCAAAAGTGGTACAGTTGAGAGATGAATGGGCATAATGAGGGAGCGTAGGCATGCCTGGAAGATCCATCACCACTGTTTGAAACAGAAATATATATTATTTTGACTGTACCTTTTCCAATTTCAACAAAAGAACAGTACATTTCTTTTTTTTTTTTTTTATGCCACCAATGTACAACAGCTTTAAAAAGGGGGGTGGTGCACATCCTGCCCTCAGGCCTAAATCCATCACTGATATTATAGTTTGTCTGTAAGTTTGCAAATGGTCAAAAATTTTGGGAGCAAAGACCTTGTGGTAGTTTGCCTCAATGCAGGATACCAGATTCTACCCATATATCTATGTTATTGTTCCTGAAATTCATCTTTGTACCTATTTGTGTTCTCAAATGGCATTTGTGTGGCCAAGGTTCCATTATAGATCACACAACCTAAACATTTTTTTCATTTTGGCCAAGATTTTAACTATACTAAACTACAGAAATCTGGTCACACATACAACAGTATCTCCACAAGTCAAATCATGACAGTATTGATTCTGTCATAATTGAAACAGTTTGTGTGAATGTAATGGACAATATGTACGCTGGGATAGGAGTAAAACCCCCTTCTTTCTAAAGCTAGTGAAAGACACGCCTTATTGCATGCAGTCCTTCTACTTTATTTTGTTTAATATAATATATAAAAATACACTGACATGTACTTAGTGGGGTGGTTACTGCTTACAGATACATTCCTTAACTTGCATAAAATATGTGGGACCACCATAGTTTTAATGTTTTTTAATTCTGATTATCAATGTAGAAAACTTTAACAATATAAATAGGCACCCATCTATTCTTCAAAAGGTCTCATAGAACACTATAAAAAGTCCAAGAAAAAAGTCTCCAGACAGGAGTTGAAGTGTCAGAGGAATGTACTTTTCATCAACTTCTCTCATAAAGTTAACACTTTTTCCTAAACAAAGTTCATCAGATTGCGAGGTAATACAATAGAGTACAAAGCTAAATATTTTTAAATCAGAAGATGTGACCCATGTCCGCCAATAAAATATATGTATCAGGTACATTGGCATTTTAAAAGATAAATATCATAAAATCAATTTCTTTAACCTTTAAGGTGAAAAAAGAACGTTTAAAATTAAGCATTTTGTTTTTCGCTGGAGGTGAGGAGGCATCTAATTTTGTCTGACACCTTTAGGTGCAACAGTTTTTTCAGAATTACTCCCTCTAGTTACCTAATTCAAGACATGTAAACATAAAATGGAACTGGTGAAAGTACTGGCAAACTTTGGCATGAATGCACACATTATTTATATTCTAACACCGAATTGCATGAATATGTTCATATAATCTTTGTCGAATCTTCTCGATTTCCTTGCAACATAAAATGCTGAACAATTTGGGCAACAGACAAGATTAATAATTAAAAAAAAAACAATAAATGAAATAAAAGCCAAGAATTCGGACTCACTTTCCTCTGATATAGACAAAATCTTTGTCACATTAATGTAAGAACAGCAATTACAATGGCAACGTCTATATACACTTTACAGACCTAGTATTACAAGAATTCTCTCTGTACTATAATTCTTAGAAATTCCTTTCTCTTTTGTACAGACATATGGATAATTCTCTCCATTTCTGCTGACAATGCAGCAGATATTACTCACAGTGCTGGTAATAGACTACATAAGTGCAGGAATGTAACAGTGCTGAAGTTCTGTTATTATACTCCCTGCCTCTAGATGGAAAAACCTGCACATAACATGGCTGATAAGTATTTAGTACCTCTGTTAGTATTAACCACAGGTAAATGAGCTAATATTGCTTATGATGAATATACTTTATTAGCATTACTGGCTTCCTTGGTAAAAACACTGTTATCCTCTGTTAGTCTACTAATTCTAATACACTGACCTTTATGACTATTCTTTTTCAACCAGAGAGGATGCATAATGCTTTAATTAAGATAATCTTTTCTTAATACTCCCTTTATGAAGATTTTCATATGCAGCCCACCTTAAATCTTATAAGCAGTCAAACCTGAATAACTGATCGTATGAATATCATGCTTACAAGTACATTTCAGAAACTCAGTACAAGGATTTGTGTACAGCATAAAGGCTGTCGAAGTATCATCATTTCCCATATCAAGTATAAAGCATTTATCTAAAACAATACTAGAGCAACATACTTACGAATAAGTATGAATCTGTACCCAGCAGGTGTAAAAAGGTTAGCATAAGTTGGCATCACTGTGACATCCATGTAAACCCAGCAGATAAATGTGTGAAATAACTATTGTAAAAAAAATCAGTACTGTCTGATAATATAACATCTAATACTTGCTACTTGTCTCAGATTGGAGACTGAAAGGTTGTTGCTATCTAGAAGTATTTAGCTAAATGTTTCAAACACAGTCTGAAACTGTTGAATAAAACTAACATTATTTATGACCGGTATATCAGATGCATCTATCTGTGCACCTTTAATATTGTCAATTAAAAAAAAAAACACTCCCTCAAATAAGATGAAGTTTGTGATAAATAGTGTTTATCATCTTCTGCCATGTATCTGTCCACCGATTCTGTTTTAGACTCTCCATTTGCAACTATAGGTCTGAGAAGGGGGTGTCCCTCTACAGAACCATATATTTCTGATAATTCAAAAATAGAGCTCATCTTGCAAGATTTATTACTAAAATACTTAACCAACTCAGTGGTAAGCAAGGCATCCATCATCTATTCTTCAATACTTCATGAGAATGTATGGTTATACTTCTACAGATCCTTATGGGTCAATATCCGAGTAAGTACCTATAAACCTGGAACAAATATATAATGATCTGACCTATCTTATGAATTTATTCCTAAATCTCCTTTTTTATGTAGTACTTCAAGGAAAATTACCAGGAAACAGAATCAAAAGATGTTCTAATATTAAAAAGTGTTGTCATAGCATCCAAGTTACCAGAGCCACACTTAACAATGAACCAAGCATGTCTCTAGCAATAGCCTTTTATTTGCCTGTTGGGGACAAATCATCCATTATGTACCATTGAATGTATATACATTTGCACCTGTTCAAGCTTTCAGCAAGAGTATTTGCTAATATTTTAGTATTCAAAACAGGCTAAAGGGTTCAAAACAATTTTGACTCTTGGTCAGTGCCAATATTATTGCTTGGTTCATGGTTAGAAGGAATGTGCCTTACATACTAACACTTCTGAATACAAATTACAGCTCCTTATCCAAATGTGACCACTGCTTTAAAGAACTCAGCTGAGCAACTATATACTCCTGTTGCTATTTTATTGTGCAAAGGATTAACTGCTTCTCATATTTTACAGGACTGAATATGCATTTCCAACAGTGCAATTAATGGCATGTAACAGTTTATACTCTGATATTTCAGGTCGCATATTATCATGTAACTCAGCATATATGCATTTATACTGTATTTCAAAGACTGTTCTGTAATTTTATTCTTCCCCATCTCAGAAAAAAATCCATGAAAAATTATTATTATGCTTATGGCCAAAGCAGACTACCCACCAAGACTAGCCACACTATCCAACATTGATGTGAGACTAACACTTTCTTCTGTTAAATACATTTTCTCTGTATATTCCCAGTGAATATATGTTATCACCCATCCAGACTGGTTTGAAAGGTTGCTATAGAAGTATTCTGCTTGATAGGTAAGTGCAGCCTATTCTAGACATGGGGGATGATGCTTCAGTTTCTGGACTGTTCTTGAGCCCCTACTATCTCCATGAAGAATGTTCCAGAAATAAGGCCATTATGAACTTAGGAAAGAAAGCTCTCTTTCTTTACACCCACTTAGCTTTCCTTGCTTGGCTAAAAGAAAGCAGACACCATTCTACCCCCAGTGACAAGTAGACCAGTTTTCCATATAACCCCCCCCCCCCCATTTTCTGTAAGCATCATTTCACTCTGTGAAACCATTCTGTATTATAAATCTGTAAGATTAGGTACATTAAAAAATTAAAAAAAATGATGTACCAGAAGGTCTACAGTCGGAGATAAACCAGAAAAAAAAAGTTTCTCCTGACTTTTATCAGATGTTTTTATGCATTTTTGATTCAACACCTCCTCCCATGAGGAGAGAAAATAATCCATCAGTTATTTAGTTTACTGTGCCTTGTATGTCCAAGCATAAATGCATCCTGACTGAATGCCAGTGGTCTGCCTAATTCAAAATTACTTTTAATGTCTAATGCTGTTTCAAACATAAAATTAACCAAATATAAATTTAGACTTAGTTTTGCTTTTGAACCTTGGTTTACTAAATGCAAAAGAGAAATGGTTATAAGCCAGTAGCATTGTGCTAAGATGCCTAAACATGAAATGGTGTAAAGTCCTAACTGTCCTCTTAGTTTTGTAGATGTTTTCATGCATTTAGCAATCATGTTTTGCTCATAGTTAAGATCCATGTGAAAGATAAAGACATTCAGTTTCTCTTACTCACAGCAGAGAACAGCTAATAGCATATGTTGTTGTTCATGAAAATCCTGTGGATTTTATAGGTGTTTCTTTAGTAGTGCACACAAAATCTAAAATGTAAAATACAAATGGTATACCCTTGTATGAGGAACACTGTACTGAAGGAAAGTACAGATTTAAAATAACTTGCCCACTCTTCCATTAACAAATAGTTTCTATCTACAGAAGCGACCTGGAAATGGAGTGCTTGGCATATCATGTATGATATGATTTTCATCTATCTAAATCCAACAACCTGCAAAGTCATAACATGTTAAATGTATGTACGAAGTAGCGAGTTAGAATGATATTCATGAACTACATACAACTATATCATCCAGATCTGTAGCAAAAAGTGGAACAACTTCCTGAATGCTAAACTAAATATACGTAATTAACGCAACATGAAGGGGGGCTTTCATATTCAGGTACAAGCACTTCATAATATATTTGTTACAGCCTCATTATAAAATTAGACAACTATTGAGACTAAAGTATTTTTATGGCTTGGATTGTCTGTATATTACCAGCCTAAAATGCAGTCACTATTTGTGATGATCTCAAGAGATGTGCTAAAAGGATCAAAATATGATTTCTTTAACTATCCAATTAAAAGTTACTTGATGTCTTGATTTTATAAATATGATTAAGAAACTAAAGTGGCTATCAGTAAAATGTTAATCAGCTGATCTTAGTGGTTCTGAATTTCAAAAAGTACTCTGAATGACTCAGATCTGTGAAATTAATGAACTTCAGCTATAGCTCACAGATGAAGCCCCAGGATATGAGGAAGGTGTTAGAAAGAGAGACTTTTAACACTCCCTATTCCCTCCAATACAGAAACACACAGTCAGAATAAGATATATTTATATATAGCAATATTATTAATACATGTGGCGAAAAGTATGTATTAGTGTGACAGTTTTCATTTGGCTTTTGTGGCTAAGTGAGCCCACTGCCTGTAACCATTTGCCTGAATATGTGCAAAAATAAAAATGATCACTGTTACAGCTACTTTTTTATTTAACTTCTCTACATTAAAAGAGTTAAACTGTAATTTATTTAATAATTTAAGAGAAAAGTGGATTAAAACTTGTGACTGTCAATCACAACCTGCATTGTGGTAGCAAAGGCCAATGTAATATATAGGAGAAGCTAGAGCTGACAACAGACCTGTATGTGTTAACTCATTACACCTGAGTGCGCCTCCAGGCATCTCTATAGTTACCTCCTACTGATGCCTCTAGATGTCAAATATTGCTTGTTCATATTTGCATTAATAATTCCAAAATCATGCTACATACAAGGTATCAGATTTCATCTTAAAGCATACATGATGGCAAACACAATTGTACAGATGTTTCTGATCATCAGTTGTCTAATGCAGCTGAAGAGATATTGAATATTATTTGTATACTGTTTATTTGTATTGTAATAATTTGCATTTTGCTCTGTCTCAGCATTCAACGCAGACAGAACTGTATAACCTCATATGAAAGCTCACAGTTGCATGAAGAGTGGCAGTGTGTGTCTTGCTTGAACAGTTACTGAGATATCTTAAGCTGTTTCTACAACATTACAAACGTAATATTCACTGCCTTTATTTTTACTTACAAATTCCAATTTGCAACACTGAACTGAATTATTGCCACCAATATAACAATTACTTTATCCTGAATACTTTCTATTTACAGTTTTCTAGTAACACTCATAGTTCCAGAGATATGAATATTTGTTTGAACTGTAAAGCAATAACTTCAATTTTTAAAGGCTCACATCACACCCACTGGGAGTTAAAAGCACACACTCAAAAGAGCTGTACTGGGGGGGGGGGATGAGTTAAAGACGAAAGCAGAGTAAATGGAGAAAACCAGGCAGATTTCAGAAGACACCATTACCATAGACAGTTAACTGATGACCTGAAACTGGGAGGTAGCAGAAGTAGGCCTTTTTACCACCATTCGGCACAAGCTGTTTTATTTGGTACTAGATAGTTATGGCACACAGATGGAGTTTATTAGTATGTTACAGTTTGTTGATTATAATCAAGGTTTAAAATTCTGCACATTGAAGGTGAATCATGGTTCAAATAACAGAAAAAAGATAACAGGATCTTGAGGTGAAATAAGAATGCTGGAGCAAACAGAAATAGCAACTTTTTAGAGTGAGAGAGAGAGTGAGAGAACAAACTTCACACAACAGGTGGTGGTGCTAAGAAAACTAGACTCAATGAACTCGAAAATTGCACCAGTGCTGAAGGAATGAATGCAGCAAACAGCAGGAGCACACTGATAAAGACATCCTTTATTGACTAATACAAAACTTATTTCTTTGTGTTTAAGCTAAAATGCTTTTTGCCCCTCCTGAATACACCAACAGGAACTCATCAGAACAACAATAAGTTGTTTTACCAACATCTACAGGTTTATATTGTTACAATCAATCACGTAGGTTCATAGATGTGTATAGGTGTGTACTAGGCTAATGGCCCTGGAGCCTTTACAAGCCTAGCCCATAGAAGTGCCCTGGCATTGTGTCGCCCGACGTTAGTTCCCAGTGCCTCTATCAAGTAGAGCCACTAGAGTGAGCCCCAAGGTAAACTTTCTATTTCTCATCCACTCAAGATTTCTCTTGAAGAGGGCTAGTGAGGTGCTCTGCTTGACATGTATGGGAAGTCTATCCAGAGCATGGGCAGTCTCTGAGTTATCAGCCTGTCCCACCAGCATGTTATGCTAGTTGTGGTAATGAGGTTGAGGTCTCTGGAGTGTGTGGTGCGGAGGTATTGGGATTACTTTAGATGTAGCATTTCTAACAGAGCTGGGTCAGACATGGCTTTGCAAGTCAAGCAGAGATCGCCTCTTAGTAGACAATATGAGACAGAGAATAGATGGCATTTTTTGAGTCTGTCATGGTCAATAATTAATTAAAAACTAATTGCACCCTAACCAATATTTAAAGGTGTAACTCTTATAAAAAGACTAAGCTGAAAAACATTAACAACTCATATAAGAACATTAAGAATATTAGAAACTTTGTGTAACATCTAAACAAATAAATGAAGTTGATAAAGTAATATTTCAATAAAACCCATAACAGATAAATTGAAAACAGTTATAGTTTTTTACTCCTTTGCTTTAATACCAGGACAAGGGAAATATCTTCCTTTAAACCAGGGAAGGCCATGGCATCTAGTTTTAACTGCCAACTTAACTCCCTAAGTCCTATTTTCTCTGGCCACACATGTTCTCTGGGGTTAGGGGTTACTTTTTATAAAATCATAAACAAAAATTGTTTAAAGGAAATACATGTTAATGAATATCTAAATAAGACTTATTACTCTTGGATATGTCATAATTGTATTTATAAATGCACTTTTTAAGTGCATGTTCCGTTTTACCAATGTAAAACGCTGGACATACAAAACATATCACAAGGTAAATGACCCCTTTGGTATTACAGTTGCCCTTTTCAGACCATACATTTGATTTTACAGAATTTTTTAAAACCAAAAAATTATCATCACAGATGTACCTGCATTGGATACATGTCCCACAGCTTAAAGTACTTTCATTGCCCCTATTAAAATCAGACATCTGCCTCGGTCATTCTATAAAATCCTTGAGGTTTTTTACTCTCTTATATACAAATAAAGGTTTGTTACCTATCACTTTCTGAATTTTTATCACTACCTAGAATGTTCCAATTTTTATTGACAATATTCTTCATGACTCTGGAACCTGCATTATGTTCTAATACTATTTATTTATTTATTTATTTTACATTTGTTGACCGAGATAGTCCGACTGGATGCATGTCCATTTTCAGCGGAGGCCCGGGGAGAAAAGCTCCAAGGGTAAGCAGATACAGCATTACATGATGCCAGCATTACATATAACAAACAGACTATTTACAGAGATTACATAAGTAAGCAAGTTAAACAAGTTCCACAGGTTAGAGTTAATCCTGAGTGTAAGTCAGGATTAAATTAAATTACACAGTAAACTGGTTAACAGATTTATACACATTCTAGAGAGAGTTAGCCAGGCTTGATACATTGTCATAGCCATAGGCATCTATAAAAATAGTTTGTGTTTCCTTGAAGCATTTTAACTTCATATACTGAGGGATTTTCATCTGGATTTTGTAACGACAACTTTGTACTACCTGGAATGCCAATGCCTAAAGGGGCATAGTCAATAAAGGATTTCTTTATCAGTTTCTTCCAGTGTTTTGTTGCATTCATTCCTAGAGTGAGAGAACACAGTAGGGAAGAGAAATGGCAACACAGATCTGTATAGGTTGGAACTAATTCTGGAGGAATGGAGGAAATATAAGAGATGAAATATTTAATTTGTGAGACTCCAGTTTGATTTGTCAACAATGAATAAACAGAGAAAGTTCATCCACTACCTGTCGACATGTCTTTCACTTAAATTTGAGTCTTCTTAAACTGATAGAGATGTTTTATAAAATAGGTATGATAGTTTATTCTGTTTAGCAGTGGGGCAATATTGTCAAAGTACCATTGGGAATAAGCACAAAGGATGTAAAATCCATTTAGGAAAGTTTCAGTGTGGTGTATTTGGGCGGGAGATGCTGCATGCATAGAAATTCCAAATTACACCATTGTTAAGCATAGATAATTATGTTCTATGTTTGGCTTAATCTTTTATCGTAAGTGAATGCCAACGTAAAAAGAGCCAGTCAGTCAGCTCCTTCCATTTATTTAATTAGTCTCATCTAGAAAAACTAAATACAAATCTTAATTAGTACACTGACAGTCCAGTAACACAGAAAGCTGAAACAAACTACATTTTGAACTGTTGAAACCTTAAGTTTGTATCTGTATAATAACCTTTACCTGAATAGTTGTACTAATGTAACTTCTTTGAGCTTATATCCCCGGGAGTGTACTGAAAATGGACATGCATCCAGTTAGACCATCCCGGTCAACAAATGTAAAATAAAATAAATAAATAAATAAATAAAATACATTTTGGTAATTTATAAATATTTAAAACTGCACTCCTGATAAAGCCCTTACATAAGGATTAATCACAAGCATGAAAAAGGTATAGGATGTGCAATACACAGACACAGAGCTGCAGGGGTGGCTGCAAACTGTCACATTTCTGAATGTTTCTAAAGAATCTCTGAAAGTTCACATTTTAACTGTAATTAGCTCCTTTCTGGTTATTTTGCAAGTAGCTTTCTACATATGCATAATGTCAGAATCAGACTAGTTTCATCTTGAAGGTCCTTAACGGGAAGACTTGCAAAACAATATGTTGTTTTTTACCTGAAGTAAACAGGCTGAAAAATCATAATATAGCAGTGATTAGCTTCAGCAAGCTTTGACGGTGAAGCTGGTACTTAATCATGTATGTTAAGAGCTGACCTGTTGGTTGCACCTCTTCACCAAACCGCACCAGTTGCAAACGTGTTATCATAACATACAGGCTGTCATGTGCTGTTGTTATAATCATGTTCGTAGTTAGTTGTTGGGCATGTTGTCAAAAATGCCATTGAGGAGCTTTAGGCAAATTTCTCAATTGTCCTAGTATCACTGTCTGGTTAAGTGACTTCTTCAAACAGTACACAAATGGAGGCTGAAGGAATTAAACCCCTGGTTAAAGGTAGCAGCTTGTTAACAACTCATAGCCTTTATCCTCTGTGCTAATTGCCAGGGAAATTATTTAATTCAAAAGCTACCATTTTACAGGTTCACAGGTTGGTACTAGGCTATCGGCCCTGGGGCCTATACAAGCCAAGCCTTTCAAGACTGAAAGGCTGAGAACAGTAACATCCTGCGTGTTTCCAATATACTTTGAAGCTCTGTGGATAAAATAAGGGCATAACAGCAGAACAATAAGGCAGACACCTAAGTTATGGCAAAGCATTTGGCAGGCATTGTACTGTAGTGGGATATGCATCATGAATCTCGATTGATTTCCACAAGCTTTTTTTCAGTATTGTGTAATTCTGTCTAAAAAAATAAAAATAAATAAAAAAAGAGCTAATCAGAACAGTGTTCTTAAAAATCCTGCATGCAGACATTTGTTTATGCGGTCAGTCTTCCTTGATTAAAGGAAAACACCGCCCTAAAAGTACAAAGACTATTTTGATCACACTTTAATATTCTATGTAGTATTAATGCTTCAGAGTCACTCTTAGGGTTTATTATATTTTAATTTCTTTCACACCAAAATGCTCATCATGGGGCTACCATACTGATATGATTCTGGTTCCTGTCTACTGAAGTTGGTGAGGGTTGTATCAACTCACGTTTTCTTTTTAAAAGCTGCTGAACGCAGTTCATATCATTTCCTCCTTCTCTCCTTAAATGACAAACTCTTCTTCCCTTCTCCCCTCTCTTACTCAGAAGACCCACTAGTCTCTCACTTCTCCCTTGTTACACCCCCTGTATTCCAGTTCAGTTTTATTCTGATTTGTCCTCCCACTATCACTAATCTACACTTCTCCACTGCAGAGCTTTCCCATTCCCCCCTTTACTATGTGTTTTTCCAGTGCCTCACATAACCCACTTCTGTCTTCATCTTCCTGACTTGTTCTCCTTTGACTTTAAATTTTATTGCATTCTTTCTTTCTGAGCATTACCCAATGGCTTTGACTTTGCCTTCTCCATGAGCCGCTTCTACCCAAAATGTATTTCTCCCTACTACCTTACCAAGACTATCTGCTGCTTTTTTCATTTTTTTGAAAATCGACTTCTAATTTTCCTCTTAAACTCCAACAAAATGTGTTTCCCACTTTCAGTTCTCACATCACTTTGAATCTTCTTGCTACTTTCAAGTGAGTGTGAAGCCAATCCAGTGCCTCTGTCCCCCAACTTATCAGTCTTCCAACTGACAGTTTCATCGCCAGCACGCCAGTTGTCCTACTCTAATCTACACATTTGTTCTCTAAGATGACAGTTTTAACAATCTGTTTAAAGACCATCACACATGAATTTAAAACGAACAGTCTTCTGTGAAACCCTTCAGAAATATGACATTCTACTTTCTTCCTCTTTTCCAATTATGACGTCTTGGTCATGGCCTTAGAATTTGGTCCGGCTGTTTATTACTCAATAAAAATTATCTTCTGTGTGATGTTCTAGTTACTTCAACAAATTTTATTGAATTACTGCTTAGTCTCTAAACTTACAATAAACAGTTCCAGTTAAGTTACCGCATTTAGTATCACCTTCCTCACAACGCATCTCCTGACTGTGAGGAGCTTCTTCAGGACATGTGTCATGAAATCCTGCATATAGGCAATATTCTTCTTCTATATGACACAAGCATTAGTGTTTCTGTACCCACTAAGTACAGCCTTCCAGATGTCCTTTCTAATCAGAGTCGTACCCTGTTTGCTCCAATTCAGACAATGGCAAAGTTGCAAACACTGAGGAATTTATAAAGCCAACAGCCAATTGTTTTATTTTTATGAAAAGTATTTTAAACAACTAAAACAATCAGTATTTAAAATCATAACTAACAAAGTCCAAATGAATGAAATGCCATTCACATTCTATTTTTCTTTATAGCTAAATAACTTCTCATAAGTTCTAGCCTTTCGTTATGTGGTATTCAAGGGCACAAGTCTGCAGTATGTATGACAATAAATTTTAGAGTTTAATCCTTTAAATTCACTTATTTTTCAGTTAACTGAGTAAATGACAGGAGCCTCTAAAATAAACCTGTATTTTGCATTACCTTATTCAGTCCTGAATCTGCCAACAGAGCCAAAGATTTGGTTAAAAACCTTTATAGACACTGTTGGTCTAACTGAGAAGCACAGTTATTTCTCTAAATATTTGGTATTCTTAAGAAAATACTAATTCCTGTCTGAGCACTTGCTATGAAACATATATTACCTCTATATATATCTCTTTCTTAAATGTGCAGCTCAATCTATAGCCTATCCTGTCTCAATCCTAGTAAACAGATGTGTCCAAAAATTCACTGTCCCCGATATTTGGAAATCTTTCTACACCATACCACTACACAAAGGAGGTAAGTCCATAAATCCATCCACCTAAAGACCCATTGCTATTCTAGCTCCACTCTCCAAAATCCTTGAGAAATGTACTCACAACCAGCTTCTTACATACCTAATTGATGAAAATCTTCTGACGCCTTCTCAGCACAGCTTTCGGCCTAACCAAAGCACCTCCGCTGCCCCGTCCTTCACTCACGCTGTTGCTGAACCCAGGGACAAAAGTCTTCTTCTTGCATCTTGCTTTTTCCTAAAGCTTTCAATGCTGTCTGGCATTCCAAGCTTTTTGCTAAACTAACTGATCTAAACCTCTCCCCCTCTACTATTCACTGGTTCTCGAGCTGTCTCTCAAACAGGCTGCAATCTATCCGATGGCAAGCTACCTGCTCCCATTTTATCCCTATCCAAACTAGCATCCCTGAAGGCTCAATCCTCAGTCGTCTCCTTTTCAACATCTTCACCAATCATCTATACTCCTCCTGCACCACCTCCTCCATCATACAATATGCCACCCTAGCTCAAGCCTTCCTCTTTACATGTCTCCTCTTCACCCTTATCCTTACCCATCTCCAGTCATCCCTACTTACCAAACTCGAACAAATGTGTAACAATATAGCCAGATTCACCGTAACCAACCATATAAATCTCACTGTTGCCCTGAAACAACTTCAATGGCTTGAATTCCCCCCAGCTCCTGCTTCTTTCCCAGCTGCAGCTCACACACTCCCTGCTAAAAAAACCCTAGCCTGTCCCTCTCTTTCTGCAATGGTATCCCCTTATATCCCTGCTCTTTTAATCCGTAGCTCCGACCAGAAACTTCTTGACATCTATAAACCAAGCAAAATTATTGGCAAACTCCTCTACAAAAACTCAGTGTCCTAAGCATGTCAGCTTTTGTACTATTTGTTTATATATTGTCTAGTATGTAATTTTTTGTTTTTGTAAGTTGGAGCTTTTCTCCTCGGGTCTCTATTGAAAATGGTCCATATGGCTTAGTTGGAGTAACCTGGTTAAAAAAAATGTCAAATAAATAAATAAATGTGTGTGTGTGTGTGTGTGTGTGTGTGTGTGTGTGTGTGTGTGTGTGTGTGTGTGTGTGACTTAGGGTCATGGATGCAGGAAGGATTGGTATTGTGTACGAGTCTGTATTTTAGGGCAAGGGTTAGGTTAGAGGATAGATGTAGTTCGTTTGTGTGTGTTTGTAGATGTTTCAGTCTGTCTTGTGTAATTGCAGTGTTACGGGAAGGTTTTAATAAAGGTAAGATGTAGTTATGGTTGGGAAAGGGTCAACATTATGGTTAGGATTAGCACCCATTAGTAAGATGGTGCAGGAGGGCAGACCCCC
The DNA here is from genome assembly GCF_019279795.1 of Protopterus annectens. Taxonomy (NCBI): domain Eukaryota; kingdom Metazoa; phylum Chordata; order Ceratodontiformes; family Protopteridae; genus Protopterus; species Protopterus annectens. Next base: position 1,140,062,753 of record NC_056748.1, on the reverse strand, counting down.
CTCTCTTTTATGTTGAACTGGGGGGGTTCTTTGTATGGAGCTTTGTAGGACCTCTATGGTAATTGTAGAAAGACTGAGTACTTCTGTTGTCATTTAACTGCTTGTTGTCTGCCAGATAAGTAGGTAAGGAACTAGGAAAGGTAGGATTGGGAGAGACCAACAAACTAGGAAGGGTAGGATTGGGAGAGACCAACAGCACAGAGCACAGTAAGTAAACATTGTTGCGCTACAGTGTCAGATGCTTTAGATGTGTCTGAGAACATAGTATGGATACTACTTTGTCACTGTACCTGTACTGGTTTGTAGTATTGGTGAAATGTAGGAGAACAGATGTTTTACTGTCACTCGGTCTAAACCCCGGCTGTGTTTTGGATAGAAGATTATTTAATGTTAGATGATGAATATGCTGTGCATGGATGCAGTTTCTAACAATTTCTAATAAGACAGCAAGAGAAAAAATAGCAATAAGTCCACAGTTATTTGAGTCTGTTCATGCGCTTCTGTTATGTAAAGGTATGATGGAGGATATTTCCAGATGGCTGGCATGTATTTTTCAGATATGGACGGATTTATCAAACTGGAGACAGGGAAAGCTGTGGCATTTGGAGCCATTTTTATGCGTTTATATGGGAGCTGCTAAGGGGGTTGATTTTAGCTTAGTTAGGCCCTTTCTAATGGTGAATGTAGGTACAGGGCTGAAGTTAAAGGAATTTGGGTAGCTAGGGCAGGATGCAGGGAGCAAAAGGGCTGGAGTTATTGTTATTTAAGAGAGACTGTATTGCCTCCATGAAGTAGGAGCTTAACTGAGTGGGAATTGAATTAGTATTGTTAGTTGTGGGGACTGGGTGGTAATTAGGCCTAGATGTAATATTTTAATTAAGGATGACCAAAATAAATTCAGGCTAAATTGATGTTTGCATTGTAGATAACCACAACATGTTTAGTAATTTCTAGGAAAATGTAATTGAAATGTGGCACAGCAGCATCTGAGGGCTCAATAAAGGTATCATTATTAAATCTGGATTGAGATACCAACTTGCTTGCATGTGATTTGCTTATCTTGCATGTTGTAACTTCTGAGTAATTTGGCAAATGGTCACTTATGCTGTCTGGAAGACATTTTGCTATCTTTATTTACTTGGGTTTGATAGTTTCCAGTATAAGGTTGACTGATGACTTGCTCTTTTCTGGATTTGAGCTGCAGATGAGATTAGTTATGTGAATCCTCACAGGTATATAGACTCATTTGGGTTGCTATCAGTTATCAGCTGCCAGTCTATAACTCCTAGTTTTAAGGTTTCATGGTGGATCTGTTGGGATTTCCACTGGAGAAGATTCTCGCAATTGTAATTTTTTTTTACTTGGAGAGATCTAAATAGCTGAAATGCAAATTGTTTTTCTGTTGCTGATTTTGAGGAGAGGCATCAGGAGTTTAGCATTATTAAATTGTGGCATTTCCTGTGAAAAAGGGGTTGTACATGATTGCAATACTGCCTGTCTATTCATTTTATTTGTCCAGATTAATTATATTAAATCCAGGTGGAGTGATTTTAATATTGGCTTTATTCTTTTTTAACCATATTTCTTTAGCTATGACTATATCAGAGTAACAAGTGGGACTATGTCTATGAATATCTTGGATTTTGTTGCACGTGCTTCTAAGGTTCATATTTAGGATGAGAAGGTTTGAGTTTGTTGATGTGAAGGTGAAAGTAATCATGGTATTTCAAAGTGGTTTATTAGTAGAGGTGGTCTGATGTCTTGAAGGGCTGATGTTTGGGTGAATGTTTCCACTGATTTTCCTGATAGTTATATTATGAACGGAAGGAAGTATAAAGCCAGATGCATTGACATTTTATTTAAGTGGCATTTCTTTGGTGACATGGTCTGTTCTCTGGAAGCTGTAGTTGAAAAGGTCTGGGAAAGTTGTTTGACAAAGGCTGGGTGACATGATGAGAGAGGGATGGTAAATAATAATGAAGTATAATTTAGTATAGGTTGGTAGGTGTGATATTTATGCGCAGTGGGGGGAGTAAACAATAATGGTTTTGGTGGGTAAAAATGGTAAGGAGACAGAGAAGCGTGAGTGAGGGTCGTTTTGTGCAGCTTTTATATTGTGGTTAGTACAGGCTCTTAACACAGCCCTCATCAATACTTTTGGTACCCTTCTTCTCCCCTTCTCTGAATTTTCTGACCCTTTTTAACTTTCTTCATATGTTTCTAGTTTCTAATATTGAGAAAGGAATGGACCACATTATTGAGTTTGGACATGATTAGAGTTCATGAAATTAGTATTTCTTCAGTCTTAGATATTCAGCAAAAAAGCTCTCCACTGCATGTACAACGTACCCTGAATTGCCTCCTTTTGCAGTTCATTTGGATTACGTGTATTGGCAATATATTTAAATACATTTAAAAATTATTTATTGCCCCTGTTGCTCTGACTACAGTTGGAACTGTCTGGGTATCTTTTTCCATGTCACTTTAGTTTCAGCTTGCAAATCCTGGAATTGTATTAATTTGCCTCTCTCTCTCTCTCTCACTTCCTTAGGACCATGTAATCATTTCCGTGATTAAAGCTACTTTTGTCCCTTTTTCTTTAACTACTATACCTGGCTATGTCTTGACTGCGGTGGTGGTGCTGCGGTAGCGTTGTTGCCTCACAGTTAGACATTGCGCGTTCGATTCTCAGAGTGTCTTCTGTGTGTCGACATGCGTGAATGGGCATTCGTTGAAGATTGTGCATTAGGCCCAGCAAGCCAGCACGTAAAAATCTACTGCCAATCATTAGTGGATCGGAGTTCCGCTGTGGCGACACCTAACCGGGAAAAGCCGAAAGACACAAACAAACTATACCTGGCTATATTTTTTCCATTTTCTTACCTTTTTTAATTTGTATGATCATATATGATCACACCTTCATTATCTTTATTGTTTTTTGATTCATGCTGCTAATACTTCTTAATTATTTACATATTGCAGCATTTGCACAACCCCCAATGCAACAGCATAGCCACAGTGTTATGCTTTCAGTATAAAGACCCTCAGTCATGACTGCATCACAATCAAAAAGGAGATGTCAACTGTTTGCAGTGCTGTTCTACAGAACCTGCATCTGTCAGTTTCTCCCACTTTTTCTAAAGCCTGTGCAGATCAGCAGGTATACAGACCACTGTTTTGAGGCACCATTATTGTATTTTCATCTTTTGGTTTACATTCACTTCTCTTTCACCATTTACATGTCAAGTCTTGATCACCATGTGGTTGTTCCAGGAGTTCTCTGTATGTGCCACTGTAACTGTGGAGCTTCCCGTATTCTCTTTTTTTACTGGTCCTTTTTCTTTATATTCTTAATTTTGTTTTTTGGCACTTCCAGTTGCTGCCTGTTTCTTGTCTAATTCTGGTTTCATTTCCGTTCGCACTCCACCCTAACACGTTTCTGCCAAACTAAGCAAATATGTCATCTTGCACAACATGTAATGCTTTACAACTTTCACAATGTTTAGATCTGACGAGGTCAGCAAATATGTATGTAGCATCATGATTGTCAGCCTATTCATATAGTCAGTTTTGAGGAGGCTCATACTTCCTTCAGAGCAAGAGATTTATAGTCTTGGTATGCACTTTTTTAATATATTGAGCAATATTATCACTTCACTGCTGCAATTTAAACAGCGGCAATGCAGAGGGCTTGGTGTGTGTGTGTGATTTGACCTTGACCACTATGCTGGGGGTTTCCTTGCTGAAATGCTAAGGCTTTAAAGGGAAAACTCAACACCTATCTATCCAGTTACTGTTGATTGTCCAATAACAGCATGCTGGAGGTCTTGGGATTGAGTACCAAATGAAAGTTAATATCCTTTTTACTTCTGTGATTCAAACACTGCCAAAGCAGAGGGCTTTGTGTGTGTGTGTGTGTGTGTGTGTGTGTGTGTGTGTGTGTGTGTGTGTGTGTGTGTGTGTGTGTGTGTGTGTGATGTGACACTGATAATCATGAAGCATTTTTTTTGTTTTCTCATCTAAGTGATTTAGTGCTCTTTCTGAAAGCTCAGTCATACCAAAGCTATACGTTAGAACAAGATGAGCGAGCTGATTTATAGCTTGAACTTTATTTCTAGATGTCAGTGCAGTTTTAAATATTAGTTTTAGTCTTTTGAAATACTCCTTACTATGCTTTGTTATCATTCATGTTTTACTGCCAACTGTTCATCTAGTCCCCATATATTCATCTTCTTATTCAAGTTCCTGAATATCTCATTCCTCTCCAAGGACTTCGCACATTTTTCAAGAGCAGTTATCATTCTTATATTATCTAAAAAAAGTTTTAACCATTTGTAGTTGTTTTCATATCCTCATTTGATGAGCTATATAATTTTAAATCATCAATAAAAAGAAGACAAGTTACTTTTGAACAAGGTTGGTTTCTAGAAGTTAAGCCAAAAACCATAGCAAGTAAACACCTTAGTGGGTTAAATACAAGACAGAACAGCAGTGGTAACAAAATTGCCCTGGGATATCAACCTTGAACTGCTTTCCCAGGGTTAATAATTACTCTTTATCATGACTGAGCTGTAAAGTGGTTTGCCACTGTTTTATAGTCAGCAAAATATGCTTGATCAATGTAGGGTACATTTTGTACATATACAATCATTCCAAAATCTTTGTTGGCAAACTATACACGCCATACTTAAATTCTTCCACTTTATGCAACTCTCTGCTATGGTTTTGTTTAATAATAGATGATCCTTTGCTCTATATGACTTCATTTAACCTGTTTCTTCCACTACCATGATTGTATTTTTTTCTTGATGGCCATAAACTCTGTCTATATCAATTCTAATATATAACTTGCATATCAGTGGAAGGCATGATATTGGTCCACAGCTCTTATGATGACTTGCATGTTCATCTTAAGGAGGATTTTTTTTTCCTGCTGTTAACCAGAATGGTCTCTGCTCACAATGTACACATGTCATTTTTATTCAATATTAAATCTTTGTGTAAAGATATTAATACTTGTATCCAGAATTTTGGCTCTGCATCTGGCTCCAGGGTTTTCTAGTTACGAGCTTTTCTTAATTTTTGTCCCAATTTATCTGGCTCTTTCCTCCCATATCATCTCATGTACAATAAAGCTTCTTACTGCTTATTTTAATACATTTGGCATTTTTGTTAAGTTGAACTGGGTCTTCAAAATGCTTCTACAAAATGGAACTATTTCTTTTTTGGTGAGGTTTCTATTGCTTTTGCTTTGTTCTGCAATTCTTTACAAAACCTTTCTTGGTCATCAATGAATTGCTTGCTTTGCACTTTTTTATCTGCATATCTTCTAAGTTTTTTCTGTTTATCCTGATATTTTAATTACTGGATACAGTTTATAATAAATCCTGGTCTGGTTTGATACTCTGTTGATTTTAACACTTCTGTCATTCGAACTGTATCTGTTGCCTTTTCTCTATTCTTCTAACGGTGATAATGCCATTGGTTTATACTTTTCTCTGTTTGATGCTCCATGGTGACATTGTACTTCTTCCCTTCCTTTCCTATTTTACTCTAACTTTCTGTGACGATGCTATCTGTTATTAGTTTAGATTCACAGTTGTATATGTATATAATATTTTATTTATTTATTTAACATTTGTTGACCGGGAAAGTCCAACTTAGGACAGAGCCTATTTTCAGCAGAGGCCTGGGGGGAAAGGCTGTAGATTCATGTCTTTGGAATGTGGGAGGAAACTCACTCAAATGCAGGAAGGACATGCAGACTCTGCACAGAAGGCACCCCAACTCAGAATCGAACTGGAGAACCTCTTGCTGTGAGGCGACAATGTTAACCACTGCATCACTGCACCTCCCAACTGCTGCACCACTGCGCCTCTCCAATCTTCAGTCAGGCAACTTACGTCAGCACTCCACACAGGACTCCACATTTATTTCTATTATATGACATGAATTTCTCTTAACAGTCCCAAATAATGTGTTCATCTGATTTTTTCATCTTTTAACATTTTGGGTCTTATTCACTTTCTGTAATCAATTTCTTCCGTCTATCCTAATTTGTTGGTCTATCTGTATTAAATCAAGCAGGTCTTCCCTTAGATCATTCTCTTCTAGACTAAGAACTTCCTCCTAACTCTCAATTTTCTGATCTTTCTCTTGCTATACAATTCTAACTTGACTTTCATGTGAGTCTCCTACTGAAGGTTCTAGAATATCCCACGAAGCATATCTTTAGATGCATTCGGCTCCAGCTGATGCTTATAATGCTACAACATTGCCTCATACCTCTCCACCTCGTAGAGCAATAAATCTGGACAAAGCCATAAATAATGGGGGACAAAGGACCAAAAATAGGGACACTTTTTAGATATTGCTATTACAAACTTAGAAAAGAAATAAAATAACAGGTTTTGCATTAGCATGAATTTCTGAAGGGTACAAAGTATGAATTTCAAATATCTAGCATTATTTTCTGACTTCAGTCCTCAATGATGTGCCAGTGATTTGCCAGAAAACCACAATTTTATGAGAAACAGCCCAAAAATATGAGGCAAAAATCTGGACATTGTGCAAAAGTCTGTACAGTTGAGCGGTATTGCATTGCCTGTATCAGACTTCCAATGTTTCCTGTTCTTTCTCTTGTTGTGCAATTCTCATTTGACATTCTTCTTGAAGAAGGTTCCAGAGCATTTTCCTGTGACCTAGCTTATTCAGCTGCATCCAGCTCCATCTGCTTCTTTACCATATGGGGATTCATTGCCCCATCATGTTGTGATATTGCCTGTTTCGCCACACTGAATCCTTCACTTTGCAGTTCATCTATAACTTCAGTTTGTGTTTGCTTAATTTCTACTTCACTAAACCCTTTTCTAGTGTTATATTCTATCCTTGCTATCTTTTTTTGTATTTATTTAATGTGCATTTCCAGGAGTCTTTGCCTATATTTCCCTTCAACATCTGTGTAGCTGTTTTTTTTTTTTTTTATTAGTTTGGCTTTCTTCTCTTCATAAATACTGTTTTTACTATGCCCATGTTTCTGTTTTTCAATAACGTTTTTTTTTGTTTAATATTTTGTCTCACTTCTCTTCTTGTTTCCTTTTCCAGATGGCCCAAGGTTTCTTCTTCTAACTAATGCTTTCTTCTGATGTTGTATGTTAAGGATTTTTTTTAATAGCTTTTAACAGTTTTTCTTGCACAAGTATTTTTCTTTGTATATATCTTCTGTCTGGATTTTTTTTTTTTTGCATAATAGTAGCAATACACAATCTGTTTCTTATCCTCAACAGTCTCTTGCTTCGGCTGTCAATTTAAGTTTATTTTTTTGAGGACTACTACTTCTTTCTATCATGGCGAGAGGTTCACCCTCACCCTGGCCTGGCCTAATCCTGTGGTAGGAATGTCTCCATGTTCTAAGTATGGTACACTGCTTCTTTCCAGTTCTGACACCAGGGGTGGGAACTTTTTATCTCGGGACCTGTGCACCCAGTCTTTTTTTACCTACCTTTCTCCATGATAATTAAAATACAGTTTACATATCAGTGTCGTCTTAGTGAGATTTTGTTAAAACAGGGTCTGCAATGTGAAGGTACTCACCAAGAACTGTAATGTTGAGGGAAGGCATTGAGTCTCCAGATTTCGATACGAGACTTCTGACTGACTGGTTCAACTTTAGACATGGATCTAATTGTCAATTATGTTGCTTCTGCCAGTCATGGTGACTGCCTCTGATCTGCAGAGCTGCTGTTGCTACTCCTCAAACATAGATGAGGAACTGGAGGAACTTCTTGGGGAGTGTAATCCTCTTGTTTTTAAGTAATGATAAATTACACAGCTGAAACGTTGTCCAGTAAAGACTTGACAAACCATAGGGCAGGAGATTTTAATGGACATGGAAATGATGTTTCTTGCTATTTCTACATTATGTACTATCACACTCCAAACATGTATGATATGGTCCTGTTTGGCTTTACTACTACTTGTTTAATATTGTACATTTTGTAAGAGTTACTGTATTTTCTCCTTTCTGTGTGGAATACTGTAAAAAATATTGCTGAATTTTGGGTAGTTGCTAAAATTCCTCCTTGTGAATCAGCGAATTATTCCAGTTAATAAACATTAAATAAATAAAAAAGTAAATAAATTCAATCAACACAGTGATCATTGAAGCTTGAAGAAAATATGGCACTTGTTTTGGTGATGTCTTGAACTAACAAAGATGTTATGACATTGTTTTAATCAGTTTTGTTTTGAAGACTCATTCGCAGACACTAGATTACTTCTATAAAGCACCTTAGTAGAATATTGTTAACTGAGTGTTTGTTTCTTTCTTATATTGCATTTTTCAGTGCGGAATACCTGGAGCTTTCATAAACAGATAACACAGCTTCATAAATGCAATGTCTACACTGTGTTTAGTGTGTCACTTTTCATTAATGTGACTCATAGACATGGATGGCAATAAATGCCTGTGGCATACTGAAGCATGTCCATATCCATGAGTGGGGCACAGACATACATGATAGCACTACACAGCATAGAGGGGAAAGCTACTAAGCAAGGCTTGATGTGTCTGACATATCTTACTGAGAATTGGTTTCCTGTTGTGCTGTGCTGTTATGTAATGCACACAGCAACTCATAAAACTTTTTCATTCATTAGGCATGAGGGAAGATCCTTGTTCATTAGCATAATATGGTATTATGGGGAAGTGTGATGGTGTTGGGACTTCCCATTGATGAGACCACAAATGCACTTCTGTGTGGGTCAGGAACAGATGTGACTGTGGTACAAGGTTTGCCTGCACAACAGGGAAGTCCATTACACTAGTGTTTTTTTCCTGCCATGCAGAATGAGTTTTTTCTTTACCTCTGCCCTGTTACTGCTGCTGGCCAGCTCCGTAAACTGAGCAGCTCATCAGTAGCAAAGGGTGATCAGTGCAGCCGGAAGTACTACACCAAATGCAGGTACACGGTTCTGTTCCCATAATGTACATACATGGTGTTTTGTTTCTGAATCATGTATGATCCAGGGGGATCATTTGTATAAATGATCCTTGTAGGGATCTGTGGTTTGAAAATAGGAATGAGTGCATGAAGGGTTTTAGCTCTTCATGTGACTTACTCATGGCTTTGCTATGCCATTCAATTGCCTGCCAGCACTACACAATGGGACACAATGTCGATGAATCCGGTCCTGCATTCAAAAAGCAGTTTCCACTGTTATATGTTTTCCCTCAGATTACTGACGTTTAAATTACATGCTCTCAACCAACTGATCCAGAATGTCATATTGATAAATAAAAATAATTCTGCATAATTTTTTTTTGTTTTTTGCTTTGAGAGATTTGCCTCACAGTTTTGCATTTTGAATAATCTACTTTGCATTTTCATGTGCTATAGTTAGTTGCTTTTCAAATATCATGTTTTGTTTTGAGCTGTGCTTTTCAGAAAGATACATTTATCAAGTTTTTCATGTTTTCTGTGTGAAATTTCTTTTTTTTTGTGTGTTACTTAAAAAAATAAATCTTTAAATGGCAACAAAACTGTCCCAGCAGGTTTTATGTTTTAAATTATTAGCTGTTGCAAGAAATCATCAGGCCAGTGTCAAGCTTGGATATAATAACCTAAAACATGAATACCATATGCTGCTCTGCAGGCTGGTCTGGAAGTCAATTAAAGCAAACTATCTGAGAAAATCAGGTTACTGATCTACCGAACTGCAGTCTGTGCTGATAATGCCTGGAGAATCAGCTGAGGAGGACTTTAAAAACTGGGCTAATATTTATGTTGTGTGAAAAGACGTTGGTGAGGGTCGTGATCATTAATGCTGACTTTGGATTACTACTAAATGGCTGAGTAACAGTAGCATGAATGCAGGATGCAAACTTACTCTTCCAGGACCTAATGTCTGTCTAATTCAGTAGCTCAGCTGGGCCTACAGAGGCAGCTTAACTGGTTGGGTGTTTATTTTTAATTTGAACGCCAAATTATGAAGATTGCTTATTTATACAGGTGGTAAAGGCAGAAAAAATCGTGTTGAGCTCCTCTGTCTTGTATTTTATGCTCATGGCGGAAATGCCTGTAGTTAAAGGACCTACTAAGATTTAGTTGCACTGTTCCTCACAAAGCTCTGTGCGCTAAGCCTTTCCAGCTAGTAGCTAAGCCTTGTAACACTTAGTACTGTGTTCACAGCGCTCATCACAGCTCAGCAATTTGGTTTCTAGATTATAAATACCTTGGTCATGTTATGTGATCTGCACTGTTCTTCAAATATTTGGAGGTACTGCATTATTTTGCATAATGAATGTATTATAGGTTCATAGGTAGGTACTAGGCTATCTGCCTGAGGGCATTTATAAGCCTAGCCAGAGTGTGTCAGCTTTCGCCGCCCCATTGATTAATTAACTGAGCCTCTGTCATAAAGAGCCAATGAAGTGATTCTAGGGGTGTATTTTCTGTTACCCATCCACTCGTCAAGGTTTCTCTTGAAGAGTGTTAGTGAGGGTCTCTGCCTAATGTAGTTCCAAAGCATGGGGAGTCTCTGTAACAGGAATCTATCCCTCCAGCATGTTCTATTTATTGTTGTGGCGAGGTTTAGCTCACTAGAGTGAGTGGCTTGCATTGACTTGGATTTCTTTAGGTAGAGCATGTCCATCAGTTCTGAGTTGGACATGGCTTTGTAAGTCAGGCAAAGATCACCTCTGAGTAAGCGATATGCCACTGAGTACAGCTGGAGTTTTTTCCAGTCGGGCTGCATAGGACATATGTTTGAGGCCAGTAATCCTCTTGGTGAGGTACTTTTGTGGTCTTTCCAGCTGTTGGAAGTGTCTTGTGAGGTACATCCCAAATGAGGCATTGTACTCTATGATGGGTCCGATGAATGACGAGTAGAGGGGCACTATAACCTCTTTATTTCTAGATGCAAACCCTTTAGTAATTAGATGGGCTACATAGAAGGAATTCCTAACTACTTTGGCAATATGATTGTCAAAGGAGAAATTACTATCTACCTGGGTCCCCAGATCTCTTATTACCTCTTCTGTATTAAGGGGGCTGCCACCTATGTGGTAATTCATGGGTGTTTTGTTTTTCCCAAACTGGATGACTATGCATTTTTTGGCATTTAGCTTGAGACCATGACTTTGACACCAGGTGTCCATCTCAGTAAGGCCCTTTTGGAGAATGTCTGTGTCAGCTGGAGAGTCAATTATGGCTCCCAGTTTGCAGTCATCAGCGAACTTGGTTAGCCATAGTCCCACTGTGTTTGCTTGCATTGTGTTATATATGTATGTGTTGTATTGACCTCTACAACTGACCTATGAAAGAAAACAGAAACTAAATAGGTAACAGCTGAGCTTATGATTCCAGTCGATTACATTGTTTTGCGTGTGCACTGTTTTGGTAGTAGTTATTGTAATGGTGCAAAATACTGAAGTGTTTCTGTAACTGCTTATTTTAGCTGTAATGAATCACTACAGTTTTTTTTTCATGTTGGCCAGTCCAATTGTTTTTTTTTTTTTGCTTTGATACATCAGTAGTTAAATATGCAACAGGTACGTAAATTGAATAAGTTAGTCTGGTTTGAAAAATACTTAAAGGAACCATGTTTTTATTAAAGCTATGTGAAGATATATGACTACTGCGTACTCTGGATTAACAAGAAATGGATGAACACAATTACTCTGTTTTACTTTGCCTTTTTCAGAAAAAAATGTCTGCCTTTAAGATTGTTAACATTTTAGATGAGTATGGACCCAGACTTCTTCAGCTAGGTTAACTTGTATCCTTTTTTTCTTCCAGGTAGTTATAATTTAAATGCGTGTTATAACCACTTAACTGGTAGTGCCAAGTGTGTTTAGCATTCACTGTTTGCTGTTTTGTTACAGGTGTGGACCCTAGTTGGTTTTACCCACAAAAACAAAATAATTAAAAATTTCAAGTAATGTATATGTATGAATGAACCTGCACTTTGGCCATGTGAGTAATGCACTACAAGTGGTGTCATTTATGATCTACAGTCCTGTGGAAAAACTATTTCATATAGACTCTATTATTAAGGACCTAGTGACAGTCATAAATGAGGGTCTTGCCTTGGGTCAACTTGCTGTCAGTATGATAAGAAAGGCCTTCAGAATAGAGCATACCACACTCAGAACTGACTGTGAGATGATTCAAGGATGTTATTACTGCATTTTACACCTCAGTCATTCTGATAATCGCAGATTATCATGTCCCCTTCTACCATCTCTAGGATAGATACATATTTTAGCAGCAGAGAGTTTAAAAGTTCCATACTATGAGAAAAGTAGGCTTGACAAGCTGACCAGAATCAGTTTTCTCTAGTATCGCATAGCAGATTTTATTTGTTAATATTGGGTTTCAGAAATAATTTCCCTTCTTGCTTATATGGGTGCAGTCTATGGATAAAACAGCAGAAGTGCATAAGAAAAACAATGTTAGACCTTGTAACAAAAATTGCACTAGCATTTCCTTGCAAATCTTAGTTTTGTAACATAAGGTTTAAACTGATAATTTGCCCCTCTTAGCTTGTTATGAGATGCACCCTAGGAAAGAAATCTATAGTACTCCAGAAATCTGGTTTCTCAAAGATAAAGTATGTGTGACAATGAATTATGTTTTCCACAGTGAAAACTTCAAAGAATTTCTGAACAAATGTTGCTTGATAACAAAGGGTTTGAATGACAAAATGCATCTCTCACCTGTTTTTTAATAAGATTCTAGAGAGTGCAATCTAGAGAAAATAAGAGTTTTTCTTGAATTTGAAAATGTGGCTTTTCAGACAGATTATGCATATGGATCAAAGCAATAAACTTCCCAAAGACAAAGTTGCATAACATTTTTTTTAGTGTATTTTTTTTAATTAACCTTTCTCACATTACACTAGAATATAACCATATGTCTCATGAACTAAACTGCTTGGTTTCCTTCTTCTATGAAATGGATTTTCCAGGCAGTATAACTGTAAAATAAGGTGATGGACGATTTATATCAAATCCTATTTAGTGTTTTAGTGTAAGACCACATTTTCTGAAACATGGTTTTGGTAGACGTTTGACTATCACAATATTTCTAGAGACGTTTTGTCTGTGATGTCATTTTTTAGTACTTTTGATTCTCCAATTATTTAGTTTTATTGTCTAATGTACGAAGGTTAAACATTAACACTGGGAAATTAATAGTGCAATTAGAAGGCATGGTTAGTTTCAGTCATTATTTTAAAGTCAATATCTTGAGTATTCTGACCCATATTTCACAGTGATGGAAACCTCTCCACCTTCACAATACATCTTAGCTCCCACAGGCAGCAGTTTTAAAATAAGACAAAAAAGCTTTATTCCTGCCATAGTAACATGATTCATGAGCAACTCAAAACAAACCTTAAAGTCTAGCATAGTACTAAGAAATTCAGCATCTTTAGTTCAGTATGATCAATAAAATTAAAATAAACAGTCATTGTCATTTTCTCTTACTCCAAGGATTTTCAGTTGACTTGTCTCGCTCAGTCTGAACAGTTTTCTTAACAGGCCTTTCCAGCCGGTCTCTCTCTTCCAGTCAAAATCTGGTCTGCAAGACTCTGGATTTCTTGCTCTCTCTGAGACAGTGGTTACTTTATCTTTATTTATCCCTTGCATTTATAAAAAGTATGTGGGCCTCAGGATCCTCCACCTGCACTGGCTCAATAGTACAGCCACAAGTACCCCATAGTGGATGCTGGGGGGGGGGGGTCATGTGTTACAAAGATTTGTGTACTAGGGCTGTGAGATGAGTATATTTTGTTGGACAATTGTGTTCAAGGCATTTATTTTCATGAAACATTAGTGAATCTGACAAATTCTTGTAAGTGCACATAATTTTCCTAACTATACATCTGTGTATTTAGGTGGACCTGTCTGTGTACTGAATTTGGCTCATGCACAAGTTGCTTCCATTGTAGCACTGTAGTCTTTGATAATTCTGCTACTTTATAGGCTCACAGGTGTTTACTAGGCTAACGGCCACAAGGTGCTTTTTAAGCCTAGCCATGCATCCCAAATCTCTGCCAAGTTCTGATACCCTTAATAAGTGTAAGCATGGGTCTGCAAGATGAACCATTTACAGGTTACCTGTGTCCATTGGAGACATAGGTGCCAAACCAGGAATGAGTTTCCAGTTTCCCATCCAGTTGTCCAATTTGCACTTGAATTGGGTTAGGGTGGAACTCTGCTTCACATGGATGGGGAGCCTGTTCCATAGACAGGGTAGTATCTGGGATACATACCTATCTTTCCAGCAGGTCCTATGTATATCACAGACAAGGTTTAAGTCTTTAGAATGGGTATTTGTGGTGCTGTTTGTTTTGTGGATATGCAGGAGGTCCATCAGAGTGGGGTCTGACAATGCCCTGTATGCCAGGCATAGATCTCACCTCAAAAGCTTGTAGGAGACAGAATACAGGAATAGGGCCTTGAGGCGGTCTGCATAGGACATTTTACTTATGCATTATATTCTTTTAGTGAGGAACCTCTGTGGACGTTCCCACTGTTGGACTGCTTAGGTACTTACCGAAGGGGGCATTGTACTCAATGATAGGTCTGATGAATGCTGAATACAGTGGAACAATGACTTCCTTGGACTTAGATGCCATTTATTTATTTTATTTATTGCATTTGTTAACTAGGAAAGTCTACTCGGCCTAGGTGAGCCCATTTTAAGTAAAGGCTCGGGGAGAAAAACTCTACATAACATTAATAGTACATACAAAAAAAACACAATATACAGTGTATATACAGTCTCAATGCATGGAAATAAATATTAAACACAATGGTACAAGTTACTTACAAACATTACACATCAACATTGTGTTCAGGTTGATCACTGAGGACAAGAAATGGATGAACACAATTACTCTGTTTTAGTTTGCCTTTTTCAGAAAAAAATGTCTCCTTTTAAGATTGTTAGGGTAGCAGGGTAGCAGTTTTGACTGTTACTTGGAGTTTTGTAGGCATAAGCAGATGAATTCAGCAAGTTAGAGAGAACTCCTAAGTAGTGATATTGTAGAGGGATATAGTAGTGGATCAGGTGTTAGGAGGTACTATTTTGGCACAAGTACATTGCCAGAGAGAAGAGAGGTGTGATCTGAGAGACTCCTTAAAGAGAGCAGGATTGCCGATTGTTCTGATAGAAGGTGGGAGGGCATTCCATAGTTTTGAGACAGTAAAAGAGTACAGTGTATGACCAGCTGCAAGGTTAGGTTTTTCAACTTTCAGCATCATTGTGTTTTTGGATCTTAGTGGCCTGTCAGGGTGGTATGTAGTCAATAAGGAGGAGGCAGAGGGGGCAAGTTGAAGGCTTGTATACAACTTTATGTGCAGGGGTAATTGTGAATCAGTGAGGTAGTGTGGGAGTTTGAGCCAGTTTAGCTGTTGTAGAGATAAGCAGTGGTGTGCTGAGCTTTTAGAATTGGTAACAAATTTGGCAGTCTTGTTGTAACGTGAATCCAGTTTGGTTTTCAGGGAGGACTGGATATTTGTGAGGACGGGGGCACCATACAGTAGAAATGGTAGCAGGAAGGATGATGCTAGAGCTTTTTTAGCAGTAATATAAAGGTAGTACTTGTGTCTATAGACGGTACCTAATTTTTGAAGTGTCTTTTTGATGTTGCCATGGACATGGAAGTCGAATGTTAGATTTTCATCAATAACTCCTAGCAGTTTGGTACTTGGAACAATTTCAATGAGAGTATTATTATGGAATTGGACAGAAAAATCATTCTTGCACAAAGTGGTAGTTTTTTGGGGGGATATTAGAAGTTTGTTTTTATTGAGATTTACAGAGAGATGGTTGTTTGACATCCAAGTTTCGGTTGAAAAGAAAGCACTTTGGGCAAGACGTTCTAACTCAGATATAGATTTGGCAGTACAGATGGTTGTAGAGAATCATCTGCATATTGGATAACTGTACAATGGGTAAGGGTGGTGTGGAAGTTGTTAGTGAATATATTGCAGATCCTTGAGGTACATCTGTGGTTACATTGAGAAAAGGTAAGAAGGAGTGTTGCTATTTGGTGGATTGTTGCCTATTGGTGAGATAGTCTGAGAACCAGTTTAAGGTATGGGGTGAGAGTCATAAGTTGGTGAGTTTTGTGAGCAGAAGGGGATGTGAAACCATGTTGAAGGCCTTAGAGAGATCTAGGAACAGTGATAAGACTATGTAACCAGCATCGTGAGCCCTGTTTACTGTGTCCATAAAGAGCTAAGAACAGTGAGAAGACTATGTAACCAGCATCATGAGCCCTGTTTACTGTGTCCATAAAGAGATCTAGGAACAGTGAGAGGACTATGTAACCAGCATCACGAGCCCTGTTTACTGTGTCCATAAAGAGATCTAGGAACAGTGAGGAGACTATGTAACCGGCATCACGAGCCCTGTTTACTGTGTCCATAAAGAGATCTAGGAACAGTGAGAGGACTATGTAACCAGCATCACGAGCCCTGTTTACTGTGTCCATAAAGAGATCTAGGAACAGTGAGAGGACTATGTAACCAGCATCGCGAGCCCTGTTTACTGTGTCCATAAAGAGATCTAGGAACAGTGATGTAACCAGCATCATGAGCCCTGTTTACTGTGTCCATAAAGAGATCTAGGAACACTGATAAGACTATGTACCCAGCATCATGAGCCCTGTTTACTGTGTCCATAAAGAGATCTAGGAACAGTGAGAAGATTATGTAACCAGCATTGTGAGCCCTGTTTACTTTTTCCATAAAGAGATCTAGGAACAGGGAGGAAATATGTAACCGGCATCATGAGCCCTGTTTATTGTGACCATAAAGAGATCTAGGATCTGGGAGGAGATTATGTAACCAGCATCATGAGCCCTGTTTACTGTGTCCTTAAAGAGATCTAGGAAAAATAAGGAGACTATGTAACCGGCATCACAAGCTCTGTTTACTATGCCCATAACGAGAAGTAGGAACAATGTGGAGACTATGTAACCAGCATCACGAGCCCTGTTTACTGTGTCATTAAAGAGATCTTGGAACAGTGATTAGACTATATAACCGGCACCGTGAATCCTGTTTACTGTGTCCATAAAGAGATCTAGAAACAGTGAGGAGACTATGTAACCAGCATCGGTTACCCTGTTTACTGTTTCCATAAAGAGACCTAGGAACAGTGAGGAGACTATGTAAACGGCATCACGAGCCCTGTTTACTGTGTCCATAAAGAGATCTAGGAACTGTGAGGAGACTATGTAACTAGCATTTTGAGCGTTGTTTATTGTGACCATAAAGAGATCTAGGAACAGTGAGGAGATGATGTAACTGGCATCGTGAGGCCTGTTTACTATGTCCATTATGAGATCTAGGAACAGTGTGGAGACTATGTAACCATCATCATGAGCCTGTTTAATGTGTCCATTATGAGATCTAGGAACAGTGAGGAGACTATGTAACCGGCATCGTGAGGCATGTTTACTGTGTCCATAAAGAGATCTAGGAAAAGTGAGGAGACTATGGAACAGGCATCACAAACCCTGTTTACTGTGTCTATAAAGAGATCTAGAACAGGGAGGAGACTATGTAACCAGCTTTGTGAGCCCTGTTTACTATGTCCATAAAGAGATCTAGGAATAGTAAGGAAACTATGTAACCATCATCGCAAGCCTTGTTTACTGTGTCCATAAAGAGATCTAGGAACAGTGATGTAACCGGCATCGCAAAACCCGTTTACTGTATCCATAAAGAGATCTAGGAACAGTTTGGAGACTATGTAACCAGCACTGTGAGCCATGTTTACTGTGTCCATAAAGAGATCTAGGAATAGTAAGGTGACTATGTAACTAGCATCACTAGCCCTGTTTACTGAGTCATTAAAGAGATCTAGGAACAGTGAGGAGACTATGTAACCGGCATCCGGAGCCCTTTTTACTGTGTCCATAAAGAGATTTAGGATGGGCTGGGAGGGTGGCCTAATGGTTAAAGTGTTTGCCTTACAAACACAAGGTGCAGGGTTTGAGTATTACAAGGAATAATTGACTAAGCTTAAAAAGGCTTGCAAGGGTAGTTAGCTTAGTACTAATCTAGGAACAGTAAGGAGACTATGTAACCAGCATCACAAGCCCTGTTTACTGAGTACACAAAGAGATCTAGGAACACTGAAGAGACTATGTAAACAACATTGTGAGCCCTGTTTACTGTGTCCATAAAAAGATCTAGGAAATGTGAGGAGACTATGTAACTAGCATCGTGAGCCCTGTTTACTGTGTCCATAAAGAGATCTAGGAACAGTGAGGAGACTATGTAACCAGCATCATGAGCCCTGTTTACTGTGTCCAAAAAGAGACCTAGGAACAGTGAGGAGACTATGTAACCAGCTTCGTGAGCCCTGTTTACTGTGACCATAAAGAGATCTCGGAACAGTGAGGCGACTATGTAACTAGCATCATGAGGCCTGTTTACTGTGTCCAAAAAGAGATCTAGGAACAGTGATAAGACCATGTAACTAGCATCATGAGGCCTGTTTACTATGTCCATAAAGAGATCTAGGAACAGTGAGGCGACTATGTAACCAGCTTCGTGAGCCCTGCTTACTGTGACCATAAAGAGATCTAGGAACAGTGATAAGACTATGTAACTAGCATCATGAGGCCTGTTTACTGTGTCCATAAAGAGATCTAGGAACAGTGAGGAGACTATGTAACCAGCATCGTGAGCCCTGTTTACTGTCTCCATAAAGAGATCTAGGATGGGTTGAGAGGGTGGCCTAATGGTTAATGTGTTTGCCTTACAAACACAAGGTGCAGGGTTTGAGTATCACAAGGGATAATTGACTAAGCTTAAAAAGGCTTGCAAGGGTAGTTAGCTTAGTACTAATCTATGAACCTATGAACAGTGAGGAGACTATGTAACAGTCATCACGAGCCCTGTTTACTGTGTCCATAAAAAGATCTAGGAAAAGTGAGGAGACTATGTAACTAGCATCGTGAGCCCTGTTTACTGTGTCCATAAAGAGATCTAGGAACAGTGAGGAGACTATGTAACCGGCATCATGAGTCCTGTTTACTGTGTCCATAAAGAGATCTAGGAACAGTGAGGCGACTATGTCACGAGCATTGTGAGCCTTGTTTACTCATTCCATAAAGAGATCTAGGAACAGTACGGAGACTATGTAACAGGCATCATGAGCCCTGTTTACTGTGTCCATAAAGAGATCTAAGAACAGTGAAGCGACTATGTAACCAGCTTTATGAGCCCTATTTATTGTGTCCTTAAAGAGAACTAGGAACAGTAAGGACACTATATAACCAGCATCACGATCCCTGTTTCTTGTGTCCATAAAGAGATCTAGGAACATTGAAGAAACTATGTAACCAGCATCATGAGCCCTGTTTACTGTGTCCATTAAGAGATCTAGGCACACTGAAGAGACTATGTAACCAGCATCACGAGCCCTGTTTACCGTGTCCATAAAGAGACCTAGAAACAATGAGGAGACTATGTAAGCAGCATCATGACCCCTGTTTACTTTGTCCATAAAGAGATCTAGGAACAGTGAGGAGACTATGTAACCAGCATCACAAGCCCGGTTTACTGTGTCCATAAAGAGATCTAGGAACAGTGAGTAGATCACTGTGTCCATAAAGAGATCCCGGAACAGTGAGTAGATTATTGTGTCCTTAAAGAGATCTAGGAACAGTGAGGAGACTATGTAACCAGCATCCTGAGCCCTGGTTACTGTGTCTAAAAAGAGATCTAGGAACAGTAAAGAGACTACGTAATCAGCATCATGAGCCCTGTTTACTGTTAGAGAGATCTAAGAACAGTGAGGGACTATGTAACCAGCATCGCAAGTCCTGTTTACTCTATCATAAAGAGATGTAGGAACAGAAGAGAGACTATGTAACCAGCATCGAGAGTTTTTTTTTTGTGTCCATAAAGAGATCTAGGAACAGTGAGGAGACCATGTAACCAGCATCATGAGCACTGTTTACTGTGTCTATAAAGAGATCTAGGAACAGTGAGGAGACTATGTAACCAGCATTGTGAGCTCTGTTTACTGTGTCCATAAAGAGATCTAGGAACAGTGAGGAGGCTATGTAACCGGCATCTTGAACCCTGTTTACTGTGTCCATAAAGAGATCTAGGAACAGTGAGGAGACTATGTAACCAGCATTGTGAGCTCTGTTTACTGTGTCCATACAGAGATCTAGGAAAAGTGAGGAGACTATGTAACCGGCATCTTGAACCCTGTTTACTGTGTCCATAAAGAGATCTAGGAACAGTGAGGAGGCTATGTAACCAGCATTGTGAGCTCTGTTTACTGTGTCCATACAGAGATCTAGGAAAAGTGAGGAGACTATGTAACCGGCATCTTGAACCCTGTTTACTCTGTCCATAAAGAGATCTTGGAACACTGAAGAGACTATGTATCCAGCATCGCGAGCCCTGTTTACTGTTAGAGAGACTGAAAACAGTGAGCAGACAATGCAACTAGCATCATGAGGCCTGTTTACTATGTCCATAAAGAGATCTAGGAACAGTGAGGAGGCTATGTAACCAGCATCGTGAGCCCTGTTTACTGTGTCCATAAAGAGATCTAGGAACAGTGAGGAGACTATGTAACCAGTATTGTGAGCCCTGTTTACTGTGTCCATAAAGGAGAGCAGTACAGGTACTATGACCTGGCCCAAAGCCATGCTGTGTCTGGGAAAGTATCTGGTTTTGGATAAGATAGTTAAGAAGCTGAGTGTGAATACATTTTTCTAATATTTTAGAGATGGGAGAGAGGATAGTGATGGGTCGGAAATTAGAGATATCAGAGTTGTTGCCACCTTTATGGAGTGGAAGAGCAAATGCTTTCTTCCATATGTTTGGTATACTGGACTCCTGAATAGATCTGTTGAGGATATACTGACAGGATAGGCAATGGAATTTGCAGATAGTTGGAGATTCAGCAGGCACATTTTCTGCTGCTTTGTACAAGGTTTGAGTTTATGAAGTAGTTTTGTATAGTGGAAGTTGGTACAGGTGAGAATGAGAATTGATGAGTAGTAGAGGAGTGTGAAGTGGGAGGCTTAGGTGGGCAGGGGTCTATAGGTGGGAAGGTAGTGGTGAGTTTAGCTATGGTGTCAATAAAATATGAATTGAAGAGCGAGGCTATCTCAGTGGGAGTTTTATCTGGATTAGGCAAGGATTTTTATTTTTAACTGGATGGAGTAGGGAATTGATTGTGCTCCAAAATTTCCTTGGGTTTAGTTTGTTTTGGTCTTGAAGGCTTAGGAAGTGTTCTTTTTTTATTTTTAATCACTAGTTGTTTTGCATGGTTGCGTAATTGTTTATATTGAATGAGGTTGTTAGGATTTTTTTTGCCAGGTTTTCCAAGCTTTATCCCTAGCAGACATAATTTGTTTTGTGTGTTTGGTAAGCCAGGTTGCCTGTTTAGCTTTTATTCTTTTTAGGTGAGGTGGGCTAAACTATTTAAAATTCTAAGAAATACTAAATTGAAGAATTCAACAGCCTCATGGAGAGGGAGATATCTGAGTGGGGTCCAGTTGATCCTTTGTAAGATTTCATTAAAGGTGTTGGGGGTGAAGTGAGATAAATCTCTGGTTTGCTTAACTTGGTGTGTGCTTAGGAGTGATGTGGTCTTACAAATTATAAAGGCTGGTAAGTGGTCACTAATACTGTTAGGTAGTGTGCCGGAGGAGATTTTGTTAGGATTGGAGATGAGTATCCAATCCAGAATTGATCCACTGACTGTTTTATTGTTGGGCCTGGTTATTTTGGTTATTAGTTGCATACAGTTATATAGATTTATGCTAGTGGAAGGGTCCTAATTAGAAATATGAAGCCAGTCAATGTTAACATCCCCTAGGATGATGGTTTTATTTGCAATGTTATTAACTGACCAAGCAAGAATGCCTTCAAGTATAGGAATGTTGTTACCTGGGGGGATGTATATGACTATGATACAAAGGTTTTTACTACTGTCCATTTTTAGAAAGGATTTATTTATTTATTTTATTTTACATTTGTTGACCGGGATAGTCTGACTGGATTCATGTCCATTTTCAGCAGAGGCCCGGGGAGAAAAGCTCCAAGGTAAGTAGATACAATAAAAACAATGAAAACATATTACAAATATAGTATTGACAAAGAATACACAAGCAAACATGAATAAACAAGTTCCACAGGTTATAGTTACTCCCTGGTGCAAGTCAGGGGTAAATTTAACAGTAATCTGAATAATAGATTATACACTCTCTTGATGAGAGTTAGCCAGGCTTGTTGCAGTGGCAAAGCCAGTTTAGTGCCAGATGTTGTTTAAGTCTAGTTTTAAATTGGCCTAGGGATGAGAACAAAGTAATATCGGCTGGAAGTGAGTTCCAGGCTCTGCCTACAGAGTTTGCAAAGAGGGAATCACCAGCTGCATTGTTAATTTTGATTGTCTGAATTAGTAGTCTGTTAGAGGATCAAAACAGTCGCAGACTGTTATAGGGGGTGATAAGAGTTTTCATTGCCGGAGTATTTTCTGGATTATAAAAGGATTTTATTAGCCATAATCAGTAGGTTATATTGGATCAGACTGGGTAGTTCAAGCCACCCAAGCTGGTGAAGACTGATACAGTGGTGTGTCCTAAAAGGCTGGCCAATGGCAAACCTGGCAATGTGATTATAGCAGGTTGAGAGTTTGTTAAGTACAATTTTGCCTGGAGGGGTTAGGAAGGCTTTTATTCTGTAAAGTGATTCTAGTTTAATGGTCCCCTCCAGCCTGTTTTAACCCCTCAACCTCCTTTAAGTCCCTAAACTTCACCGCCATCAATATCCAAAGCATTAGAAATAAAATACCACACCTACATGCCTGGTTAGACAAAAACAATCCAGACTTCCCTGCCATTACTGAGACTGGGTTAAAACCTTATATCAAAGATGCTGAATTCCTACCCCCTAATTGCAACTGCCTCAGAATAGGTAGACCACATAAAAAAGGTTGCGGTATTGCCTTGATATACCCAGACACCTTCATTGTAGTTCAATACACAAAACTTGCCCCACAATTCTCAACAGCAGA
The DNA here is from genome assembly GCF_019279795.1 of Protopterus annectens. Lineage (NCBI taxonomy): Eukaryota > Metazoa > Chordata > Ceratodontiformes > Protopteridae > Protopterus > Protopterus annectens. The sequence continues at coordinate 1,140,039,681 of NC_056748.1, read as the reverse complement.
GATACTAGTATATGTATAGAGCTTATAATTCTATAATAAGTTGAGTCACATAGCACATTTGCAAATTTTTATACAGTATGTTTGTCACCCACACTAAATTTTAACAATTCACACAGATCTTGTTCATTATAACTCATCTTGGACATTTTGTGGAACAAAGCATGGCTTCATTGTGTTTTCCATTCATTACACAATTAAGGTCTTGTCTTTTGGCTTTTTCCGGTTAGGGGTCACCACAGTGGATCACAGGTCTGCAGATTGATTGGCAGTGGAGTTTTTACAGTGTCGAGTTGCCAGCCCAGCACCCAAACATCACAGAAGGCACACACACATACATCTACCTGCATGTCTTTAAAACTCTCTCGACCACAGGGAAGACATGCAGACTCCACTCAGAAGGTGCTCCAGCCGAGAATCGAACCAGAGAACCTCTTGCTGTCATTACACAATTAAGGTACTTGTTCATTTTCACGTTCATCATATCACATGCTAGAAAAAGTTATTTGGAAGAGAATTCAAGGCTCATAACTGTGTACAAGAAAAATCATGAAAATGCCTTCACATGATTTACAGGGAATGGAGTTATCTGTGGGAAAGAATAAAATGTTAGTGCATACAAAAGCTTGATGGGTGTATACTGAATATATGCAAATGAGCAACTCAACACAAAGAACAAAACTACAGCTCAGAGACAGAAAAATGATATGCCAAGGTGGACATGAAATTACAGCATAACTCTAGAGGTCTACTGGCAACCCAATGACCTCAAAATTGCCAATGAGAGTTGACCCAGTAGTCAGGGACTTAGGGACACAGATAGTAATCTAGCTTTTGACCATCATGTGTCTACAGTGGTGAGGAAATCATTCTATGTTGCGCAACTTATAAACAAAGGTAAGATATTTTAAATCTAAAATCTTCCCTGCTAGCTTTAACTACTGTAGTGCCCTAGATGTGTGCATGTCTCTAAATGTACGTACATTGTCTTGTCTCCTATTGCACAGATTATATACTACTGCCTGCTACATACTGTGGTTTGGATGCTGTTATTGGGAAATGTAGGTGCTCATGTTTGTAAACTTTATCATTGTTTTTAAGTACCATATGGCATGCTGGCAGAGCTCTAATGTTATTCCATTTGAGCTTGTATTAAGTCTGGAGCTAGACTTACCCGAGCATTACTGTAGGAAACAGTGAAATAAGAGAACTTTAGCACATTACAGAATGGAAACACAGCCCTGGGTCAAAAAGCTATTGACTAGTATCCAGTTGCCCAACCTGGGTCACCTTGAGTAGCTCTGTTGAGTGAAAGCTGGACAGAGCTACTCAAGGTAACCCAGGTTGGACAACTGGAGTAGCTCTGTTGAGTGAAAGCTGGACATAAAAAACAAACTGCCAAACATGCACTAATAATTGTTACATTCAATGTAGGTTCACTGAAAGGGCAGAGCTTAGATGTGGATGGCATGATGGTATGAAGGAGGCTGGACAGCCTATGTATCCAAGAGGCAAGATGGAAGGGCAATGCAGCAAAGCCACTTGGCTTGGGATCCAGACCCTACTACTCAGGAGGGGGACAGGCTAGAAATGGTGTGGAAATTGCAGTAAGAGAGAGGCTTTAGAAGGCAGTGAGGGATGTCATCAGAATTAGTGACAGACTCATGGCAATCAGACTCCAGTGAAATGATAGGGCCGTATTCATAAGCTCAGCTTATGTACCACAGCAGGGTTATGATAGTGAGAAAAAGAGTGCATTCAGACAGCAGTTGCAGGACCTACTAGATAAAGCAGGACAACAGGAATTGGTGCTGACTTGAACACACATATTGGGACACACAGAGCAGGACATGAGGACTGCCTGTGTCCATGTGGGTTGGACAAGAGGAATAAATAAGGAGAAGCCATTCTAGACTTCTGTCTGGCAAACGGTTTGATAGTAGCCAACACATGATTCAGAAAGAGAGACAGTCACAAGATCACCTACAAGAGTGGCCAACATGCAACTCAGGTGGGCTTCCTTCTAGTAAAGAAATGAGCACTGGGGTAGAATCAGTGACCGCAAAGTCATCCCCAGTGAAACAATCAATCCACAGCATAAACCACTGGTTGCCACAGTCAGCTGCAAGCATTGGTTAGAGAAGGTTCTAATGTCAAAAGAACCCAGGCTGAAGACCTGGAAGTTGACTGCAGAGAAAATACAACAGTTCAAGGAATTACTCAGGGCCGTAGCACCCAAAGATGAGGAGGAAATATGTGGAGTTGAAGAAGAATTGCAGTGCTTCAAAACGGCATGTGTGACGACTACAGAAAAGATATGTGGCCGAGCCAGGTATGGAAATAAAGTACATAAGGAAAGCTGGTGGTGGAATGCAGAAATCTAGAAAGTCATCAAAAGAAAAAGAGTGCAGGAAAAAGTGGGAAATAGAAAAGATGGACAGCCTAGGAAGGAATACTGGTTGGCAGAAAAGATGGACCAGCCTAGGAAGGACTACTGGTTGGCTAAGAAAGGAGTTGCAGTAGCAATGAAAGGGCATCAGAGGCACTGTACCAACTTCTGGAAGGTGACTCAGTAGGTGGCACAAAGAAACTATATCAGGTTGCAAGACAAAGACGGAAAGAAAAAGAAGATAGTCAGACACCCTTCATAAGGGATGCCACCAAGAATCTACTCACCAGTCCACAAGACATCAAAGGCAGATGTCAGGAGTACTTCCATCAACTTCTAAATGAAGAAAACCCCACAGAAGCTATACTATACCAGACTCAGCCTATGATGAGAGAAAAAGAGGAGCCCACCCTAGAAGAAGTAAGAACAGCACTAAGGAAGATGAAGTCAGAGAAAGCAGCAGGATCAGATGAGGTCACAGCTGATATGATAAAAATGAGATAGGGAGAAATGGCTCCTGAGGGTACTCACAGCAGAGTGGAGAAAAGTGTTTCCCAGATGACTGGAGAATAAGAATACTTGTGCCAGTGTACAACAACAAAGGTCACATCCACAACTGTGGACAGCACTGGGGCATCAGATTCCTGTCACATTGCATGAAATTTCTGGTGATGGATAAACAGGAGCTGTTTGGATTCATATCAGGGCATAGCAAATCTAACCTGATGTTTGCAGTGAAACAGATAGTTAAGAAGAATCTGGGCATTCCTAGATCTGGAGAGAGCATATGACAAGGTCCCAAGAAAGCTGATTTGGGCAGTACTACTGTAGTTTAAAGTCCCAGAAACATTGGTAGGAATTAGTGCAGGCTATGTAAACGGACACAATGATTCATGTATGAACAGTGGTCGGTCTCACTGAGAGGCTCTCGGTGGGAGTGGGTGTGCACCAGCATTCAGCTCTGAGTCCATTTCTGTTCATACTAATGATGGACTACATTAGCAAACAGGTCGGACGAGACAGATTAGCAATATTGCTGTATGCAAATGATGTGGCAGTACAGACAGATTCTGAGTAAGAACTTCAGCAAGGGACAGGGGGATGGAATGCAAACCTGAAGACACATGGGGTGAAACTAAGTACAGATACACAGTGGTAATGGCAGCAAATGTGGGAAATCAGAAAAAGTTGAGAATTGAGGTAGAAGGGAAGATAGTGGAACAGCTTAGTAGCTTCAAGTATCTGGAAGGGGAAAGCCTGAATGAAGAAGTCAAAGCTAGAACTAGAGGGGTTGCAGCCAACTGGCATAGAATGTCAGGTGTAGTATAAGACAGAAGAATGCCAAAGAAGCTGAAAAGTAAGGTGTACAAAACAGTGGTGCGACCATTACTACTGTATGGTACAGAAACCTGGGCAATAAAGGCAAAGCAGATGAGAAAGCTAGAGGTGATGGAGATGAAGTGCCTGAGAAGGGTGGTAGGATGCACACTGCTGGACAGATGAAGAAATGATGACATAAGAGCAGAAGCCAAAGTTGCTCCAGCTGCAGAAAAGATCAAACAGAACAGATTACGGTGGTTCGGACACGTGTGTAGAAAAGCAGAAGACAATCTGGTGAGGAAGATTTGAGACAGAGAGGAAGAAGGAAAGAGGAAGTGAGGACATCCAGCAAAGAGGTGGATGGATTGTGTGAGAGAAGCTCTGCGACAGTCAGGCATGAGTGTTGAAGAAGGCAAGACTGTGGCACTGAAACAAGAGAGATGGTGACAGATAGCGCAACACTCCAACCCCATGAAGAAAAATAGGAAAAAGGGGGTTGATGATGTAACAACTTCAACCAAAAAAGAGCATCAAGCTAGAGAAACTCAATATAATTCCACACTTGTCCAAACGATTTGACCCTCGGCTCATCACTGTTATGTACTCGATATAATTGCACAATTGTCCAAACTATTTTGCCCTCGGCTCATCACTCTTATACACTCAATATAATTACACAATTTGCTAATGATTTGACCCTCGGCTCATCACTCTTATACACTGATTTCATCCTTGACTCATCATTCTTATACACTCGATACAATTACACAGTTGTCCTAATGATTTGACCCTTGGCTCATCACTGTTACACGTCTGCAGTTATGTTTTTCACATAATCAAAGGTTGGATTCACGTTAGTCTAAGTTCATGAAAAACTACTATTTAGTCTTTTGGGTGAGAATTCCTGTTACCTGTATATTTAAATAAGTAAACTTTAGTAACTTGCTAAGTCAAATATGGTTTCAAATCAGTATATGGAGCATTGCAGGGGGCCTTACCATTCTTTGGCAGTAATGAATTCACCGTACTTACAGGTAGCCACTCTACATTCCCCACGTTCCTTCTTTTACTCAGCCGAACCTCGCATCTTGCTTTATACCCAAGTGAAATTTCCAAATCTTGGGGGAGATTTTCCATAGCATCAGTTGAATCAGAGACCTTAATCATTTTCAATGTTTCCATACTCTTTTACAGCTCCAAAATGTGTGAAGTATCCATGCATTTTAATATCTTTATAATCATACTTGTTCTGCCTTTATGAACCAATTTCCACTTTTCCCAATTAAGTTTATTCTGAAGGCTCACCTTAGTTCTTTGTAGCCATCCACAGATTGCCTTGATTTGCTCAAATGTAAACTATTCCTGCTCTCCAATACCAACTTAATACCAAATGTCTGCTTGAGGTTATCAGAGAACTGGAAACCCTCACCATCTTATGCCTTTTTAAGGTGATCTGAGTTTTCCACCCCTTTTATTCACCTGCACTGTTGTATGACAGGTGGTATCACCTGTGGGTTATACCACATTATCTATGTTAATCCCATTTCCCATATAGAGTCACCAAATCTAGCAGCATGTCCTTATTTACAAAGCCAGGATTTCAGTTCTCTACCTCATCCCAAAACTTTATTGCTGCTGCTGGTGACTATTCCCACGAGAATGAGCTGAAGAACTGGGCTTGCTGGAACCCAAATGCATATCTGGGAATGTCCATTAAATCCCATCCACAATAACACTGTAGGAATCTATCTTTCCATGCTACTAAACCTCTTCCCATTTTACTGAAGACTGAATCCACCATCTGCTGTATACTTATCACTAAAGGATAATCTGAATGTATTAGAATATCTTTAATTACATACAAAATATAGGTTACTAAGGTTTTGATCAACTATATCTTTACTTGCATGGATTAAAAGACATTCACCTTCAGCACGAGTTCCTCCCTAACTTTAACCTCTAAAATATCTGCATTTCTAGCACACATCCTTCCATGAATCTCCAACTATCAATCCCAAATATTTTTGAGCACATTTTGAGCCTGTAACTTCATCCTGCAGCAACCTACCCTCATGTCCTACATTCATTGCAGGGTCTGCCAGCATCTACTAACAGCCCCCAACTCTCTCCATTGCAGACTGGGGCTGGTGGGGATTTTAAGGGTGTTCTGGTGGGTCTGGCCATTGTGTAATCTGCCAGGGAGATATTTTTGGTGATAAAACGTTGACGTCTCCTAAGCTGATTTAGTTTCTTAGAGGCGTACATGCTGAACGGTGCATTATATTCAATGCTGGGCCTAACATTGGATGAATAAATTGGGACTATAACTTCTCTGGACCTTGATGCGGTACCATGAAACATAGGCTCTACTAAACAAAGGATTTTCTAGTCATCAGAGAGACATGGTAGTAAAAGGAGATTTTGTTATCAACATATATACCAACGTCCCTGATGACTGTGTCAAATTTAAGTGGGATGCTATTTATATGTTAAGCAGTAGTGATGCAGGGGAAACATCATATGCCTCCCATTTCTCCTTACCTTTAGTCTAACTCTGATGGGAACTACACATTACAAGTTAATAAAAATGTTGGAACAGACGGTCTGTGAAAATGAACATACATTCCCATGAAGTTTTTAACCCTTACATTTTTGGCATGAATAACCCAGAGATGAACAGAACATTTACATGTTGCTCCTATTTATGAGGGACAAAAGTATTAAACCAGGGATGAATTTGTGGTTACCTATCCATTAGTCCAAATTATGTTTGAAAAATGTAAGGGAAGTACCTTGCTTTATGTGTTGAGGAAGAAGATTCCAAAGATGTTGCATTTTCAGTGATACATATCTATCCCTTCAACATGCGACTGTGCAGTAGGTCTGACAAAATAGTGTCTGTTAGGGCTCTGTACCTGAGGCAGAGATTGCCCCTCAATAGCATGTATGGTAAAGACAAGAGGGATAAGGTTTTCAGATGGTCTGCATAGCTTTTATAATTTAGATCCTTGATTTCTTAGAAAGAAGGGGCTGCATGCATTCAAGTTGTGTCAGCTGTTTAGACAGGTACATACTACAGGGGGTCATACTCAATGATGAGCCTGATTAACGTGGAATACAGTGGAATGATCACATTTCTAGGCCTGGATGCCATACCTTTAGTAATAAGTTGTGCAATGAAAACACACTGTTATAAAAGCGTATACATGGTGATCGAAGGATGGTTTGTTGTCTACACTGGTTCCCAGGTCCCTGACTACTGGATCAATTTTCAAGGGTTTATTGTCAATATAATAATTGCAAGAGACATCTTGCATGCTGAAGAATACTATTTTACATTTTTTTATATTCAGTTTTAGTCCATGGTTTTGATACCAGCTACAGATGTGGAAAAGACTCTTGGAGGATCTTGGGGTCCTCTGAGAAGTTTATGATGGTACCAAGTTTAAAGTTATCCACAAAGTGGTCATCCATAATCCCTTAACAGTAGCTTTGATATCTAAGAAGTAAATGCCAAACAGGAGTCCCTAAGGACTGAACCCTGGGCTGCACTGCTAGTGATAGGTCTTTTGGAGGAGGTGGAACAGCCCAGCCTAATTTCCTGCATTCTGTTGTGAGCCAGTTTGTTAAACATAGGGTTACATAGTGGTTAACACTTACCTGAAATAGTTTATGATAGTAGAATGTGGGATGGTGTCTTGGTATAAAATACCTTTGCTAGGTCTAGAAATGCAGTGTATATTCATTTGTCCAAATTCATTATTCTAGTAACCTTCTCAAAGAGGTCAAAGAGGTTACATAGGCAAGATCTGCCCATAACAAATCTGATGTGGCTTGGTCAACAGTTTGTAGGTTATTTAGGTCCTTATTTATTAATTCTATAATGATCCTTTCGATAGCTTTACAGATTAAGCTGGACAGACTTGTGTGTCTATAATTTCCTGGGTCCACTGAGGCTCCATCTTTGTGCAAGGGAATAGCAGTTGCTTTCCTCCACTTCTATGGCACAAAGCCTGTTTGAAGGATGATATTGAATAGCGTCTGTAGGAATCTCATTGGTCTTGTTTCAGGCTGGTTAGTAATCAGCCCAGTTTGTTATCCAGCTCCACAGAAGCAGTGTTCTTGGCCTTGGATTTTGCCTTGAGAACCTGTTCATGAGAGATTTGAGTCGGTGGTATGAGAAGTAATAGTTAAATTTATCTGCTAATAGATTGGCTATATCCTCTGTGTCTGAGTATGAGATATCATTTACTAATAGCCTTGCACAGTGCTGGACATTGTTTTTAAGGTTTCAAATACAGAGAAAGTGGCTTTGTGGCTATCTTTTGCCTGGGGTGCAATTTTTACCTCATGTCAGGCCTTGACTGATTTCATTATGGTCAGGAATTCCCTGGTAAGTTTAGCAAAATTGTTTTATTTTTTTTCATTTTGAAAGTTACCTTTAGTTTTTTGTGCAATATATTTTTTTAATTATGCAGCCTGTTTATATTTGGATTCCACCATAGGGGTTTATTTTTGAATCTGGCTTAGTATTTACATTGGAGGGAGACATATGCATCTATTCACATGTGAACATAATTTGACAGTAAAGGATTTTGCACAAGCAGAGAGGTCACTCTGTTGGAAGGGGATGTTGACTTTATCCAGGTCATCACTCAGTTTCAGTAGATTAGCCTTAGCATAATCCCCGAATACAGAGGTATTGGAGGATCTTTCAGGCTTCACTCTTAAGGTGAATGAGACTGATTTGTGGTCCGATTTGTGCAGGGAGGAACTACAGTTGGTAGGAAGTAGAGCTGACCCATACTGGTAAGGACCGAGGCCAGTAGTTTACTGCCTCTGTTTAGGGTTCGGACTAACTGGTCCAAAGAGTGTGTATTGATGAAGTTCATAAATCTCTGGGCATACATGTTAGGAGATAAATGTGTTTCCCAGTTAAGGTAAAGGTAGCTGAAATCCCCTTGGAGAATGGTGCTTGCGTTAATGTACAAAGACTCCATACTAGTTTGAAAAATGTTATAGGCTGAGGGGGTCCTATAGTTAGCCAAGATATGATAAGGGGTATTTTAACGTCACAGATAAATATACCAAAGTGGAGTGGACCAGGGACATAGCCCTATGGGACATGACTCATGACATTTGTCTGTCTACAGCAAATACCCCTGACTTTAATGGCAGAGGTTATCTCAGAAATTCAGTTCCCAAATGCAGCAAACTGCATATGGATAAATGAGTTGGGATAATTTTGCAAGAACTCCAACATGTGAGATAGTTTCAGAGGCCTTGTAAAAATCCATATAAGCAGTATGAACTAAATGCCTCTTATCAATAGTCTCAGTAACCCTTTCAAAGAACTCAACCAAGTTGAGGATGCACAATCAGCCTTTTACAAAGCTGAACTTGGTGTTTATCCGGGGATATAAGGCCTATTTTACAGAAAAGGCAGCTCTCCCCAGATATAAACTAGAGAAACATTAACAGTAAATGAACAGTTCTGACCCCTTCATCGCAGGAAGATTTTATACACTTACAGGCGGCGCACTTTGATACCGATTTTGCCAGTATGCTTTTGCGGCTTTAGCAGAGCTACGAACTGTAATAATTACTGGTGTGCTTCAGTGGAAAAATCACTGTTATATGTATTCTTTAGAACAAATCATAAAAAGTCATATATTCATTCATAACAACTTATTAAAATAGAAGGACTTCTATTATGACTGAGAATATTCTGCCATGAGAAGCAGAGGACTAAAGCTCTGACCAGTGCATGAACGGCTTCCTATACCCAGGGTACAGGGTCTGATTCCTTCTACCTTTATTTACCTGTTCTGTGACTCTGATCAAGTCACTTAACAAAAGACAGTTCTCCTAGGTAGCCCCTTAAAAGGGACAGTTCATCCAGTGTGTGTACACATTTAACAAATAGGTAAAGCAGATGAAATAAAATATTCTATACAATCTGCAAAACAAATGGCATTAGAAACAACCAATCTAGGGACCTTCACCTAAATCTTGTCTGCAGCTTAAATAAAATATATTGGAGGGACAGGTATGTGTCTCAGAGAATAACCCCTTCTCTGGAAAAGGCTTTCCATCCACATGAAGCATTGTTTCTCTTTGTAATTATTCAAGTGTAATTTGGATCAGTGGATGGGTAAATCTACCTCTGGTCTGTACCTCATGTCCCTATTAGAAACAGGAAGCTTGTAAAATGCTCAATCACCCATATCCAAGCTATACCCCTAATAAAATGAGTGATGTGAAAACCAGTCAAATACATTTGGGAAGCATGACTTGGCTTAAAAGGGCCATTTTGCATCATTAGCCAAGTAATTACCTATGAATAAATGCTAGGTGGCATATGATTTCCTGAAATTGCACATCCCCTTAAAAATGCCATCACTAATTGTGCACTGGTCTTCTAAATTAATGCTTGCAGGTTGTATGAATATGTAGTTCAAAATTCATTTCAGCTTTGTAATTACGGCTTGACAATGTTTCTCATTCTGCATAAAGGAAAAAAGTCCATTTTCACATTTTATTTCTGAAATTAAGAAATCAGCTAAATTGACTTAACCAGATTTATTAATCTGTTTCTAAGGTAGGCAGAAGCTGGGTAGCTGACAGTCAAGAAAAGACTGGGAGAGGCATTTAATCTATTGTTTTATTCTATGCTGCATTTAACCTATTGTTTTATTTTATGCTACAGCTAATGTGAAAACATGCATCATTTTGTCTACTGGCATCACACAGAAATATTATACAGAGTGGAAGCTATTCTGAGATAAAAAGTATGGGATTCAAAATGTAAGATGACCTGAAAGAGACCAAAATAATAAAGAGTTGGGCAGTATTTATGAAGTATCCCTAGTCAGCTTAAGGAAGTAGCTGTCATGGTTTGTAAGGTGCTGATTGATTAAGTCCCTCCTTGCCTCTTTATCAAGCAATCGAAATTGACAGGAACAAATCAGCAGAGCAAAGATGTTTGTGTTACTGCACCAGGTGACATGTGAAGGACCTCATTTTGCTCACTTTGAAAAATGGAAAGACACACAGAATTAGACTTAGATATACGAGTGTGTGAAGGACATAAAGGACTTCAGAAACAAACATCAATTTAAGCAAGTAAGACAGTGCCGTAAGTACTAGCAGGTGGTTATCTAAGAACAGAGTGCAGTACCGTTACACTGAAATTGAATAGACTGAGCAGGTAATATTATCAGCGTATACAGTCATAACTTTCAAAGTCATGCATAGCAAGCTGGTAAAACATCTGAAGATGGGCTTCAATAGAAATTAGGCAGATCTGGAAGCCAAAATCTGCAGTTATTTGGAGCGTTTCTGTTTAATAGCTACAAGAAACATCCAAGACCAGTAAGATGACAGTCTGCCAAGTGTCCAGCCAGAAATATGCATTTTAATAAACTATACAGTCAAGAACTAGCATCTGTCAATGTGTAATGACAGAAATTTGGCCGTTGAAGTGGTTAAAATAATTTTATACTGAGAAGACTGGCAGTAGTACAGAACGCCTATTAGACCTTCACAATGAAATCATTTAAATCACTGATGGTTGTATTCAAGTGACTAAGCATTAATATATATTTTTTTTGTTTAAACAAGTTTTCATTCATTTTAAAATAAAGATTGTACAAAAAGCAGTGATATTTTTAACTACTAATTCGCTGCCTATTTCATTTTTTGCAAAGTATTTGTAAGCGTTCAAAGGTTAGTCTACAGGTTAAGTTGTTTAATACCTGTAATTGTCTCATGGAAAAGCAAGTCATATTCGTTGCCTTTCTAATATTAAAGGGACTTCTGATTTCATGTACGTATGGACTGATGCCCAAACTACTGTTTGCTAACCTTTTTCTTTCTGCAAATCATCTAAATATAGCCTTCACTCTGACCTAATGCATGCTCTGGGGTCATTATGTATTGTATCTTTGCAAGTAATGTAAATTGCATAGATCTTGAGGTATGTTTTTGTTTCCTGTAATTTTTCTCTATCTTAATATAAGTCTTCATAACTCTTCTAAGGTTCTAGAATATTGTAGTGTCATTATAATATACACACACACAGACAAGCTTACTCCTACAACCAAGTCCAATGTATTACTAATAGTACCAGATATAATACTGACAGCTGTGAAATGTAAATGGTCTTCACTTTGTATCTTAATATCACAGCGGATGTACTGCTTCCTTGTCAGATACTTGTTCTAACTACTGCTGTGACATGACACCACCGAACTATGCCCCTGGCCAGCATTTTTTGTAGGTGTTTAGTTGACAATGGGTGTCCATGATACATAATTAAGGCACAGGGTACATGATGAAAAAACTGGATATAAATTAGTAGTTTTAAAACAGGTTTTGTACTGTGTTAATGAAGTCCGTCAATCAACTTAAACAGATAACATTTTAATCAATTATATGAATATAATTTTGGATTTATAGTGAGTCTATATCTGTGTGTGTGTGTGTGTGTGTGTGTGTGTGTGTGTGTGTGTGTGTGTGTGTGTGTGCAGGCAAAATTGTCTCGGGGAGCCTGGAATATTGTTGAGCCATCCAGTACAGTAATTATGCTACCAAAAAGTTTGCAATTAAATATATATTGTTATTCAGGGCAGAAGGTTTGATAATATGTTAAAGAGCTTAGTAAAGTTTTGTATTTATTAGGGAACCATGTGACCATGGTAACAGTGATTGCTTTACTATTCTCATGGCAGCAGCACAAGAAGAAATAAGTAGGTGAACCTAAAGTGGTGCATTTATTTATTTTTGTTTTCCATTTGTTAACTAAGTAAACTAGTCTCAGTGCTTGAGATCCACCATTTTTAGGTTTCTGCCCAGGAAAAAATCATAAAAAACAGAAGCAAAAATAGAAAGAAAATGAAAACACAGCGTATTCTAGTCAAAGTAAAATACTTATAGTGTTTCAAGACATGAGACATACTTCCAAAACACAGAATGATATAATCATTTGATGGGAGAATGGAAGACAAGTGTTATCAGACTACTTGTAGTAGGGGTGGGATGTGGGTCACTGGAGTTAAAACTGGCATTGCAACATTGGTTAGAGGTCCTTATAATTCATTGAATGGACTGGTAAGAAGTATTCAAGTGATTCATTTAAAGTTGTTGTGATAAACACATTAAGTACACAACATAGAAAATGTAGTTTGTGGAGAGGTCTTGTACACTGGCACTAGAATGTTTATTCTCCAGGTATCTGGGATAAGTCATGGTAGAGCTAGCCACCCAGTGGTGTAAACGTTGGTTCAAGATGATTGTCACTGCATAACTTGACACTCCGACCCCATGTGCAAAATGGGAAAAGGGGTTGAGGATGGATGGATCTGGGATAAGCCTTTCTATCCACACTCTTATGGGTACCCTCAGGGACCATCTCACCCAGCATCTTTATCATATGTGCTTTGACCTCATCTGAGCCTACTGCTTTCCCTGACTTATTTTCCTTAGCGCTGCTCTTACTTTTTATATGGTGGACTCCTCAGCTTCTCTTATCGTAGGCTGTGTCTGGGGCAGTACACATTCTGTGGGGTTCTCTTCATTCAGAAGCTGCTGGAAATACTCCTTCCATCTGTCTTTGTCCTGTGGACTGGTGAGCAGGTTGTTCTTGACAGCTCTTACGAAGGGTGTCTGACTTTCTTCTTTATCTTTCTGTCTTTGCTTTGTAACCTGATATAGTTTCTTTGTGCCACCTACTGAGTCACTTTCCGGAAGCCAGTAGAGGGCCTCTAATGCCTTGTTCTGCGCTTTTGCAACTGCTCTCTTAGCCTGTTTGTTAGCCAACCAGCATTCCTTCTTTAGCCTGGTCCATCTTTTCTCTCTCTCTCACTTTTTTCTGCACTCATTCTTTTTTGATGAATTCCTGGATTTCTGCATTCCACTACTAGCTTTCCTTACGTATCTTATTTCCCTAACTGGCTCAGCTGTATATCTGTTCTGTAGTCCTCACATATGCTGTTTTGAGGAGCTGCCAATCTTCTTCAACTCCACCTATTTCTTCTTCTTTTTTGTGAAGTGCTGGAGTCCTGAATAATTCCTTGAGATGTTGTGCTTTCTCTGCAGACAACTTCCAAGTCATCAGCCTAGTCTATCTTGATTTTAGAGCTTTCTCTACCCACTGTTTGCAGCTGATTGTGGCAGCCAGTGGTTTATGCTGTGGACCAATTGTTTCACTGTGGATGACTTTGCAATCGTTGATTTTACCCCAGTGCCATTTCCTTACTAGGAATAAGACTACATGAGTTGCACATTAGCCATTCTTGTATGTGATCTTGTGACTGTTTCTCTTGTTGAAACATGTGTTGGCTGCCATAAAGCCATTTGCCAGACAGAAGTCTAGAATGGCCTCTCCTTCTTTATTCATGTTGCCCCACCCATGTGGACCAAGGTGGTCTGTATATCCTGTTCAGTCTGTCCTGATATGTGCATTCACGTCACCCATTATCAACACAAATTCATGTTGTCCTGCTTTATCTAGTAGGTCCTGCAACTGCTGTCCGAATGCACTCTTTTCCTCCCTATCACAACCTTGCTGTGGGGCACAGACCGAGATTATGAGTACTGCCCAATCATTACATTAGTGTCTGATTACCATGAGTCTGGCAATAATTCTGATGATATCCCACACTGTCTTCTAAAGCCTCTCCTTCACAACAATTCCCACTCCATTTATAGTTTGTCCTCCTGTTAAGTAGACTCTGGACCCCAAGACAAGTTCTTTTGTTGCACTAACCTGGATACATTCAATGTTCAGCCTCTTTCTAGCCATCATGTCATCTACTTCCAAGCAGTGTCCAGTTAGTGAACCTACACGGAGTGTAGCAATCCTTAGTTCATGTTTGCCAGGTTGATGGGTTTTACATACAGCTTTCACTCAACAGAGCTATCCCAGGTAACCTAATTTGGGTAACTGGACACTAGACAGCCAGTAGCTTATTGACCCAGGGCTACTTGTTAATAGAGGCATATATAACCCTCCCACTGTTAGCATGGGTCACTGGCATTGGTCAGAGTAGGCTGGGACATGAACATCCTTGTCGTCAGCAAATATCCATGCTTATATGGTGACATTAGTCAACATTACTGAATCACTTAGAGATATTTTTTGCACTGTCAGGTGGCTAGCCTTTACATACTTACATGGTGCCCAGTCTGTGATCTGTGATTCCTACCTTGAGGAAACTGCACATCACAGTTACTGGCCAAAGGAGTTGGTTTATACAACTCTTCATCCATAGGGCACCATCCAGAGGTTGTGCTGCTGCCCACAGCTCCATTCTTGGGTGAGTATGAGGTGGAAACACACTGCATGTTTTTGGGAGGTGGATGAAACTCCACAGAGACAAATAGTGCACGTGCATATTCCATACAGGCATTGGCCGGAGTCAGGATCAAACCTTCTACCTAAGGCATAAGAGAAGAAGATCTTAACCATTATGACAACTGGTCTCTTGGGTGAAGCCATATATGTTATAATATAACAGTGGGGTTGTCAAAAGTATTGAGTTTTCAATCAATATTTAGATTTCCTAATACTATTTATTGTTATATTATAATACTAATAGGATCTATTGAAGAGACAGGCATGGATCCTAGAGACTAGCCTTCTCTGCAACAGGCTCCCCATACATGTGAAGCAGAGTTCCTACCTAACCCAATTCAAGTGTAGCTTGAACAACTGGGTGGGGAAAAGGAAAGTCATCCCTGGTTGGCATCTGTGTCTCTAATGGATGCAGGTGGTCTGTAAATGGTTTATCTCCCAAGCCCCTGCTTACACTTATCAAGGGTACCAGAACTTGTCAGAGATTTGGGTTGCATGGCTAGGCTTATAAAGGGCCCTTGTGGTCATTAGCCTAGTAAACACCTGAAACTATAGTTTCATGGTGAATATTCTGGAAGTTCTAATGCAGGACATCTTCAATAGCAGCAGTGTTATTTCTGGGTGGACTGTGTAGTGCCGTGATGCATATGCTTTTTTGTGGTTTATTTAAAGGATTCCACAGTAGCCAATTAAGGACAGGAGTGGCTGTAGGTAGGTGTAGGCAGTAAGTTGTAGGGTGTTTCTGTAAACAGCTGCTATGCGCCTGCCGTTTCTTTGTTTTTGGGGGTAGAGCACTGATCGCCATGCACCTTTTTGAGACTCAGCCCAGGAGTGGTATCTGGTTAAGTGATTTGCGCAATCACATAACTAGGCAATGGAAGCTCAGGGAACTGAACCTCACACCACTGGACCACT
Organism: Protopterus annectens; assembly: GCF_019279795.1. Lineage (NCBI taxonomy): Eukaryota > Metazoa > Chordata > Ceratodontiformes > Protopteridae > Protopterus > Protopterus annectens. Next base: position 1,140,023,704 of record NC_056748.1, on the reverse strand, counting down.
AAGTTAGGTTTAATGTGTGCATGCCTATTGTATGTCTATCTGTACTTGATGAAGGTGTTGCAGATGTTGAAGTACCGACTAGAAGAGATAACATGGTAGAAATGAGAAGGATACATTGTATGGCTTATGTTGCTTGACAGTGGAGTTACAACATTGTGGACTAGACTGACATAAGATGTGAGGTGAGCTAGAACGGTTAATAGTAGTAGTGTAATGGAGCACTGTTTTGAGTGGCAGCTAGCGGCGAGGAATGTTTGTGTAAAACAAAAGTTAATTAGGTAGATTATGTTGAAAGTCAGGTGAATGAGGAAAGGTTAGGTCCACTGGTTTTGAAAAGCAAAGTGAAGGACAATAGAGAGAGAGAAAGAATGTGGTGACGGTTGTAGGTTGTAGTGGTTTATTAGGCTTATGGGGAAGATTTAGTTATGAGACATTGGTAGCAGGGCTTTATTATGTGTCTGTGGGAGTAGTTATGGATGGGGGATTAGGTAGTACACACCTGAAATAGTACCATGTGGTATTTATGCAAGGAATTAGATGGCTAGTCTGTTAAAAAGTGGGTGAGAAAATACATTGAAAGTAAAATATTTCTGTGTTTTGTGGGTAAGATTGCATAGCTAGATTCTGTTGGGAATTAAGCAACATTTAGCCGTATTGTTGTAACTGGTAAATAGCAGTATGACTTTAAGATGGATGAGGTGTGGGAGAGAATATGGTGGACAGTAGTGTGTATAAATGTGATGATGGGGTAGTTGGGGAATTGTGGTTGGTGGAGAGCTAAGTGCATCACAGCTCCCAAGAAAGGTCACACCGCAGACATCTCATTAACAAGATTAAGGAAAGTAGCCTTAGATCTTCATCATCATCATTATGCCTGAAAACCAAAGACTCCAGTAGGGTACCGAAAGGTAAAAAAAAAATTTGAGTTGCAGAGAAATTATGTTCCCAGTAACTTTAGTACTGAAGGGCAGACTAGCCATGAGCTGTAATACCCTAGCCTGAGAATCTCAAAGGATGGCTTTCTTAAGTACATGGCCATTAAATATCTTTCACTTTAAAATAAGTGGAAATGCCATATCCATACCAATTACTTCAGAGTCTGGAGAATAAATGGACTGAGAAATAACTGCCAAGAAAGAACATGTTTTTGGCCCTGGATCCAGTCTCCAGGTAGTAGGACAGATAGCCAAAAATCAAACACAATTTCTCTAACAAAATTACCCGCTTTTCCTTTATTCTTATTTAAAAAACATGGAGTAGCAGTACCACCACATATGCTGGAGGAGCTATTTTGTGTATTTTCCTCATTGTTGTGTCAACCAAAACATTTTTCTACGTAATTTTGTGTTGCTACATCATGCAGGTACCTGTATTTTTCAGGTCTGTTTCCCTACACATTATTCACCCTCAGCAACATACATTGACATCAACGTGTTATACAACCGAGTACAGTAAAATATGAATGTACACACTATCTTAGCCCCTCTTATTCATTAGCATCACAGCTGTATAACTCATTTTGTTCATTTGTTAAAATCAGTAAGCCCACTGGACACAAGTGCCCCCTTTCAGGAGTGATCGAGGAGCACCGTCTGCTTAACTTACTTCTTCAGATCCAAAGTTGGCAAGCCAAAATTGATGGAATGAAAACTCAGGACTACAAAATGAAGCTTGTTAACACCTTGTACACAATCATCTGACCTAAACCACCAATTAGACACTTGCACAGTGTGTATAGGCCGTATACTATTCATCTGAACTATGTTTGTAAACTACTTCATTATCTTCATTTTCACTACATTCTGAAAAACAATCATTTCACTTTCCTAAAGGTTCCAGTAGATATGAAAGCAGTAAAGCCAGTTTAAAGAACAATGATCATTAGTGCATTTCTTAAAAGCAGAATGCTTCCAGCAGTATGAAAATACACTGTATTGTGGTAAACAGATGTTGTACTATATAAACTCAGTTTTAGACTGTTACTATGGGTTACTCTCAATCAGTTAGTGATGAGATCCATGTGCCTGCTTTCAATTTATTTACATGTGATCTTTCTGGCCTCTCTCAGTTCCCTACTTTTTTCACTCTGTTCTGCCCATTTTACTGTTCTACATTAACTGTCTCTTCCCTACTCCCCTCCCCTTCCACTTATCGCCTTTCATTTTACCTCATGTAACATCTGTTTTTTTATCTAGCTGTCCTCCCTGATTTTTCCCTCAGACACTCATACTTTAACCCGTCTTATTTGGAATAATTGCAGTGGTAGCATTGTTGCCTCACAGCAAGAGGTTCACCTGTTCGATTCTTGGCTGGAGTGCGGGGAGTGCCTTCTGTGTGGAGTCTTCATGTCCTCCCTACGGTTGGGTGGACGTTCGAAAGGCATGCGTAAATGGGCGTGCCTTTGTTGAAGGTTGAACAACGAGATGGCACCTCGGCGTTCATGAAAATCTACTGCCAATCATTAGCGGACCGGAGTTCCGCTGTGGCGACCCCTAACCAGGAAAAGCCGAAAGACAACAACAACAACAACATTGTACACCTGTTCTATTACAAACAATTGTTTTTGTCTTTACTATACACCATCTACTGTCACTATTTTTAAATGTCTTTATCTGTTGGGTGTTTTTTCCTTATGCCTCTGCTGAAAACAATCTTACAGACCAATTAGACTAAAAATAAAATAAGTTAATAAATTAATTCAGAAGACGTAAAATAAGTAAATATGTGTATTGTTGCATCCTTATAAAACACATGTGCTTGTTTCTAATTTAGTTAATTACATATAACTGCCTGCATTGTTGCTATTAGTTTACACAGCTAATGTGTGCTGAAAGCAGGTCTGGTTGCTGTCATCAGCCTGCTGAGTTTATTACTCCTGATAAGATGATAGGCATCTGAGGGGTTCTGCTGTGCTGCATGATACAGAAAAAACACAAACCAATAGTCATTGCACAAATGCATTATGGGTATCTGTGCTGTGTGCAAATCAGTGTAGCTAGGCAGAAATACATACAAGTCATTCATGTTAATGCACCATGGCTGCTAATCAGCATAAATGAATTAACTATAATGAGATGTAAATGAAAACATTATGTAAAGCTACATATGTTATTAAAGAGTTCTTTGGCCCAATTGTGATTCATAGTCAAACTTCAGTGCTGTATATACATCTTTTGTAAGAAGCATTGCTGCAACTATTACATCTACTCTGCAATCCATGTATATGCTTGCTGACCATGTAAAATGTTTTAAGTTGTCCTTTCTCTATTTTGATCCCTTGTTTTGTACCATCACTGCAGGTAAAATGCCATGTTTCAAATTATTATCAGTCTAACAGCACCTGCCATCCTCATAGAAAAGTTATGTGACACAAACATCATATTTAGTTACATATGCAGAGTTCAGCCAAGCAAAGTTGTGCTGAAGCAATGCTTGGAAAATCATGAGCATATTGGCAATACCCATCTACCCTTCCATTTGTAGAAAACACCTCTGTCACTGCAGTACAACTACCATGTATGCACAATTACTAAAAGACACCAAAGTACATTTTTCCCAGTGATCACTAATCATTTCCACTGCTGCTATAATGATTTCCTATTTACATATGATACCTTATTCCCAAAGCCATTGTAATATGCCCATCATATGAATAAAACAAAGTTTTATGCAAGTGAACTCAATAATCTTACCTAATTTTTGAACTGTTTCATAATAATTTGTCATATTTATATTATTTTTCTTGATTTAAAAAGTCTGCAGGTTTCTAAATAATTTGATGTTAAAAATATTTACACAGGTTCAATGTCGTTTAACGTGTTGTGTATGCAAATGAGGACCTTTTAAATTTTATGTTTATCTCTATGAATTACTTTTATATGCCAATGTCAAAGGTGCTTCATTCATTTAATATATCTCCCCTTAATGTTTATTCTTGAGTACTTCATGGTCTTCCTTTAAGTAGGTATGTTGATCAACATGTCTGTGTGTTTTCATAGTCAGCATGAATCACATACATTGACTTCATTTGCATATCCACATAGAAATGCTATGCACAACTGGAGTCCAAGACTGAGTACCAGCCACAATCTCATTTACAATTTATTACAAAGCATTTTTATAATGCAAAGCATTTTTAAGGATAGCAGGCATACAAGTGCAACTTTATTTATAAATCTTTGTGCTTAATTTATTGTCATCTTCCCAAGAATCTTAAGAATATCTTAAACAAATCCATATTATGGTAGATTTTACTTTTTCTCTCCTTAAAAGTTAAACTGTTGTTTAGAAATAGTTTCTATATCAAGGTCATATTTTTTGAGGACAAAAACTGAAGAAAGAACTCTAGTAGTGTAAACATTTTTTTTTCTATTTTTCCCTACATTGCCTACCATTAAAACTTATTATTCATGCGCAATTCCCAATTCTATTATCTCCTCCCTCTCATAACTATTTTTCTATCAACCAGATTTCTTCCTTCCACACTATTAAACATTCACTGCTCATATCTATTCCTGGAAACTCTAAAATATTCCCAAATCACTGTAAATAGATGTGTGTAATTATTATTATTGCTGTATAATCTCCATTTATTTTAATGTCTTCTACGTTTTGCTTCTCTATAGCCATTTTTTTTGTTCTGTGAACATTTTGTGATTATTTCTGCTTTAGAGTATTTTGTGTATTATTACCATAGTTCTTACCAGCTTGACAGTCTGTTCTATGGTACAATTTTGGTGGTTTGAGTATTCATGTATGCTACTATTATTCTATATTACTTATGTTACTGAAATTACTTGTTGTATGGAGCTTTTTCTCCCTGGGCCTTCACTGGAAAAGGGATTTTGCTCAGTTGGACTATCTTGGTTAATGAATGTCTAATAAATAAATAAATGGTGCACTTAATAATCAAAATCTAATCATATGTTATACACAAAATGAAAGGTAGTACTTTTTTGACCCAACAGTGTAGATCCCTTGTATTAGTACAATAGGGTGTCTGACTCGGCTTACATAGGCTTCTGGCATCACATCTACTCTAAAGTCTTTTAACTGGATCCTTTCTCTTTTTAATACCTTCATTAAATTATCACTTAAGATGTAGGCACACATACATAAATGAAAAAAGAAAACAATATTAAAACATTTATCTATTTGAATACATTATATATCACATTTTTCCTTTCTTTATAACTGTCATTAGTGAATTGTTCAGTTCATGTCTTTCCTTAAAACTCACTCCTCCTTCTGAATATTATTCTTCATGTATTATTCTCACAAATTCCATTTATTTCTATGTCATTTTCTCCTTCCCTTTTTTAAGATCCCACTTCCAGTTCTTTTATCTTTTCGACAATATTTATTACTTCAAATATAATCAGCTTAGAATATGACTTCCATTTTCTACTAACTGCTTTTTTTTGGCAGCCAATAGAATTAAACTTAATAAAGCCTTACTATTTCTAGGTAACCCAGATTGTCTCAGCTCAAAATAATTATTTCCTTAGTTACAGCAAATTGCTTCCTCGATATTTTGGCAAAGTACTCTGGAGAGAATTTTTAAAATCTACCAACTCACTGCACTCCCAAGACACATGTTCCAAGTTATCTCTTTCTTTCCTGTCACACCTTTAACATTTGCTGTCTATCTGTGGAAAAAATGTGTTGAAGTCTGCCTGGGTTTTATAAAAAATATGTATGCAAACACCTCTAGCCAAAAATCCTAACCCTTCTGAACTTTGTCATATATGTGAGAGCCATGCATATGTCCTCCCGTTGTTCCTTTGTAAATTGCTTTACCATTCTCACTCTTTCCAATACCTTCTACCCTCTTCTGATTAATTTTTATAGTTATCGTTCAATATTTTTATATGTCCTAATAACTATCCAAATTGTAGCATAAATATCTGCTCTAGATTTGACAAAAAACTCTACCAAAATTGGTCTTTTACTTAGGACTTCTCTATCTTTTTCTCTTTACCTATACTCTGACATTAGATCCTAGTAGGAATGACAGTCTCTAACCTGCAATCAAAACTTCTTGGTCTCATCCCATTCTACTTTCTTTCCATTTAGTTATTTGTTGCCAATACCGTCATTCTTTTGCTAATTTTCTCCAGTAAAATCCAGCCCGTTCTTACCTATTTTCTCAACCCCTACTTTGTAGTCATACCTGTTGGCAAAATTTCCTTCCTTCATTCCAATGTTGGATTAGTTCTTAGAATACTTTCTGGAACTTTACAAATATAATATTTTGTATTCAGATTTGGCCAGTGAATCATTTACTTTGTTACCGAGAATTTTTAGAGCAATGTCCTCAGAATCTACCCAGAGGCTATTGAGAGCTTTCTGGTCCAGTCAGGAGAAGGAAACATACCACTAGCTCAGTCAGAAGGTGCAGAGCATACTCAGGGCATTGGTAACAAGGTGGAATCTGGTATTTTGAACAAATGGGATAAAGAAAGGAAAATGTGGTTAAATAACCCATTTTCAGCCAAAGGCAAAAGTGTGGAGGCAGCTGTGATTCTGGAAGTTAAGGTACTGTTCGAGAAAATGGAAAAAATATTTTATAAATAAACTTCAGTATTTATGAACTTACAAAGCTTACAAAGATATATGGAACTTAATATCACACCGAGGGGCCTGAGGGCAGTTAAAAGCCCCTCAACTCTGTTCAACTTAAGTAATGAAGAAAATAAACAATTCCACACTCGGTGGATAGCTGCAGCACATAGGTGCAACACTGAATGGGTGAACATCTTAGTGGAAAGGGACACTGTTAAAAAACAAAAACTTAAGGAAGTAATTCGGACTGTTGTGCTATTATTCAAAAGACTAGTAGTGAGACTTTAGACCAGTACCTTACTGGAGTCAATGAAAGGCTTCTAATGTTTGAAAGGGAACTTGTTGACAGGAAAAAAGTAAAAAAGATGAGTGATTTGTGGGACTATGAATGTAATCAGGCATTCATGTTAACCGCCTATCAAAAGGAAAAAACATAGTCACATCAGGTTTGATAGTGAACAGGAAGGAGGAAGACAACACAAACATCGTACATGTCGGAGGAAAGTGTGGCATCCTCCAAGGAATATAATATTGAGGATAATGGAGAGTATCCTCACTTACCAGTGGCTGAAAACCCAATATATTCAAATAGAACTTTTGTGGCAGGAGAAATTTTCAAAGTGATAGCAGGAAAAGATCAAGAAGCAACCAGGAGGATGGACCAGATTATAATAGGGAATCAGCATATAATTCCCAGACATTCAAACAAGGTAAATGGCATTAAGTGGACAAACAGAGTTCATGGTAAATGATGTATGTGATTATGTAGTTAACCTTTCTGGTTGTCCTTTATCAAAATATGAAATTTCTGTGTTAAATAGGGGATTGAAGTTTATCCCCACAGGAATACCAAGAACACATGAAGTGAAATGTGAAATGTTTAAACTTATCAGGAAACTACACTTACAAGAGTCTTTTAAGGGGATTACCATAATGAAATGGGGGAGTATAATAACAGTAAATCTGATTCTAGTGACGGGAGTTTCTTTTCTTTTTGTTCAGACCAAGTATCCAATGTCTACTGTAAACTTAATATGGAAGGTGTAAAATACAAAAGTGACTTTATACGCTCTTTTAGAAATGATGTGATGCAACAATTCTCATTATTTTAAACTATGGTGTGGAAAAAGAATTGAAATATTTACTAGAAGGAGGAATCAGATTCAGTATAATCTGAATAAAGAAGAATGGCAAATTCTGTTAGGTTTAAGTCAAATTAGGCAGTTAGTAATTAAAGTGGCATACAAAGGAGGCAAGTTAGTGGTTTTACATTTCACCCAGTATTTAAGGATGCGCAATGAACATCTAAATAACAAAGAAATATATGAAAGGGTAGAGGTGGAAGTTTACAATAAGGCACTGGTTTACTATAAAGAAATGTTGAATAAAGGTCTGAGATTGGGGTATTTTTCTTTTGAGGATGTGCAGTATAAATTTAATAGTAAAAACTGTACCATGGCCTATTTATTTGTGTACCAAAAATTCATCAGAGTTTACATGACCTACCAAGCTGCCATATTGTATTAGCATGTGGTTATTTTACCCACAATTTATCACATTTTCTACACAATTATTTATTCACTTTAGTTGTAAAGTTGTTATTGTATATTAGATATGTGTTTCATTTTATGGAAAAAAAAATAATAAGATGGACTAGTAGTATGTATTTTATAGTTGTAGATGTGATGAGTTTGTATATGAGTATTAAACATGCACATAGCATGGAAGCACTGTTATATTTCTTAAAGGGATACTCCAAAAACACATTAAATTTTACAATTAGTTATGTTTTGTTTAAGTAACAATATATTTAAATTCAATGGGTAGACATATAAACAACTTCAGGGTATGGCCATGGGGGCAGCTCCCCACCCCCATGTATGCTAACTTTTTTATGGGCCTATTTGAATGTCTTTATATTTATACTACTGATTTTTTGAGAAATACATTATAAATTATTTCACTACGGTGGTGGTGCTGCGGTAGCGTTGTTGCCTCACAGTTAGACGTTGCCCGTTTGATTCTCAGTTAGAGCGTCTTCTGTGTAGCGACATGCATGAATGGGCGTTCCTTCATTGAAGGTTGTGCGTTAGGCCCGGCAAGCCAGTACGTAAAAATCTACTGCCAATCATTAGCGGACCGGAGTTCCGCTGTGGCGACCCCTAACCGGGAAAAGCCAAAAGACACAAACAAACATTATAAATTATTTCAGATTTATAGATGATTTAATTTTTATTTGTAAAGGGGACATGAAAATGTGGGGAAATTTATACAAAATCACAAAAATGGATTTAGAATTTGTTTTGATGCCGTATAAGTGAGTCAAAAAGTAAACTTTTTAGATATGTTAGAGGGATTAAATGAAAGCATGACAAACACTAAGAATTTTAGAAAATTTGAGCAGTACAAGCATACCTTACATGGACAGAGTTGTCACTTCCCCACACCCTGAAATCTACACCTTTTAATGAATTTTTGAGAATAAAAAGGTTGTGTAGTGATGAAAATGAGTGTCATCAAGAAATAGGAAAGGCTATCCAGATGTTTATGAATAGGGGATATGAAGGAAATATTATAAGTGAAGGTATTAAAAGTATTTAATTATGTTCAAAGTGATAGAAAAGGAATGACGAGGAATGGGATTTTAAATGAAATGCAGGAATAGATATTTTTTGAAACAAAATATACCTTATTTTCTGAAAGACTGATTAGTCTTATCAGATATTATTGGGATACTACGGGGAAATGTAGGAATTTGAATTTTAATAGTTGTAATCAACCCTGAATTTTGTTTAGGAAAGGTAGGAGTGATAAACATATGGTAGTACATGGGATGTTTAGGCTTCCTGAGGTGAAAATGAGTGAAGAGTTAGAGCTAAAAGGCACTTTCCCTTGTGGAAAGTGCACACGTTGTGAATTTATAGTAAATGGTTTTTCAGACTTTAATGGAAAAAGGTTTCAAGTAAAAGGTGTTTTTGACTGTACAACTGATGGGGTGATATATGGGTTGAGGTGTCCATGTAAGAAATTTTATATAGGGGAAAGTAAAAGAAACTTTTCAACAAGATTAAAAGAACATATTAGAGATATTTAAAAAGGAAAGGTGGAAAGCCCTATAACCCTCCATTTTCATAGGTATCATAATGGCAGCCCACTGGGTCTACAGGCAACTATTTTGTAACAGGTGAGTAATGACTATTTTGGTGCAGGTGATATAAAAAGTAAATTGAAAAGGCAGGAATCTATTTTTATTTTGAAATTTGGTACTTTATCCCCCAAAGGTCTTAATAAAGAATGTAACTGGAAGTGTTTTCTGTAATGGATTTTTAATTAATTTTAATTGATTAATTATGCAATTGTGCAATTGAAATGCATATTTAAAAGGTTAGTGGGTAGATGGAGTTATACTTGGTAAAGGCTTAACAGCTGAGGCACTAAGATTTTTCTTCTGCAATTCTTTTTTGTTTTAATAAAGTGTGCGTTTTATTCAGTTTATTGGTGTTCTGATTTTTGTGTTTTTTGATTGATTGGAGAGAGTAGCGGTGTACAATAATATTCTGCATGGTTATTATTCTCCTTAAGGATTTGTATTTAAACTCCCACTCTGTTCTTATTTCTTGAACTTCACTCCCCACTTTATCATCATCTATACATATATATATATATATATATATATATATATATATATATATATATATATATATATATATATATATAGATATATATATCTATGGGTCTAGTTCATATGATCAACAGTTCATTTGATCGACACTCATTTAACTGAGACCAAAACACCTAAAGTTCAAAATACCTAAATCCCATTTGATCGAAACTCATAACACTGACACATGAAATTAAAAGCATTATGCCCTTTTCCCCACTGTAGCATGATCCTGGAGTTAGTATATATAGTTAGGGGTATGGGGGGATACAGCCCCCCACATACGGGGGTGTGGGGGGTGTAGCCCCCCAAATAGTTTAGATAAATATTTTCTGCAAAGAGTTAGTCATTTCAGTTATAAGTAACCATGTGTATGTTTGAAATGTATGAAGTATGTGGGGGGCTAAGCCCCCCACACCCCCTACTTATATATGCCAATTCCGAGATCACACAAACAGAAAAAAAAAAAAAACTCACACCCAGACATTCCACAGTCCCTCGTGCACACACACACTCACACACATCACACATACACAAACACCAACACATCTAACACTCGCACATACTTCCACCTCCCTACCCTAACCCACATGTACAGCTTACAAAAACACTCACATACACTCACCTTTAATTCCAGACACCATCCCAGCCAAGCACTTCATGTAAAGTACCTTAAATGCATAAGCACAGATTTGAGATATTCGGATTCGCGCTTATGCACTTTCGCTATTTTGAAGTTTTGCCTTTATGGTACTCGGGATACTGAAATTTGAGGTTTCAGTATTTTGAGATTATAAAGGGGAACTATATATATAAATATATAAGGCATGGCATAAGATGCTGGGTACGATAATTAATGAGGAATTAAAGAGGAAGTTTATTTGGAGGGGGGAAGGGCAATTGAAAGGTCAACTTATGAATAAACAATGAGAAAAGATTTGCAGGGCACAATGTATGCAACAGAAGATGATTTTGAATTGGTGTTTAGGGATACAAATGTCAAGATATATTAAGGCCTTATTAAAGTTAATAATTTTGGCTGCTGAAAAAGCAATAGCAAAACCATGGACATCAAAGACTAAACCAGCTGTAGTGGAAGTTGTAAAAGAAATTAAAAAAATGGAGGTGGCATTGTTAGAGGAAATAAAGTGCATAAAATAAGTGGTATATTTGGCGTCAGTACATACATGCTAATACTAATGCTAATGAAGATTAGTTATGTGAGAGTGTTGGTGAGAACTAAAAAATATAAAAGTGTGATAAAAATAACAACAAAGTTAGGATGAAAATGTACAATCCATTAAGAGGCAATAGAAAATGCTGACATTTTTATAATTAATATAGGTGAGCTCATGACATGTTAGTGTGAGTAAATAAACTTAACAGTGTTATATTACAAAGGCAAACATTATGAAACAAACAATCTAGAAATGACTGAACTTTTATTTAAATGTAACTTCTAGATTTATTTTACTAACAGATTTTTTTCTTCCTTAAGTACATTGTTTTTGCAGTAGTAACTAAAATTAAAACATCAGCAATATAGTAAAATAACACTTTTCCTCATGTGGGTGGTATTTTTGGGGAACAGGTGTTTCTGCTGCCTCACAATGTTTAGCTCTCCAGTTTGCTTAATAGCTGAGGTGACATCTCGTTGGAATCTGAATATCCTCACAGTGTCTACTTATTTATTCGGCACTCCTAGCCTAAGTATCTGCTGTAAGTGAACTGGATGGTGCTCCTTTATCTTTTGGTGTGTGTGTGTTTGTGCACGTACGCTTGTGTGGGTGTACATGCACATGCATGTGTGTGAACCGGTTATAGATTTATACCTTTCCAGTGTTAGTTCCTCTGCCTTGCTGACATTGTGTGACGGGTTTGGTTGTAGCGTCACTTTGACCTCACATTTAATTAAAATTTGATTAAGAGAATAATCAGAGAATGAATGAATGTTCCTTCATATAGTCACATCTTGGAAACTCCCTCATAGCTTCATCTCTCATGGGTTTACAAAATCAAAATATATATGATACATGTGTACCATTACATGTTTTCTACATATAAGTGAATTAATGATGCTGTATATGAAGCACATCTAAAAGGAAACACATTAACACTTCATATAAATGCCTAATCAAAGATTTGTATTAGACACCAGATGTTTGCTGAAATAACTATTTAGTAAAGTGCTGAGAGCTGAGGACACTCAAACATGCTCAGATGTATTTTCAGAAAAAGGGGACTGTCCTTTTGAAGTTAAGCAATGCCCAAGGTATGACACAGTGAAAAAATATAATTTGCAAAAACACTGTTCTTTAATGTCTCTCAGAGGTATAGTCTGTATTTAGCTCTTAAGATTTAGAGTAACTTCAAATACTTTTAGCAGTTCTTTTCTCCAGTCAGAAACATGTCTGTTTATTATAAGGTGTCCATTGTCTCAGTTCCAAATGTGTTTTTCCATGATGTTTTCTTTTATTGCAGGTATGGAGAAAGTGAAACAGCCTTCAAGTATATATTAAACTTGCGATGTACTGACAAGGTGTTAAGAGGGACAGGAGGTGGCAGTGCTAATGATTTGTATGTTTGCCCTTCAGAAAACCCTGTTATCTTTCTTTTATATCTTTTGTCAGCCTTTAGATTTGCACTCACTTCCTGTTCATATGCTATCACATACTGGAATTCATTGTTGTTTTACCTACTATCTGCCTTCAGCCTTCTGACTTTATCCAGTATATAATGCCTTTGTTTATTCCATCCAACTGACAAATGGCCATTCTTGGACTCCATTCCTTTCCTGTTCAGGGCAATCAAGCTGCCAGTCCTGCAGTTCAAACTCCAGTAGCTGTACCTTATACAATACAGTGTGCGTAATGTCCAGATTCCATATTAAGGTAAATATGTCTGCACAATTTATGCATGTGTGCACATGTTTGTGATGGTCCCTTCAACATTTACAGAGCTACAACCTACCCTTTTTAATGAAATTGTAATTGCAAATACGGGTTAGTGGTAAGCATTTCTGAAGAGGAGTGGAGTGTTTTAAAGACACATGATAAATCTGCATAAGTAGCTCAGTGCACAGATGCATTTTGTTATGCAAGCACACAGAAAAGTCATTTAATTAAAAGTGCAGAGTTTAAGGCATCTAGAGAACTTTCCACAGTTTAGCTGTAGTTTAGGATAAATTTATTCATAAAACTGGTTAAAAATGTTTAATGGTTAGTCTGTCTGTCTCTAATGGATCCCTTCAGGCACCTGATATGCTGTTCATCTGTGAATATGGAAATGTCTCATGCATAGCACATTTCTTCATTTCTTCCTATAAAACAGTGAAATTGCAAGTGCAAGGAAGGGATATTGAGAGTGCGAGGTCAAGTGCTGCAGCCAAAGTGGTTTGATAGAAGTGTGTATAGACTACTCCATCAGAAAGCACATATAGGGGAAATATGACTAAGCTGCTAAGTTAAGCTTCAGTAAACAAACTGATTCTTGTCAGTATAGCGATAGCTGTGCATGCAGAATCAGCTGTTACTGCAGACTTCAGACCTAAGCAGGGTGTGTGAATTTAGCTTTTATTAGCAGTCCAGTTAAAGGTAAAGCTTCATGTGACAATTATTATAATGTAGAAACCTTTCATTTTGGATGGTATGGATTATAATTTGGGAGCTTTCTATGTTGGAAAAAGATTAGTGTTAGAAGTGATTCTACAGAAAGGAAGGCTCACAAGCTGACACAACTAAGTTCACTTTTAGTAGAAACCATGCATTGCTTGTTGAAAATGACCTATGGCCAGTGGTAGTACTACAGTAAATAACATATTACACTGAATCACTTATACCCTTCAAAGGATTTCACTGCATTTTTGCCAGATATTCTGATGTTGGTTCTTGACATTGTACAAGCTATTCAGATCTGAAATGCAGGACACTTCCTTTTTCTCTGCACACCATCTGCTAATGTATAAGTGACAAAAATAATAACCTCTTAAGTAATTCAAGAGAGAAAATTCCCTACCAGGTGAAAATAGCCTTAAACTGTGCCAGTTACAGGAAGACAGGAGATGGTAAGCATAGGATCACCAAGCCCACTAATAATGATGGGATAGGAGATAGGGAAAGGAGAGACAGAGAGAGACAAAAAGGTGAAATACTGTATATGCAGGTCTACAGTATAAATATGGGGAAGGACTTTTTGTAATTTTAAGGAGGATAACTTGGCTCCCTTTCGAAATGCAGAGTGCCGACAAGCCAGAAAAAAAAAAGACTGAAAACACAGAAAAAGTGATTATGGAAATCACCCTTCCTCTTTAAACTTCCTTTTGCAAGGGGGGACAAGCCCCCAGCACCCACCAAACTTACATATATCAACTCTGAGATCACCATACCTTGGAGAAAAGGTAATATTCAGAGAAATGGCATCTCAGACTTAGTATATCTAGGTTCGTTCTTTCGGCCATTCAGTCTCCATATTTCGGGACTCAGTCTAGTGGATCCTGACATTTCAAATAGTTACCGGGTAACTTTGATGTATGATGACGTCAAGTAACTATGAAGAAAACTTAGGAGAACAGATTTGCTACCAAGTGGAAGTGGTGACCCTTTGGACAGACACTGAATAACCTGCAGAGCTTCATCAGCAAAGGATATTTTCAGCTTAAAGCAGTGTTTGGTGAACATTGAAAGCAGGGCTGACTCAGTCAAGAATGGGGACAACAGAAATTTGGAATCAGGAAAAACTACATAAACAGACAACAGCTGAAGAAGAGGATATAAAATGGAGTAGAATAAGAAGTCTCAAGAAATGCTGAATTGAAAAGGATTAAGATGTCATGTATACTTGCCAAATGAAGCAGGATTTGTTAATTGAAAAGGCACATCAAGTGTATACTCCAATTTTTTCTACAAGAAAGCAGCCAAATCCTACATTAGTAAAATGCAATGATAGCAGCATAAAGATTTTATCCTGACAAAACTGGCAGAGGGGAAAAGCAATAAAAATTGGAGGTGACAAAGTTTTTGTGGAAAATGATTATTCAATGTATACCAGGCAGAAGAGAAGCAAATTTATCTCAGCAACCAGGAAATGTTAAGAGGCAGGTTTGAGTTTCAAGCTGTTGTAACCATCTGTCTTCAGAATATTTTCCTGGAGGATCTATTTCTAATTATTCTGACAGTAAAGCTCATTGAAAACTTTTCCAGTGGTTGAAAAGAAAATCCTTGAGAGAGACAAAAAGCACAGTAGTTGACTAGAAGAATCAGGAGTACCTTGAACTTGAACAAGAGTTTGGTGTTGGGAGATGGAGGTGATCAGGAAGAACACCAGCAGCAATGAAATTAGTGAATAAAGGGGAGACTAGAAAGTATCAATCTCAATGTGAAATCTGGTTTTGGAAGAAGGTGCGGCTGAGAAAGACTGGACTTTTATTGACTTTGTTAAACCTGAGAGTAGAGACTGCAAAACATATACCCACTTTGTCATAAATGTTTAGAAGAAGGCTAAATGGAAAAATGAAGTAACTGTAACTAAAACAATTTCTGTTCATATTAATATTTGCGTAACACATTTCATGATAAAAAGTGCATGTTACATTGTAAAACAGTTTTGTATGGAGTGCAGTCAGGTATATTTTAAATGTGGGGAAGTCTTTTCAGTGACTGTTGCTTGTGTTAAAGATATTAAATTAAACAATCCCTTTATTAATTAACTTTAAGGCTGTACAGTGTAACAAGAGAAGAAAGTCTGGGCATAAACGTATTTAATATTCCATGATCTTGGGCTGTTCTGGTGGGGTATAGAAGTGCACTGATTATTTATGTAGAATTAAGATAATAATTTTCCTTGTTTTTCCAAGGGTGGAAGCCTGGATAATGTCCTTGGATTAAGCGATAAACATGTGATGTTTTGTTTTTGCTTAGCAAATAAGCTTGAAAATAAGATAAAAATATGAAAACTGTGAAAAATGCCAAGATTCCTGCATCTACAAACATGCTTGCTTTTTTCCATTAACAGATCTTCAGAGTGGGAGACAAAAAAGTTTGTAGCTGTAGGCAAATGGCCAGGGGGGAACTCTATACATGCTGTTCTGAGTGTAATTTGCAAAGATTCCTTCATGCATCTGCAAACATTTCTTTTTTCTTTCTCATTGCTGACTACTTTTACATGGAGGCATAAGCAATTAATCTTGAGATTTTTGAACATTATTTGCTGAGGGAAATGCAATGTTTAAATGTACAAGGGCAAGCAATTCAGTGAAAAATGAAGTTTGATAGTAGAGGAAGTGAATAAGAGATAGTAGCTTTCTCAACAGCCTTTACATTTTAGTGCAATTGCTGCTTTTAATACAACAGTGCACAATTTAGTTTTATTTAAAGATAGTCAGTGCAGCTTTCTTAGGGCTAAATATTAATGTCTTCTGACCGCATACATTCTGTTTTTCACATCAGGGGAGAACATAGGGTTAAAAAAAAAAAACAGCAATTAGTGTAATGGGGAACACAGGCTGTAACAAGTACTTTCACATGGGTAACCTTAATTTTACATTAGAAAGTGCTGAATTAGGACAATTGTTCCAATCTGGAGGGTTAAACTTCATTTGTTGAAAATGTACATAGTTTTGTGTGTTTGTTCTTACTTAATGTGGGATAGGGGTGTTCTGAAAATGTATTTAGTTTTTTACTTGAAGGTTTTCACCAAAGCAAAAAGTCTTGAAAATGTTGGCATAGTTCAAATGAAGATGAGAATAAATAATTGTATAAAAGATCAACCTGATGAAAATTAGTATGTGCATGTAAGACAAAGGTTGGAAATACACATTCAAAAAGCTGTCATATATAATGGGGAAAACAATAACTTTTTATTATAATGGCTACTCTAACCATATCTTGGAATGTAAATGGCCTTACAAGTATAGACAAAAAGGAAACAAAGGAAAGAGTATTAAATTATATTAAGAAATGCAGAGTGCAGATAGTTATGCTGCAGGTGACACATTTAAAATGAAATGAACATGTGATTTTTACAAAGAAAGGATTTCAGGATGGATATTCAGCAGAATATTAGGGGCAAAGGAATAAGGGAGAGATAACACTGGATGCTAGAACAGAAGAAGAAAAAGACAGTAATGGTGAATTTGTGGTAGTAAAGGGTCTGTTGTCAAGGGAGGAGAATTATACTGGCACGTATTTATATTCCACCAAAAACTGCTATTCTGGAGCAATAATCAGCAGTGAATATTACAGTTGGGATTTGGAACTTGATTTGCAATATTGAGGATGTACTGGAGGGCTTAGAAGACAAGATATAAAAAGGTAGATAATTTTTGAAAATATTTGGTATGGAAGACTTGAATTCAGTCGTAGGAAACTTGGATGAAATTTACACAGTATTCACCAAGGTACAATAACTGGGCTAGACTAATAATAAATAATATTTCACTTGAACAGGTGCATTTAAATTAAAGTTTTGACACATCCAATAACTATTTCAGATCATACACTGAAAAAACTAACAAAATTGCAGGGTAATGAAGTAAAAATGAGACACCATTGCTTTTCCACCTAAATTTAAACAAGAGGAATTTAAGGAACGGGTAATGGAAATTATTTGGATAATTAGAAAGAAAAAAATGAAAGTGAAATTTAAATAAAAATTAAAAGGGGGCCAAAATAAGAGAGAAGGACATGGTTAAGACATAACTGGAAATATTTATATGGGGCTGACAAAGGTTAAAGTATCACAGAATAAGGAGAATTTCACAGAGTAAGAGGAGGAGCAACTACAGAGCACTAAAGAGAAAATAAGGGAGAACGAGCTTAGAAAGATTGATACTAAGTAACTACTTTTGATAAGAACTCCAGAACATATAAATGTTTAGCACAGTGAATTGGGTAGCAGAAAGAAGAAAGGATTGTCCCCAGACTTATGGGAGCCTATGACAAGAAAAATAACCAGAGATTCTATAGAAGCAGTAGAGGTATTTCAGAAATTGTTTGAACAGTTACATAAAACTGAGGAATGTGAAAACCAGGAATGAGTAAAAATGGGAATATTTATGAAAGACTTAAGTTTACCAAGGTTAGAGGTAGGTAATGCTCAGCAGCTAATAATAGTAAGACAGGAGAAGATGAGATAAAAACAGTGATGTATAGTCAATGTGCAAGGAAGTCTCCAGGAACAGATTGTATTCTTCTGGAAGTCTGGAATTTAGGAGGAAAGAAAATTATAAAAATCTGGAAGACAGTATTTTAAAGAGTGGAAGCACCAACATATTGGGAGAAAGTTGTGGTGGCTGTGTTACCCAACTAGGGTAAAGACCCTTCAGACTTAGCTTTATATAGACCCATTTCAATTTTAACCCATGAGTATAAAATGATTGTCTATACTAGGTAAAAGAATAGCAAAGGTGTTGTCAAAAGTGATAGATATGGATCAATGTAGTTTTGTGAAAGGGAAGCAAATATTTGACAATATTAAAGAATATATATAAGAAAATACCACTGTTGTGATGCAGAGAAATAATTTTAAATTCCCTGATACAATAATAAAGTTAATTTTGCAGATATAAGAAAAATGTAAGTCAGAGAGTTCCTTTCTGATAAGTTGTTTGAACAGAGAAACCATGCAAGGGTGTCCTCTTTTTCTTTCATTGCTTACCTTATATTTACAGCCTTTGGCAAAGAAAATAAAGAACTCAGAAATTCAATGATATCATTGGTATAGTAATCAAGAAAGGTTGTCTTTATTTGCAGATGATTAAAAAGCAAAGGCTATAGCTGGAAATTATGCACCTGAATTGACTTAGCAGTACACATGTTTATGGGAACACAATAAGATGAAGTATTTAGAAGCATGGATTAAAAAGGCTTCTGTTATGGCAACTAAGGATATGTGGGAAGAGACTAAACTAAGGATTATACATAAAACTGAGAAACTAGAATCTCTTGTTTATGGATATGGATAGTTTTATTTACAGGCCAGGCATATTTTGTCAACCAGAGGAGAAGATGTCTACAATAATTAAAAATATGAAAGAATTTATCTGTGAGGTAAAGAGAACAAGAGATAAGTGTGACAAGTTGATCCTCCCAAAAGAACAAGGTGGTTAGGATTGCCTGATTTTTGAGAGAATATTTTAGAGCTACAAAGTTATGGCTCAAGCAGAAGGTAATAATTCAGACTGGAAATATATATATATATATATATATATATATATATATATATATATATATATATATATATATATATATATATATATATATATATATATATATATATGTGTGTGTGTGTGTGACTGAAACTAGTGAGGTGAAACCCCAACCTCATCTGAAAAAAATGGGAAAATGTGAAAAAGTGATTGAGGACGGATGGATTTCTTTAAAAATTTACTCTCACCGGTTGTAATCTCCCTCCTAGATTTGAGTGATACACCCTCATTATTACAAACAATCCCATTCACTGCCCATAATTAAAATGCCTTGTTGGAAAGTATTTTTTCTCCCACATTCTTAGCTTGATCATTATCTCCTTGAGCGGTATAAACACATGCCAAAGGAAACATCCTTCCTGGCCAATGACTCCTTACTAACACAAATCTATCATTAATATCTTATTATTTTTCTTCTTACTTTATCACTATTGGACCTACTGTCTCTGCCCTAGCCACGAGTTAACCTTAATTACTGTACAACTGCATGTTTTGTAATGTTGTTATTTTTCAGTCTACTCTTCTTAATATCGGTTAAAACATTGCATTTTTATCTAACATAGTAAGGCTGTTTACATTCCATGTTAATATTAACACAGAAGCCTTTCTACCATGTAAAATTTACTGTCACTAATATTTCCAGACATTTTTTGCACAATCTTCCATCCAACAGCTTACATAAACATTGTTGCAGTTGACATGTATAACTTATCCTCATCCCATTTAGAACTCATGTTTCCTTTTTTGTAATTATGAATTTCATAACAACTTTTTCCTTTTCTAATGCACAGAAATAACCTAGATCTATATACACTCTGAGGAAAAATAAACTACAACTCTTCTAGCTAGGATGTGACGCTACAGTTCATCAGCAGCATACACGAGCTTTGTTTAAAAAAAAAACTGCAGTTATTCTTGCTACAGTGCTTGATTTTACCTTCACTTATTCTAAAGCTAATGTCTTTTTTCTGTATAACTCCTCTTTTAACTCCTTAACATATACCATGTGCATACATTTTAATTATGTTTTATTGAACCTTGAAAAAATGATAGCATTGCAGATATCTCATAAATTTACCATTTCACACAGTTTAACTTCCTTTCATTTTAGGCTATTTAGTTTAGAAAACTAGTCTCCATTGCCAAATGTAATGTATTTGTGTCTATACTTACATAAGCTATTAATAACAATGAGAGTTTTCATATGAGCTATTCAACTCATAGTAACAAACACACTCCCATCAAGTGTAGTACCATACACTTTAAATTGTACAAAATGTTTGCATCTTTTCCTATCTCTTATATAATTTAACTTTTGACATGCTATACATTTAACTATTTCCTTATATGCTTAATGTAATAAGCACAAAAGCACCCCTCCGGGATGGAGGTGTATTACAATGCTTAATATACCTCCTTTACATTTTTACAAATACAACATGACATTTAAGTTCAAAAACACTTTCAAGAATGAAAACCACTCTTACAGTCACTTTTTGTATTTTAACATAGCTTTCTTGTGCAATTGAAAGGAAGGCTAGACTTATACTTCTGTTTGTTCACTAGTTTAGACATAGTCAACATAATTCAAAGTTCCTTGCATTACTACTCATGCCTCTACAGGGCAAAAGACTAGACACAATATAATGAAAGTAATACGTCTGAGCTGTACTTTTAAGTTTGCTTTCAACCCTGGCATCTGTCTCATTTTCAAGTTTTTCCTCATTCATCTGGTCACCACTGGCTCATCTGTCTTTCATACATTTTTCTTTGAAAAAGAGTGAACTCTTTCATTGGAATAATCCCTTTCTGCAACTCTTGACCCCTCACTAATTTTTTGTATAAGATATTATAATAAAAGCTGTTATAGTCTCTCAGATCTATTCTCTCAAGCTAAGAAATAAACAAATAAATAAATAACACCATGTTAAATTGTTAATCACTATGTAAATCCAATGTAACAGTCTGTATATTTTAACTGTGGAGCTTTTCTCCCTGGGCCTCCGCTGAAAATGGACCTACGTCCAGTCGGACACTCCTGGTCAACAAATGTAAATAAATAAATAAATAAAATATCTAATTCTTAACATTGAATATGTTCTCCCTTTTTTTCACCATTTATTCTGAAAAAACATATGGAAAAATGTGGTGAACATAAAATATTTAGGTTTGCCATTAACAGACGACATACACACTGGCTTTCAATTAATTACTAAATTTGCTTTTATTTTAAATTCTTAGACAAGACTACTGCCCACATTTTAACAGATTAATCAAAATCATAGACCAAATCTAATGCTTCAGGACAAGCCAAGAAAGTACAATAATTTTTGTGAGACCCAGATTCATACTGACCACTGAAAAAGACACCCTATCCAGAATTAGACCAGCAATATTGAATCAACTACCAACAGATTAAAAAAAAATTAAACTCTTTAACCATGCAAAATAATCTTAAGCAGCATTTGCAAAATTAATGAAACTGCAACTGGTTTTGTGATACTGGCTACCTCTGCAGCTCTTAACAGCAGGTACTCATGTGCACTGAATAATTACAGCTGTACATATTGAATTTATAGGTTAAAACATACTTGATAATTTGAATTATGCATCTAGTGAGTGGATTACTATACTCTGTTTACCAACCTATGTTACTGTAAACTGATATTTTATATACCAACCTGTAGTAATGTAAACCATATTTTTACTGCAGAGCTGTATCTGCATCATGGCTGAAAAGGGTTTGAAGACCAGCATATGTACACAGTTATCAAACTCCAAAAAATGAATAAATAAAAAGAAAAAAATAGATAATACTTTTGTTTCAGCTGTCAAAGAACTACTGGATAGATATTTCTACGGCTGCTATGGACATAAAATACCTCATTGTTACCATCATAAATTTAAGCAATGAAGCCAGCAGTATGAGGCTTAAATCCAACCACGAGCACCAGTTAATATAAAATAACTGTTGGCCTTGAGGCTATATGGTATATAGGAACTGCTGCCTTGTGTAATAGCTCAGCTCTGCCACAACCATGTAAGCTTCAAATGTACAGCTATCAGAGTTTACTTACCAAATACTGAGGCCACTACATATTTTGCTTCTGCATTCACACAATGTTTCCAAAACGGAGTAAATTATATCCTTCCAGCACCAGCACCCCCTTTCCCAGACTAAAATATCACTGGACATGTCAGACTAAAGAAAAAAATGTTATTGTTTACAACAGCCATCGTAATAGCATACAATAGGTCAATCACAAATATTTAAATAGAAATAGCTCTGAAGAGTCAAATGACTCTGTAGCCGAAGGTACACTGGTAAGGCTAATAATCATCAGCCACACGCATCTAAAGTTGAATAATAAAATTATTTATATGGAATAAAGCATTTATTTTATAAAACGCTATACAAACAGTATACATACTGCACAAGGAATTCAAAATAAACATTTAAAGAGATAACTAAAGTTCAGAAAACACTAGTTATTAACTGATGAGTCTATAACTGCTTCATGTAAAGATAAACTATGTTTCCTTCCCTGTTTTCAGGACATGGAGATGGTAAATTTGTTCTGATCTTCTCTTACAAGTCTGACACAGTAGTTGACAATTATTTTTTTTTCCAGCTGTATCAAATAATTCTTGCCACTAAGCCAGGAATTTCTTTTCTAATGTGGAGACCAAAACCAAGTCTCAAGCAATGAATTTGCTGATCCTTGTATTTCTGATCTATATACAGCTTGTTGTGTGGTGTACACTCTTTTCCTGTGTTCCCATACAATTGATTATTATTATGTTCAGCATATTGTGTAAGTTAGTATAATGCTCTATAATAGTTTCAAATTGGGGGTTTCTCTTTCTTCAAATGTTTATATTTAATTTATAAAAGTCCATAGTGGTAGCTGCCATACAAAAACTTGAAAGGACTAAACCATCTTAAGGTTTATGGTACTACTTTAATTGCAGAAGGAAGGCACAAAAGTAACTGGCTTCAGTTTTCACTGTCTTTCACAATAACTTTTCTCAGCATTGATTATAACATTTGTTTAAAATATTCCAGTGACCCATTTGTCTATGGTAGCATTATTCTGGACATGGCAGTCCACTGTTTTTTAAATATTTATTTACGTATGTCCATCATCAAAAATAATGAGACTAATCTGTATTTATAGATTTAATATTACTAATATACATAGTCCAAACTCTACTGTTGGCTTTTATTAAATGTCTAGCAATATTCACAGCAATACATTTGAATGGCACCACTACAAAGCACATTGGAATTAAAGGATTTTGTTAAAGTCTGGGTGTGGGGTTGTCTTCTGGCATTCAGCTTAGAAGTTCTCAACTTCTTTCATTATTTATTGCCAGTAAAGCATTTCTTGTATTCATACTTCAATGTTGGCAATTCCTAGAAATCCTCATATTACATGACTTTGTGTTTGCCATTTACTTTGTTTAGTTCTCTGTACAATGTCATTTTATTAAATGAACTGCAGGTAGGAAGCAGGAACAGTGTGTTTTTCTTCATACTGTTGAAACCTAGGTATACTTCTCTTGATCTGCTGAAAGTATATGTATAGCCACACAATATATATATATATATATATATATATATATATATATATGTATACACACACACACACACACACATATATATATATATATATATATATATATATATATATATATATATATATATATATATATATATATATACACACACATATATCATCAACCATCCATCATCATCAGCAGCCCCCCCTTTTTTCCCATTTTTTTTACATGGGGTAGGGGTATCGTGTTAACTGACGCCATCTCTCTCGATTCAGTGCCACACTCATGCCTGACCTTTGCAGATCTTCACACAATCCATCCACCACTTTGTTGGACATCCTCACTTCCTCTTAGCTTCTTCCTGTCTGTCCCAAATCTTCCTCACCAGATTTTCTTCTGCTTTTCTACACATGCCCAAATCATTGTAATCTGTTCTCTTTGATCTTTTCTGCAATTGGGGCTACTTTGGCTTCTGCTCTTATGTCTTCATTTCTTTGCCTGTCCCACAGTGTGCATCCTACCACCTCCCTCATGCACTTAATTTCCATCACCTCTAGCTTCTTCAACTGTTCTGCCTTTACTGCCCAGGTTTCTGTACCATACAGTAGTACTGGTCGCACCACTGTCTTGTACACCTTACTTTTCAGCTTCTTTGGCATTCTTCTGTAATAGACTACACCTGATACTCTATGCCAGTTGGCTGCAGCCCCTCTGATTCTAGCTTTGACCTCTTCATTCAGACTACCCTTCTCCTCAACCACCCCTCCCAGATACTTGAAGCTGTTTACCTGCTCCACTATCTTCCCTTCTATATCTATTCTCAACTTCTTCTGATTTCCCCAATTTGCTGCCATTATCACCATCTTATCTCTGCTTAGTTTCATCACATATGCCTTCAGTTTTGCATTCCATTCTCCTATCCTTTGCTGAAGTTCTAGCTCAGTGTCTGCCTGCACTGCCACATCATCTGCATACAGCAGCTTTGTTGATCCCTCCCCTCCAACCTGTTTGATAATGTAGTCCATCATCAGTATGAACAGCAGTGGACTCAGAGATGAACCTTGATGTACACCCGCTCCCACTGGGAATGCCTCTATGAGGCCGAACACTGTTCTTACTTGAGTCATTGGGTCCTTGTACATAGCCTGCACTAATTCTACCAATGTTTCTGGGACTTTAAACCACCACAGTACTGCCCAGATCAGCTTTCTTGGGAACCTTGTCATATGCTTTCTCCAAGTCTAGGAATGCCCAGTTGGACTCTCTCCTCATCTCTAGCTTCTTCTCAAGTATCTGTCTCAATGCAAACATCGGGTCAATTGTGCTGCATCCTAATCTGAATCTAAACTGCTCATCTCCCATCTTACATTATCCTACTCTGCGTATCTGTTTATCAATCACCCTCTCCAGAACTTTCATGCAATATGATGGGAGTTTGATGCCTCTGTGCTGCCCACAGTTGTGGATGTCCCCTTTGTTCTTGTATACTGACATAAGTATGCTTATTCTCCAGTCATCTGGGATATGCCTTTCTCTCCACACTGCTATTAGTACCCTCAGGAGCCATTTCTCCCTTATCTCACCCAGGATCTTTATCATATCTGCTGTGACCTCATCTGAGCCTGCTGCTTTTCCTGACTTCATCTTCCTTAGTGCTGGTCTTACTCCTTCTAGGGTGGGGTCCACTTCTTCTCTCATCGTGGGCTGTTTCTGGGGCAGTAAAGCTTCTGTGGGGTATTCTTCATTCAGAAGCTGCTGGAAATACTCCTTTGATCTGCCTTTGATGCCCTCTGGACTGGTGAGCAGGTTGATGCTAGCATCCCTTATGAAAGGTGTCTGACTATCTTTTATCATTCTGTCTTTGCCTTCAACCTGATATAGTTTCTTTGTGCCCCTTACTGAGTCACTTTCCAGAAGTTGGTACAGTGCCTCCGATGCCCTATTCTTTGCTGTTGCAACTCCTTTCTTAGCTTCTGTTAGCCAACCAGTAGTCCTTCCTAGCCTGGTCAGTCTTTTCTATCTCCTACTTCTTCCTGCACTACTTTCATTCTTTTGATGGCTTTCTGGACTTCTGCGTTCCACCACCAGCTTTCCTTATGTATCTTATTTCCATACCTGGCTCGGCCACATATTGTTTCTGTAGGCCTAACACATGCTGCTTTTAGGCACTGCCATTCTTCTCTGACTCCACCTATTTCCTCCTCTTTTTGGGATGCTAGAGCCCTGAGTAATTCCTTGAACTGCTGTACTTTCTCGCCAGTCAACTTCCAGGTCTTCAGCCTGGTCTCTATTGACCTTAGAGCCTTCTCTGACCAATGCTTGCAGCTGATTGTGGCAACTAGGGGTTTATGTGGTGGCCAGTTGCATAAACCACTAGTTGCCACAATCAGCTGCAAGCAGTGGTCAGAGAAGGCTCTAATACTCCATCCATCCTGAACCCCTATGCCCATTTTGTACATGGGGTTGGGGTGTCACTTCAGCAGTGACAATCATCTTGAACCAAGTTTTACACTGTAGGGTGGCTAGCCTTGCCACAGTAGCTCATTCACACCACTCACTTGTGTGCACACGCTCACCTACAGCCAATTTAGTGTGTCTAGTCCATCTACAGCATGTCTTTAGAGTGTGGGAGGAAACCAGAGCACCCAGACACCCAAGTGACCTCAGGGAGGACATGCAGACTCCGTACTGAAGGCACCCCAGACTAGGGAACCTCTTGCTGTGAGGGGACGACACTCACCACCGCACCACCATGGCTACACACAGACAGACACACACACGACACACACACAGACACACACAGAGACACACTAGAAGGTAACTAAATCCATTCTCAAGGACAAGCACAAAGCATGGATACAGTTTCATAAAAACAGAACCCAGTTAACAAAACAAAACTACTCAGAACTCTGTAATAAAGCCAAAAAGCTC
Organism: Protopterus annectens; assembly: GCF_019279795.1. Classification (NCBI taxonomy): domain Eukaryota; kingdom Metazoa; phylum Chordata; order Ceratodontiformes; family Protopteridae; genus Protopterus; species Protopterus annectens. Next base: position 1,139,996,783 of record NC_056748.1, on the reverse strand, counting down.
ATTAAACTAGACAAAATCAACTACTACCAAAACCTGCAAGAAAAATATATTCACAACCCTCAGAAATTCTGGGCTAGTATAAACTCTACACTTCAACCAGGCAAATCTGGCAACCCACCACCTGCAGCAGTAAACAACCATAGTGATATCCCCACTCAGTCCAATAAATATTTCACTAAAACAGTTAAGGCCCTAGCAGAATCTCAGTGTAACAGTCCCACCAACCCCAGAAAATAGCACAAACACATAGGATAATATCACCCACTTTAGACTGCACCCAGTGTCATCAAAATCCATTTTAAAACACCTCCACAAGCTCAAACCTACCGTCCTGAATGCAGATAACTTACCAGCAGAATTCCTATAGCTAGCTGCAGAGGCTATGGCCTATCCTGTCACTATTCTAATTAATAGATCAATATTAGAGTGCAAAGTACCTACTATATGGAAAATCTTCCACATAATACCACTACACAAGGGTGGCAACTACTTAGAACTCAACAACTACTGACCAATTGCTATTCTATCACCCTTATCAAAAATACTAGAAGGAGTCATTCACACCCAACTAATGAGCCACCTTCTAAAAAAACAATCTACTAACTAAATATCAGCAGAGCTTTAGACCCTTCCATAGTACCACCACAGCTCTAATGTCCTTTTCCAATGCAGTCAGCAACCACAGAAACAAAGACGACTAGTTTCTGACATTTTTTAGATCTGCCCAAAGCTTTCGATATGGTCAACCATAATAGACTCCTAAATACACTATCCTGTCTAAACATCACCACCCCCTCTATCTCATGGTTTAAAAACTACCTATCAGAAAGCCGACAAACAGTAAAATGGCAGAGCCAACTATCTCCTCTCCTACTAGTATCCTTAGGAGTTCCTCAAGGCTCCATACTAGGCCCACTACTCTCCTCTCAATTTACCAACCAGCTCTCATCCTCTACACCCAATGCCTCAGTAGTATAATATGTTGATGACACCAGCCACATTTTGTCAGCCCACACACTAGCGGACCTTCACTCCCTAACCCAAAACTGCTTCTCATTAGCCGAGACCTGGTTCACTAACGCCCAACTTATCCTAAATCCAAATAAAACAAAACTTCTTCTTTTCAGTCCCTGAAGATCCCCTCCCCCATGTGACAACTTTACCATCATGTCCAATAACAAAACCATTATCACCCCTACATCCCACACCAAACTGTTAGGTGTAGAAATAGATAAAAATCTAAATTTGACATTCATATAGCCCAAACTATCAAGAAGATTCACAAAATACTTGGACTCCTATACCAGAACAAGCAATTTCTCACTAAACACACCAAAACCACTATAGCGAGGACACATCTGTTATTTAGCCTCCTCTATGCATCCCCAGTTCTAACCAACCTCCATAAAGCCGACCTACATAAATTAGAATCTTGTTACAAGAAGATTGCTAGATTTGCTACTGAGACCCCCATATAAAATCCATCACAGTGTAGCTCTCAAACAACTGAGCTACCTCAGCTACTGAAACTCAAATCAATTGTCATTGGCACACAAACTATATTACTACCCAGCTAAAACTCCAGCACTCCAAAACCTAATTATCCCTTATTCTACAGTAAGAACCTTAAGATCTAGCAAAACCACCTAGATACCATCAGACATAACAATGATGCTGGGAAAGCTCTCTTTGGTTATTCTACTTCTAAAGCTTTGAATACCCTACCTAGCCTCCTGACTTCCATTAGCTCCAGCACACAATTTAAAAAGCTTCTCAAAGCACACTATAGGAATACCTGGTTATGCTCCTGTGACTTCCCAGGATAAACACTTACTCTACAGCTTACACTCCATCTTATCCAATATGCCCTACAAAACCCTTCTCTGCCTAATAGCACCAACCAATCCGATTTCCTGCTTAAACCCAGAGATTAGGATTTTATTCTGTTTTTCCCTTGTTTCTATCCAGAAATCTTGTTTTTTTTGCCCTCTGAACATTAGATTTCCTGCTTAAAACCACAGATTAGGACTTTATTCTATTTTTCCCTTGTTTCAATCCAGAAATCTTTTTTCATTTTGCTCTATAAACATGAGGCTTTCACTAATCAATTCTATATGCCATTTCACCCCACAACAGGTCTGCTGTTTCACCCTTCAACTTGCCAACATTTGTGACTCATTTCAGCATTCCACACCACCACAATAAGTGTAGCATATTTATGTATCACAACTATACTATTGTGCTGAGACTCACAAAATGGGTAAAACTCTTAATCTGTTAATACTGAAGATAATACAAGAATGTAACTGCTATTAATTTTCTGTGATTTCTATAATAGTATCATCAACACTGTTGTAAAAAATGTACATTATTTTTACTATGTACTAAATGAAACTATCTGCTAAATGTTAATGTTTCTCATCTTGTTTGCTATGTGTTATCTTAGGACATTTTATTGTGTTATAACTTGATATCTATAGTCTAAATCATGTTGATCTCTTCCTGTCTGATTTATGCATTTTATTTGGAGCTTTTCTCCCCAGACTTCTGCTGAAAATGGACCTGTGTCCAGTCGGACTTTCCTGGTAAACAAATGTAAAATAAATAAATGCATATATACTGTGTGTGTGTGGGTATATATATATATATATATATATATATATATATACTCAACACTCTAGTCATAGGTGACTCTATTGTCAGGCACACTGATGCCCCACTCACCAGGCTAAACAAGGAGAAGGTTACTGTCAGCTGCCTGTCGGGTGCCAGGATCCACCACATAATGCACGCAGTCAGGTCACTGGACAACAAGGACAAATATCACTCTGTCATTGTCCATGTTGGTGTGAATGACCTGAGATGTACCTCCCTGGACTACATGAAAAGAGACATGGAGGAGCTCTCCGATCTTGTAGCCCAGGCAGGTATGACCCTAGCCCTGAGTAACATCCTGCCATCACCCAGAATGATACCACCATACAAGAGCAAAATGATTGACGTCAATAATTGGCTAAGCTTCTGGTGTCATTCTAAGGGAATCCAGTACCTGTCTGCCTGGGATGACATGATCGACAGACCACGATGCTTTGCCAGAGATGGCCTGCACCTGTCACCCTTGAGATTCCGGATACTGGCCAAGGCTCTTCCCACCCCTATAGTGCCTTTCTTAGGCAAGGTTCAAATGACAAATTCACTAACATAACAGGTACAAGCAAGCAAAATCTGAGGGTAATGCTACTCAATGCTAGAAGTCTACACTTCAAAATGCATTCAGTCAAATGGAGAATATCGACATCTGTGCAGTGAGAGAGACCTGGTTCAAAGCTCAAGAGAACACCCCTGCATTACCAGGCTATAATTCATACCACACCTTTTGGCCACCTAACCTGGACTGAAACACTAAAGGTGGAGACGTGTCCATATTCATTAAGGATATCCACACCTCCAGGCTAGTTGCTCAGCATAATGCATCCAAGATTATCCAAGTGCAACTAACTCTGGGCAAGACCGCAATTCAAATTGTAACTTGCTACAGATCCTCCACCATGCCCCAGGATTCCCACTTCTCATTTCTTGATACACTGGAAAATATTAGGGTTGAACCCAACACCCTAATAATGGGCAATTTCAACTACCCCACCATTAACTGGGAAAACTACTCATGTACTAATTTTTTTGCTCAACATTTTCTGGAATTAATTTTGCAAACATTTCATAATGTCTGCCCATAGATCCTCCTATTCCTTCTTGTTTTGTTGTTAAATAGTTTCTGAAATGAGTTTTACCCCTGAGAATTCCTCATAAACAAGTTGTTCTTCAATGGGATCTCAACTTTATGCTGGCAAAATTGACTGCTGCCTTTTGAACCTGCCATCCAAATTTAGGTTTTTGACTTTGAAAACTATACTCATCATTCCTCTGAATATCTGAAATGCAAGACCCTGTCCAATTTTCAACAAGGATAGGATCTCTGAGAATGAATCCCTCATTCATACCCAAAGTGATATTAGAGTTTACC
>NC_056748.1:1139965262-1139975262 GCF_019279795.1 Protopterus annectens | reverse complement strand
TCACAATGAATGTACACTTTTTAAAGTTTTTTCCAAATTTCTGCATGTTTAGCTAATATAGTAAAGTCATCCTTGTTCTTAATAGCCAGTCTATGCCCACTGATATTTATTTTTATTATTTATTTATTTTTTATTTAACATTTGTTCCCCAAGGAAAGGCTGACTTGGAACAAAACCAATTTTCAGCAGATGCCCAGGGAGAAACGCTCCAGACACATCTTTATAATGTGCTATGTGCTGACAGCACCTCCATGTGGTCTTACCCACATAGATTGGTAGAAGTTTCAGCATTCCAAATTTCAAAGAGGTCATATTTACAACCTTTCAGACCTGTACGGGTGCATCACAGGAGAAGAGAAACAATCTCTGTGAATTTAGATTTAATTTTAAACTCCAATGTTCAAAAGACTAAGTTCTGTTTAAGAGATTTGTGGATATGTTTATTTTATTATTTATTATGATGAATTTAGGAAATATGAATTTAAAGGTACAGAAATAATACTTATTGAAACGATGCTTTAGAACACAAGGTGGGCAGGTGGCAACTGTTATTAGTCACTGGAAAAAACATCAGGAATAAATTAAACTATATCAAAGGCATTCTTAAATCTCTTTAACATAGATTGTTCGTTAAGCACTTGCTTATATGCATATTTTTAATGATTTTAAATTGTACTTTCTAAAATTTCTCAGCCAACTTTCTTAACAAATGATTGTACTGCATTATTTAAATGTGCTACTGTTTTACATCAGGTTAGGTCTGATTGAGTAAATAACAAAAGTGCTACACTGGAGCAAAACTTCAAAAAGCTTTGTAAATGTGCTGCTGGAAGAAGGAAGAACAGTAAACAGCAAAACAGACAGGCCAGTTTGTTGCTGATGGAAGTCGCTCTATAGATGAAACTTGTGTAATTTAACCAACAATTAAGACACAGCTTATGTAACAAAGGAAGTGTTTCAAAAAGCCTGGGGTTATGGAACATATGCTCAAACATGCAACCGCAATGCTAAAATATAGAAACTAGAATAGTAGCGCTTAAGTCTAATGTGACAAAACTGAAAAGACAGATGTATATTATTAAATGGAACTTCACTGGCTTTGAGAGAGGAGAATTAAAACTGCTATCAGAACATGATACCATAGACAAAATATGTATGAGAGTCTAGGACTATTCACTGAAAGCACATTTCACTGAAAGTCAAATGACTGTGCACAAATCACTGAAAACTCAATTCACTTAAACACATTTCACTGAAAGTTATATATGGCCTTTTCCCCACTGTTGTGTGACCCTGGAGTTAGTATATATAGTAAGGGGGGCTGTGGGGGGCACCGCCACCCACATAGTTTGGATATATATTAAGTTCAGAAAAAGAGTAATTTATTGGAATTGCAAGTATCCATGTATATAGTTTGAAATATTTAAAACAGGCGGGGGCTATGCCTCCCCCCCATACTATATATACTAACTCCAGGGTCGCACTACAGTGGCGAAAAGACCATATAGAACTTTCAATGGAATGTGTTTCATTCAATTGTTTTTCAGTGAATTGAGCTTTCAGTGAATTGTGCACAGTCATATGTGTTTCAGTGAAATGTGCTTTCAGTGAATAGTCCTAGACCCATGTATGATAACTATGCAACTTTAACCAACACATGAGGAGAGCAATGCTACCTTCTGCCCATCAAAGACACTCTGGTGCAAAGCATTCCTATTTTACTGTGCCAGACCCAAATGGCCAGCACTTCTTGCTATGGTTAACTTTCATTGATGTATCCTAGTTGAGTCCTGGAGCAAAAGTCTCTGTTAATTGTTTTCACTTCTCTTTCTTCTCATTTTCAGTTTAGGAAATTTGCAATCAGTTTACCAAGTCTGTAAATATTTGTTTTTTCTTGTGTGATGCAGCACTGAACCTCCTTTTCCTGTCTGAGGATTTAACCTTTTTGAAACAATGTGTTTTTCATTCCTCAGCAAAGAAACCCCTTTTTTGTCACATCATCTATAAAGCAGATTTAGCACATTCAGCTTTGTGGCTGCAAATCCCTTAGTGTAACATCAAATTAGAAAGACCACTCCTAGATTATTCTATAAGTCCCGTGAGGGCTCGCTTTTATTACTGGAGTAAGCTAAAATGATTCCAGGTATATTAGTTTAATATTAGCAGTCAGACTTGATTTTCATTGCATCTTATATACTACCACACATTTCTCATTAACATCCAGACAGCACTTGATACAACACAATTATTCTGCTCCCTCCTGAAATGTTGCACTCATAATATCGAGTGCTGACACAATGAAAAAAAGACAAGAAATCCAGGAGAAGTACAAATCTCAAACATCACTCTTCTCCTTAAAACTTTTTTTTTGCAAAGGGGGTGGGGTCTCCCCTGCATCCCCTGACGTGGGGGGGTAAGCTCCTCACAACCTCAAACTTATATATACTAACTCTAAGATCACCCTAAGTTAGTAAAAATAAAAAATTGTATGACCAACACAGCTAAAAGTTCATCATACAAGGATTCTTTTATTTGCTGCGGCTTTTTACTTGATTTTCAACCTTTACCTGCAGAGCAGTTTTGCAGAAAATGAAGTATTTGGGGAAATGTCAACCTTGGACTTAAAATATGAAAGTCTTCTTTTTTGGTCATTCAGTCTTCATGTTCCAGGACTTGCTGTAGCAGGCCCTGATATTTCAAGCAGTTACCAAATTATACACTATCACTGACAGGACCTGGCAAGATTCACTACTGAATAAGGTTATACAGTTTTCCTTGGACTGCACATAGTGCAAATGAAATAGACAACAATTTCACTTCTTTTTAACAGAAGACAACTCACAGTTGCAGTTAATGTCTGCTTCATGTCAGCAGTATCCTTTTTAAACATTGATTCAGTACACCATACTCTGAATTTGATTCAGTACACCATACTCTGAATTTGATTCAGTACGCCATACTCTGAATTTGATTCAGCATGCCATACTCTGAATTTGATTCAGTACGCCATACTCTGAATTTGATTCAGCACGCCATACTCTGAATTTGATTCAGCACGCCATACTCTGAATTTGATTCGGTACACCATACTCTGAATTTGATTCGGTACACCATACTCTGAATTTGATTCAGTACACCATACTCTGAATTTGATTCAGTACGCCATACTCTGAATTTGATTCAGTACACCATACTCTGAATTTGATTCAGCACACCATACTCTGAATTTGATTCAGCCCGCCATACTCTGAATTTGATTCAGTACACCATACTCTGAATTTGATTCAGTACACCATACTCTGAATTTGATTCAGTACGCCATACTCTGAATTTGATTCAGTACGCCATACTCTGAATTTGATTCAGTACGCCATACTCTGAATTTGATTCAGTACACCATACTCTGAATTTGATTCAGCTGCTCAGATTTCACTTTCACAATGCACTTGGCATTTCACCTTTTTAATCTCACCAGAACATAGAATTATTTCTATTCCTGTCCACAGTAAACCACTGAAAAACTTACAATATGCCAGAAAACAAATTCCTCTCTTTATACAGGTGGAGAAATCAACACCAGACCTACAGAAAAGCAATGATGTGGCCACATCATAGCTCAATGCAACCACTGGTAGATTAATTACCAGCCAATCTGCACTCTACTTTGAAATTCATTTTTTAATTTACATAAAATTACCAAATTTAAAATTAAAAAATTCATTTTTTAATTTACATAAGAATACCTAATTTAAAATTAAAAGCAGATATAACACAATTTCTGCACTGACCACATTAATTTGCCTCGAGAATTTTTTTAAGTTAATCACTTAGAGTTCTTAGACCTTTTTCTTTGTTTTAAGTCCTGAAGCAAAACAGCAGGTACACATACCCCCTCCCAACCCACCCCTGGAATCTTTAAGGACCTCTGTGCAGACCAATAAAACCAATCTGTTATCACATGACTAGTCATCACTGAGAATGGACTGTCCTGCAGGGGGCAAGTTTGATGCTAAATGACTAATCTGGATTCATTTAATTAAGTTAGACAACGTATTGTGACAGGAATGCAACCCATATATATATTTTAGTCAGCTTTTACAGTACAACGAGGATCAAACAACTTCTTTTCTTCTTTTTTCTTTCAGCTGTTCCCATTAGAGGTCACCATAGCGGATCATCTGTTTCGATTTCTTCCTGTCCTCTGCATCTTGCTCTGTCACACCAACCACCTGCATGTCCTCTCTCACCGCATCCATAAACCTTATCTTAGGCCTTCCTCTTTTCCTGTTACCTGGCAACTCCATCCTTAGCATCCTTCTGCCAATATACCCAGCATCCCTCCTCAGCACATGTCCAAACCAATGCAATCTCGCCTCTCTGGCTTTGTCTCCAAACTGTCGAACCTGAGCTCTACTATACTGATCAACCTCTACTATACTGATTCCTAATCCTGTCCATCCTCATCACACCCAGTGCAAATCTTAACATCTTTAACTCTTCCTCATCCAACTCTGACTCCTGCCTTTTGGTCAATGCCACCATCTCCATCCCATATAATATAGCTGGTCTCACAGCCCTCTTGTAGACCTTCCCTTTCACTCTTACTGGTACCCGTCTGTCATATATCACTCCTGACACTCTTCTCCACCCACTCCACCTTGCCTGTACTCTCTTCTTCACCTCTCTTCCACACTCACCGTTATTCTGAACTGTTGATCCATCGTTGCCACCTCTACTCCCTGCATCCTCACCATTCCTCTATCCTCCCTCTCATTCACACACATATATTCTGTCTTAGTCCTGCTGACTTTCATTCCTCTCCTCTCTAGAGCATATCTCCACCTCTCCAGGGTCTCCTCCACCTGTTCCCTACTTTCACTGCAGATCACAATGTCATCTGCAAACATCATAGTCCACGGGGCCTCCTGTCTGATCTCGTCTGTCAACCTGTCCATCACCATTGCAAATAAGAAAGGGCTCAGAGCTGATCCTTGATGTAATCCCACCTCCACCTTAAACGCATCCATCACTTCCACCGCAGACCTCACTGCTGTCACACTACCCCCGTACATATCCTGTACCACTCTTACATACTTCTCTGACACTCCCAACTTCCTCATACAATACCACAGCTACTTTCTAGGCGCCCTGTCATATACTTTCTCTAAGTCTACAAAAACACAATGCAACTCCTTCTGACCTTCTCTGTACTTCTCCATCAACACTCAGAGCAAACATTGCATCTGCAGTGCTCTTTTCCGGCATGAAACCATACTGCTGATCATTATTCATCACCTCCCTTCTTAACCTTGCTTCCACTACTCTTTCCCATAATTTCATGCTGTGACTGATTAGTTTTATCCCTCTGTTGTTACTACAGCTCTGCACATCACTCTTATTCTTAAAAATTGGTACTGAAACACTTTATCTTCACTCCTCAGGCATCCTCTGACTTTCCAAGATTTCATTAAACAATCTGGTTAAAAACTCCACTGCCATTTCACCTAAACACCTCCATGCTTCCACAGGTATGTCATCTGGACCAACAGCCTTTCCATTCTTGATCCTCTTCATAGCTGTCCTTACTTCCTCCCTGATAATCCATTGCACTTCATGATTCACTATCTGTACATCATCCAACCTTCTCTCCCTTTCATTCTCTTCATTCATCAGCCCCTCAAAGTACTCTTTCCATCTGCTCAACACACTCTCCTTGGTTGTGAGTATGTTTCCCTCATTATCCTTTATCACTTTATTAAGGAGGATCAAACAACAAAAGGCGATATTTCAGTTTAGGACAAGCCTTCCCCATGGCTACCCAATCAGTGGGTGGGGTTAATTAATTGACAGCATAACGCATTTGAGGGCACAACTGACTGACAGCAGCATATGCTGACTGTTAACCCTCAAAATGTTTTGCAACACAAATCAACTCTACATTTTTCATATCAATAGGAGACTACTGTACATCTAAATATTGCAGCACTGCTTATATTACACAAACAGGTAACTGTTCTTAGTATACAATGTTTACTAATGTCCAGGTGAAAGAAAGGAACCCAAAACCTAGTTCATTCCATTGTGGAACGCCATAGCTTTCAACCTTCTATCACCAGAATGTGGAAGAGCAGCTCTCATGCTGTGGAACAAATGGGCCAGATGTGAAGAAGTTACAGCTTACTAAAAACTTTTAACTAGAAAGTCCCTTTGATGAATTAATATGCATCAATATATCATTTACCAAAGAAATCTGTTAAAAAAATCTTAACAGTGAATTAACCCTTTTAGTGCAGAACATTGAAAAACATGGACTATTTCAGACTCAAAATGAAGAACATCCCTCATAATGAGGTACGCTTGACATGCATATGAAAAAAATGAAATATCAGCACACATATATAGGCACTGCACCTAATAAAATAAGCCTTTCTCCCTAGACCTCAGCTGAAAGTGAGCTTTGCCCAGTCAGATTTTAGCAGTGAACAAAAACCAATAAAAATATATACATACATACAAGGAACACAGTCACATCTTAACTAACTGATATTCAGGGGTCTCATGTGTATGTTTGACAGATCAAAGAGGCCAAAGTTGGGGAATAAGAAACTAATTTGTGTAAAATAGTTTACGGTCATTAATCCGATCACAGCTGCTTGAGTCATTCTATAATCGAGACTGTCCTGAAAGTTGGAAGGCCAAATTCCAGTATACCCAACATAAACACTGAAACGCAAAACTCCCTACCTCTCTGGACCCAAGAACAAGTGTTACCGTGGGTCCAGAAGAGGGCAAGGTTGGACAGTTGGGAATGCTGGTGTTTGGCATTCTGCTGCTCGGGATGTAAGGCATGTTGCAGGTGGACTCGACCATTTATGATCGGAATAATGCTGGGAAACCCTGTGTATCCAGAAAAGAGAAGAATTAAAGTAATTACTTTTTGGGATGCAACATTTTGCCTGTGATAATCACACTGTTGCCCACTTAGTGCTATTCTTTTAAGAGGGTGGAAACATCACTGGACTATGTTTGACAGATGGGGTGGTATGATGAGACTTATGGCACCCTTTGAGATGGTGCTTCCTAAATGGAAATATCACCCTACAAAATAACTTACCTGGTGGGAGCATGGAAGAAAACGCACTGCATGAATATGCAGCTGATGAAGAACAGCCTATCATTCAATCAGAAGGAAAAGCTGAAGGGCCATTAACAAGGAAGCAAGGACGTGAAGTCTTCCAGTGGCATCAGAGCACAAGAGGAAATATGTTTTGGATGTGAAATAAGGAAAGAAGTTGAGCTGGGCAGCCACAGAGGGGTTAATTATTAAAATGATCTGTAGTAGTGAGGGGAATCAAGTTTCACCTGTTTGGAAGGCTGTAGGATCACATTCAACACTTTGTCATTGACAGCCTCCAACAAAAATTTGGGGTTGTGTGTGTGTGTGTGTGTGTGTGTGTGTGTGTGTGTGTGTGTGTGTGTGTGTGTGTGTGTGTGTGTGTGTGTATATACACGGTGGAGTTTTGCTTTACTGACCTGAATGTACCAGTAAAAACTTAAAAGTAGAAAGTCATAGGCATTCAGAATCCACACAGCAGAAGGGGTCATTTGCATACATCCCAAGGTCTTTGACTAAAGAAAGTTTCAGGTATTACACAATGAAGACTCTAGCTTGCAGTTTTTATTAAATGTGTACATGCATATATACTTACCCAATGAAATGAACAGTGTATCATGATCTCATGCAAAGAGAAACACATATTAAGATAATCCAGTCACTTAAGCCAACCAATTTTTTGATCATTCAACCAAATCAACAGAAACCATATATCTATAATGTATGTATACATGACTTTGACACAGAGACACACTCCCCCACTGAAAGAGAGACAAATATGTAAAGAAAAAAAGAGAACAATACAGAGGGACTGTTTACTTTTGTAAACTCCATTACGCTTGCTAGTTTGTTTGGCTTATTTTCATGGGAGCTTGTTGGTAAAATGTATACAAACGAAGGAAGTTTTTTTGGACAGTATGGAAATCGACATGTGCTTATAACTATGACATCACAATTCCACCCTATGATATGAGAACAAATGATGTCAGAAACTTCAGGTACATATCCTAATGTTTTTTTTTTTTTGGCATTTGCATTTTAGGGACTTCCTATGGTCATTTTTTTTAGCAATTCCCATACTCACCTGAGGAGTGCACTGTTGTGTAGATGTGCTGTCCAGAATGATGGCAGATGGTGAGTGATGGTCAGCAGTGGGTAGAAACAATTTAAAACGATCATTTTTTTATCTGAATTTGAAAATGGAGGTCATCCACTGAGCACATTCTGCATTAGATTGCCTACAAAATTCAGATATTGTGAAACATTAATCAATGTTTAGTGCCACTGGGGAAGGAATGCAAGACAATAACATTTCACAGATAGCAACTAACTCATTGCTTCTGAACATTTACTCCCTAATCTGTTTAGATAAAGTGAATAATGAATGACAGAAAAGGAGCAGGAGAGAATATGAGCTCATGAATGATTTTTGAATCTATTTAGAAAAAGAGTACAAAAGTTGAATTGAATGACCAAAGACCCATTTCACTGTTGAACAATGATTACATAGTTTTAACAAAAAAAATGTAAAGCAAAATAAAAACAACTGCTTCGCCTCAGAAAAAAATAAATAAATAGTAAAATTAGAGTGGGGAGGGACACGTAAAAAGGTTAGTATGATGTTTAGAAATAAAGCATGCAAAAAGAATTACAGAACATTATAAACCTGCTAAGGGGGCAGTAATACTGGATAGTTACTTTACTCTTCATTCCGGAAAATCGAAATAATGATGGTAAACCATGTGAAATGTGCATCCAGACAAGTGAAGAATTAAAGTAATTATTTTTGTGGGACAACATGTAGCCTGTGTTAATCACACTGTTACCCATTTAGTGCTATTCTTTTATTAAGAGGGTGGAAACATCACTAGACTGTGTTTGACAGATGGGATGGTATGACGAGACATAATCAACCCCCCAAAATGGTGCATCCTAAACGGAAATATCACCCTACAAAATATTTTACTTGTTGGTGGGAGCATGGGAGAAAACTCGCTGCATGAATATGATGTTGCTGAAGAATCCCATCATTCAATCGGAAGGAAAAGCTGAAGGGCCATTAACAAGGAAGCAAGGAAGTGAACTCTTCCAGTGGGAAAAATGCATCTTGGATGTGAAATAAGGAAACAAGTTGAGTTTAGTGGCCACAGAGGGGTTAATCATTAAAATGATGTGTAGTGGTGGGGGGAGTCAAGTTTCACCCATTTAGAAGGCTGCAGTATCACATTCAGCAGTTTGCCACTGACAGCCTCCAACAAAAGTTTGGGGTTGTTTGTGTGTGTGGTGTGTGTGTGGGTGTGTGGGTGTGTGTGAGAGTGCAATGTGGAGTTTTGCTTTACTGACCTGAGTGAACCAGTAAAAACGTAAAAGTAGAAAGTCATAGGCATTCAGAATCCACAAAGCTAAAATACTGCTATTTCCTTAAGGGGTCATTTGCATATATCACAAGGTCTTTGACTAAAGAAAGTTTATGGTAATATGCAGTGAAGACTCTAGGTTGCATTTTTTACTAAATGTGTGTATGCATATATACCTAGCCAATGAAATGAACAGTTCAAAGAACAAATAGTAAATAACAGATGTAGAAAGATGAAAGTCAAAAATAAGAGAAAAAAATTATGCAGGTAGCAATCCCCCTTATACCCCCTTCACCCCTGCTAATTACATATACCAACTACCCTATATATTATGATGGCATGCAAAGAAACGTCAACATTAACAAAATTTAGTCACTTAAGCCAGCCAAAGAACATTTGATATTTTGATCAATCAACCAAATCAACAGGAAACCATATATCTATAATGTATGTATATATGATTTAGACAGAGAGACACACTCCCCCACTGAAAAAGAGATAAATATGTAAAGAAAAAGAGAGAGAGAGG
>NC_056748.1:1139755262-1139960262 GCF_019279795.1 Protopterus annectens | reverse complement strand
CCTTGCAGAAGTGATGTTTGGCCCCAGCAATGAGTTTTGGAAGTAAATTGGAGCTTTGCACTGAGCGATCCTTTACACTCCTGCACATACAACACAAACACTTCCACAGCTAAAAGCCCAGTTTGGGGATAAAGCCGACCAATGTGATTCATTGTAGATTTGCGTTTTAATGTGGGTGTATCTATATCATGTGATCGTAGATGTTGTCAGCAGATAGTGTCATTACAAACCTGTCCTTCGTGGTCTTTTTCAATGATAATTTGTAAGGGGGCAGCATTTTTGATTGACGTGGGGTCATTTAATGATGTATCTGTGTTTGAGGTCTAATTTTACTTATTCGTTATCACACGTTTGCGTGTATACAACTTGACCTTTTTAATGTTTGTTTTCAAGTCCATCATATACTGTACAGGCAGCAGATAAAACTGCACAGAAACCTCGAGAAAGCAGCAGGTTATTTGGAAGTCGTGTGGACTTTCTTGTTTTTACTTCAGCAGTTTTTTTCATTTATTTCTTGTATATGATTATTTTATTTATTGTAAACTGTTTTTGAGTGATTGTAATAAGCAGGACCTGATAGATCCTCTTATGTCCACAGGAAAGGAATAACATGTCAGACTCTTAACCAGTTGCAAGTGGCGTCCCACAAGGCTCAGTCCTGGGACCTCTCTTGTTCAGTATATATTTCTCTGAGGTACAGGCTAACACAGGAGGTTTATGGCTGACAAAGTTTGCAGATGACTGCAAACTGGGGGTCATAATCAACTCGCCGGCTGACACAAGCATCCTCCAAAAAGGTCTCACAGAGATGGATAACTGGTGCCAGAGCCATGGCCTAAAGCTAAATGCCAAAAAGTGCATAGTCATCCCCTTTGGGAAAAACAAAGTGCCCACAAATTACCGCATAGGTGGTAATCCATTAAGTACGGAAGAAGTAATTAGGGATTTGGGAACCCAAGTAGATTGCAATCTCTCCTTTGACAATCACATTGCAAAGTAGTTAGAAAGACATTCTATATAGCCCACCTTATCATGAAAGGGTTCACATCTAGATTAAGAGAGGTCATTGTGCCCCTCTACTCATCACTCATCAGGCCCATAATTGAATACAATGCCCCATTTGGGATGTACCTTACCCGACACTTGCTACAACTAGAAAGACCCCAAAAGTACCTCACCAAGGGGATCAAGGGACTAAAACAGATGCCCTACGCAGTTAGGCTAAAGAAACTCCAGCTCTACTCAGTTGCTTACCGCCTACTCAGAGGCGATCTGTGCCTGACGTATAAAGCCATGTCCAACCCAGAATTAATGGACATGCTCCACCTCAAGAAATCCAAATCCATGAGAACTACACGCTCCAGTGACTTAAACCTCAGCACAGAAATAAATAGAACATGCTGGAGGGAGAGATTCATATCCCAGAGGCTCCCCTCACTCTGGAACAAAATCCCAATCCAAGTCATACATAGCCCCTCAATGACCATCTTCAAGAAGAATCTTGACGTTTGGATGGGAGATCATAAATTTACCCCTTGGATCTCTTCTGTGTCACTGCTAGACAGAGGCATGGTAAACTAACCTTAAATGGGCTATCTTCTGTGACCTACTATACAGAGGCACAGTCAACTAATCTAAGAAGGGTGGTGAAAGCCAAACACACTCTGGCTAGGCTTGTAAATACCCTAGAGCAGATAGCCTAGTATCAACCTATGAATCTATGAATCTATGAACAAGTGTGTGGCTGTTGATGACTTACTTGTGTGGTTTGGTTTGCTGGAATTTTTTTGTGCACAAGCTTTTTAAATTTGTTCAGATGTTTTGTAGTTCTTGTGTGTTCTAATCTTTATCCATAATTGAACTTTGTGAAAATAGCTTGGGAACTGGACTAGGTTAATATTATGACATATTAAATATGTACCCCTGCCTCCAGGGCATATATGTAGTGTGTGTGTGTGTGTGTGTGTGTGTGTGTGTGTGTGTGTGTGTGTGTGTGTGTGTGTGTGTGTGTGTGTGTGTGTGTGTGTGAGTGTGTGAGTGTGTGTGTGTGTCTGTGTGTGTGTGTGTGTGTGTGTGTGTGTGTGTGTGTGTGTGTGTGTGTGTGTGTGTGTGTGTGTGTGTGTGTGTGTGTGTGTGTGTGTGTGTGTGTGAGTGAGTATATCCCCTTGCAGCAGTTTGTCTGTCATGCCTATGTGTGTGCAATGCTAGTACACATATATCCATATAGAAAATATTCACCCAGCTTAATCCAGTGCTGAGGAAATATATATATATATATATATATATATATATATATATATATATATATATATATATACACATAGCTATATATATATATATATATATATATATATATATATATATATATATATATATATATATATATATATATATATACATATACACTGTGAATTAAGTCTAGTGTGTTTGATGTTGGCATGTGTTTTGCTAACAAAACAGATTAACAATACAGCTAGCTCGCTACTATACTGAGATTGGGGAGTATGCCCTTTCCTTGTTACTAAGCAATCTTGACCTTGGAATATATAAGTAGTAGGGAATGTCATGGGTGCAGGAGGATTTACTCTCTTGCAAAATATACTGGTTTTAACTCACATACACTGAGTTTGTATCTCAGAGTATGCGTATTGACATGATAACTTTTTTTAAACTCCATTAGCAACACTGTCAGTTGATTGTTTTGATTGTTTTCAGTGCACACACACACACACACACACACACACACACACACACACACACACACACATATACATATATTTATATATATATATATATATATATATATATATATATATATATATATATATATATATATATATATATATATATATATCTATCTATATCTATATATCTATATATGTATCTGCTTCTTAAACTCGAAATACTGAAATCTCGAATTTCAGTATTTCGAGTCGAGAATGTCGAAAGTGCAGTTTTTTGAAACTGCATTCTCTCGACTCTTAGTTTTTAGAAGTTTTAGTAGTTGTTGTGTGGTGTGTATTATGTAGTGTGCTGTCCCCTTAATGCTTCATTTTTTCGGGGTTCTACGCGTGTGTGCCGATTTGTGGTTATTGTTAGGGTTTTGGATAGCATTTTGGCTTGATTTAGTTTTTGGGTAAATTTTAGGAGTTGGTTAAGGTAGGTAAGTTAGACTGCATGTGTGTAAATGTTGAAAGTGGTGATGTTTTACATTTGTAGAGTGTGTGTGTTATTTGTGTTAGTGTAATCTCGGAGTTGGTATATATAAGTAGTGGTGGTTTGGGGGGTGAAAGGGGCTTGCCCCCCTGCTTAAATATAAGGTAGTGGTATGTAGGGGGAATGTAAGGTAGTGTTATGGGGGGAGGTTTGGATGTTTTTTTTTTGTTTTTTGTTTTTTTTATTTTGGGTTTAGGTATTATGTGTTTTAGCTTTTGTGGGCTTTTGATATTCTCGACTCGAAATACTGAAATTCGAGATTTCAGTATTTTGAGTTTCAGAAGTGGACCCATATATATATATATATATATATATATATATATATATATATATATATATATATATATATATACAAGTATATACCACCCCCATTGATAATTTGATGAGTTGAGATGAAACATCAATGAATTCCAAGACATATATATATATGTGTGTGTGTGTGTGTGTGTGTGTGTGTGTGTGTGTGTGTGTGTGTGGGGGGCATGCATTTTCAATATTCTTTTGCCAACATTAGACTGATGAATGTCTGTGTAATCTACCTAGCTAATACACTTATGAGAGAATCTGTCCTTCCAATGTTTTCATTCTCCATATTCGATCTTTTCCAAAATCTTTTGAAATAGCCAGTTCTCCTCCTGCTTACCACTCATTCCAGTAACCTACATCACCAGCCATTTACTCTTTCAATGAAGTCATAGCTTTTTATATACAGACAAAATTTGGTCTCAGTTAGTGTCGCTGATTTAATGTAATGGCCACTCTTACTTCCCTTGTTTTTATGTATTTGCTCATTTGTCCGTTTTACAATACTGTCTTTTTTCAATTTAAGGTATCTGGGGGCACATAGCCTGTCCATACATGCATTGGACATTAGGCATGGAGCCATTTCTGAAAGGGATACCAGTCCATCTCTGGACATATACATGTACACCCATACACCTACATACAAATGGAGCATTTACAATTTACTCACCACATGAGACTGCAAAGTGCTAGGAAATAGAAAGCCCAGGAAAATGTGGGCACAGCAATCTCCAAAGAATGCAACCCAGCCAAGAGCAATGAAGGGCAGAAAGTTAGTAATAATGAGCCTAAATATATGCATGGCCGCATGCAGGCAACTACAAACAATACATTTTCTTTGACATCTATATTGCAAGTATGAAATGGAAAGATAGAGTAAATTGTCGTTTTCTTACAGAACTAGCACTAGGTAAACATACAGCACTGGAAGTGGAAAAGACTACAAGAATGACCAAAAATCATACATAGACAAAAGCTACTGTGGAGAGGCTAGATTCCAGGCCAAAAGACTTATAGAAGTGTAAACAGTAAAAAAAAAAACAACATAATGGTGTAGGTAAACCATTCCTCCAATAAAACAAGCATACAAAAAACAGAAGGCAAAGGAGGCAATGGAGCCCAGCACTAAAAACCAATAATATGTATTCCAAGAAACAGATAGGTGAACGCTTTCGCAGCCAAAGCCGCTTCATCAGACAAACACAATGCAGAGCTGTAATGCTTTTAAATAAATAGCAGCCAGTCATAAGTCAAGATCAATTAAAAACAGCAACCATTAAAGATATAAGGCATCTTAATAATTGCCATTAAGAATGTCATTAAAAACAAATAAAGACAAAAAAAATAAATAAATAAACTACCTGGCTAAGGGTCTATTGATCAGAACAGGTTTAATAGAAATCTTGTCATTTAGACCCTTCCCTCGGTTAGCCCTCATCCTTATTATCCACTCAAGTTCTCTATTCTCCACCTTATTCTTATTAGAACCCCCTCTGTTACCCATTTTAACCACTTATATGACCATGAATTTAAAAGTATGTGAACTACATAGCATGGTAAAATGTTTGGCTAAGGCATTCGTGTCAGCTTGTCTAGATATTTCATAGGTAAGCTCTCTCATCCTATCTCACAACCTGTGAGTATTCATCCCAATATAGAAAGAATGACAGAGAATACAGTAGGCTAGGTAAACAAGGTTCATAGTATTGCAATTGGCACTGGCTTTGAAACACATCCTTTTCCCCGTATCTGGGTGTTCAAAGCTTCCCCCAATATCAGTCAAATGGCACAAATTAAAAGCATTGCAGGGGTATGTACCTAAAGGTGGTTGTGTGACTTCACCTATGTCATGTCTGGGATGACACAGCATCTTTTTAAGGGACCTTTTGTTTTTATAGGTATATCTGGGAGTCTCTCCCACTAACAAACCTACTCTCTCATTAGACATGAGTATGTTCCAATGCCTAGAATAGACATCCTGCAAGAGCCTGATGTTGCTGGCATAAGTAACAGGTATCCTCATCCCATTATTCCTGTTGGGTCTCCATGAACTGAAGCAGAGAAGTATGGTTTACCTTCATGTTTTGTCTCAGATATATTAGCTATAGCCATTCGAACTTCTTTCTTATTGCATCCCCTATCCAGGAATCTTTTTTCTAATGCATTCAGCTCATTGCCCAAGGTAGAGTCACCTGCTGTTAATCTAGAAACCCTCAGTGCTTGTCCTGTGACTCTTCTTCTTCTTTCGGCTTTTCCCGATTAGGGGTCACCACAGCAGATCACCTGTCCGCTCATGATTGGCAGTGGAGTTTTACAGTGTTGAGTTGCCAGCCCGGCGCCCAACCTTCCACAGAAGGCACACAGACACACACTCACACCTAGGGCCAATTTAGAGTGTTCAATCCACCTGCAGCATGTCTTTGGGATGTGGGAGGAAACCGGAGCACCCGGAGGAAACCCACGCGACCACAGGGAGGACATGCAGACTCCGCACAGAAGGCACCCCTGCCGAGGATCAAACCGGAGAACCTCTTGCTGTGAGGTGACATTGCTAACCACTGCACCACCGTGGCCGCCCAGTGCTTGTGCTGTGACAATGTTCTTAAACACATGCTCAGGATGCATGCTTTGTCGATGGACAAAAGTAATCCTGTAGCAATTCTTCCTAAAAACTTCAGCAGTGAAGTCACCAGTTGTCTTCCTATTAACCTTAACATTCAAAACCTCAATGGAGTCAAAAGAGGTATTGGCCGAGAATCTAAGAAAATCAGTACTGGCATTCAAGGTATCCAAGAAGCAAGTGAACCCTTCCCTATCTCCTTCCCAAAGGAGGAACAGGTCATCCACAAACCTCCTGTAAAAAACAACTCTGCCCATTCTAAATTGTGTTGTAATATGTGCCTCTTCCCATTTGGCCATAACCAGGTTGGCGTAGCTATTGGCACAAGAAATGTCCATAGCTACGTCATCCCTTTGCCTGTAAATACTTTGTTCAAAAACAAAGATGTTGTTATCAAGGACTATTTCCATCAGTGAGCATAGAAGATCTATCTTATATTGATCATAGGTGCCACCTTGTAACAGGTAGCTCCCTAGCATCTCTAACCCTTGGTCATTGGGTATGGATGTAAAGAGAAACTCTACATCCATTGTCACCATAATGCAATTCTGCGTTGGTGGTGTAGCTTGTAAATGCAAATACAAGTCCCTGAGGAAATGTTCAGTGTCCTTCAAGATAATCATATTTTTTGCCAAGATGGGTTTCAGGTGTTGTTCAATATAAATGGACAGAGGTTCAGTACACCACCCTCTACTATAGGTCTCATAGGGGGTTTACTCAGTTGTTTGTGGATCTTAGGTAAACCCTGTATAATAGGCATAATCGGTTCAGATACTAAGAGATAATTATAAAGTTCTAGATTAATCTGTCCTAGTTGTAAACATTCAAAATGTTCATTATAAATTCTATTAATACATTGCCTCACTTGCTCTATAGTTAAAGGAACATATACCATATTATTATCAAGCATAACATTCATAGCATTACTATAGAAAACATAGTCCATAATCACCATAGATCCTCCCTTATCATCTGGTCTAATACTTAGGGTGGGATCATGACATAGATGTTCAAGAGCTAGTCTTTCATTCTTATTCAAGTTAAAAAAATTCTTAGTACTTTTTCTTTCATCATACATAGCATAGATATCATTAATGCAAGCTTTCTCAAAAACATCAAGTACATCTATTGAAGGAGGTATAAAACAACTAGCTTTTCTAAACATATTAATGTCATTACAAACATTACTAGTTTCATTAAAATGCATTTTCAAAGAAACATTCCTTATGAACATTTTCAATTCAACAATATTTTCAGTAAGCGTCATTTTACTTGCAGGTATGAAACTCATACCATTGTTTAAAATGTTCATCTCCGTTTGCGTTAGTCTATAACTGGAAATGTTCCATATTAATGTTGATCCCTGGTTTGCCACATTTTCTTGAGTGTTAATGGATTCCCCTCCTCCACAGACGCCTTCCTTTTCAGATATCTTCTCCCCTGTGAACGTTTGTAAAAATTGGAGTTACAAATGGGGGAGTGGATTCAAAAGCAGCCCGTTCACATTGAAAGAAGATGAATTGGAGTAGTTATTAGTCTCAAGTGTGAATGTGCTCATTCCTGCATGCCCCAGTAGCATTAATAGGTTCTGTGTTAAGATTAACACAGGTTATTGATGTAGAACTAGGTCGCAAAATAGAAGGTACTTCCTTCACATTGGGCTCTGGGTTAACAGACAGGTTGTCTTGATTTAAGGTGGAGCCTGTGTTAAAGGCAGAAGAATTAATCCCTGCTTCATTCTGGGTAAGGGATTGAACTAGCTTGTGAATGGAAGAATCAGAATGATTAATACTCTTACTAGTTTGTAAGTCATCAGCCCTTTCATCCCTGGGCCAAGCAAAGACCCTCCCTTTGGAAAAGTCAGTCAAGTCACGTTGTATTTTCTTCCTTTTGTAATTAAGCAATTGCTTCTCATAAGCACTGACAGTCTTTATAACATGTTCGACCTTAAGATCGACAACAGAGGGAAGATAGTTCTCATACAATTCCCTCTGAAGTTTTTCTAGGTCAGATCCTAACGTTACTTCTTGAGGTTTAAAAAATTGTATTAATAATCT
Organism: Protopterus annectens; assembly: GCF_019279795.1. NCBI lineage: Eukaryota > Metazoa > Chordata > Ceratodontiformes > Protopteridae > Protopterus > Protopterus annectens. The sequence continues at coordinate 1,139,952,066 of NC_056748.1, read as the reverse complement.
CATGTAGCTGTAGCTCGTTTCTAAGTTGATTTGCTGCCATTGAGTTAATAAATCACTATAAAGGCTACCATAAGTAGGCATATTCAACACCCTTAGCCCATGGGGAACAATGTGCATATTAAGGCAAGCCTCAAAATGAAACCTTTGAGATTTGAGTCTCACTAACTTTTGTGCATGAGTTTCCAACTTGTGTATATCCTTCCTAAAGGCATTCAAATCATACTCACAGTCAACAGGATCATCAGTCACTGTTGCATCAGATATACAATCTAACAAGGGATTCTCAGGGCTCCCAAAAAGAGTAGAAATGTTCCTGCGACCAGTCACATTCCCACTATTCAGCTCAGGTAGTAATCCATTATCTAACGGAATAGAACAACTTTCTGCCATGCCCTTACACCAGTACAAACAGATCAGTAAACAGCAAAAAACAAATGTAATGGTGTAGGTAAACCGTTCCTCCAATAAAACAAGCATACAAAAAACAGAAGGCAAAGGAGGCAACGGAGCACAGCACTAAAAACTAATAATATGTATTCCAAGAAACAGATAGGTGAGCGCTTTCGCAGCCAAAGCCACTTCATCAGACAAACACAATGCAGAGCTGTAATGCTTTTAAATAAATAGCAGCCAATCATAAGTCAAGATCAATTAAAAACAGCAACCATTAAAGATATAAGGCATCTTAATAATTGTCATTAAGAGTGTCATTAAAAACAAATAAAGACACAAAAAAATAAATAAATAAATAAACTACCTGGCTAAGGGTCTATTGATCAGAACAGGTTTAAGAGAAATCTTGTCATGACAAGATGCCTTATATCTTTAACGGTTGCTGTTTTTAATTGATCTTGACTTATGATTGGCTGCTATTAGTTTTATGGAAAGAATATTTGAGCTGTCTATGCAAATGCAAGGTGCAAATAACCTTCTCACTGGCAGACTATGGAGGATGAAAAAAGGGAAGAAGATGCAAAGACTGATGAAGGGACAAGTCATTGACCATCTTAGGCATACAAGAAAGATTAGTATGAAGAGACACTGTCTCTTAGTGGAAAACTAAGAAAGCAGGAACAACCATGAAGGCCTGAAGCTCAGACACTTTCTTGGCTGAAGTGAGAGCCAAAACAACAATTTTCTAAGTACACTTGCAAGAAAGCTGAAAAAGCATGCTCAAGAGGACCATGAGTCAATTTTTCAAAAACCGAGGTCCAAGAAAGGTAGAATAGACTCTCTGGGAAGCCAGATATGAAGGATACCTTTAAGAAATTGCCTGACCTTAAATCTAGAGGCCCGACAAGGAGTTAAGGACAGTCAAGCAGAAATTGCTAACAGGTAAGCTTTAACTGAAGAATATGCTAACCCAGCATGGCTCAGATCACACAAATAAGAAAGAAGCAGAGGAACCTCCATAAATAGGCACTCCTGATGGTGTGAGAAACGCCAGAAAGAAAATATTTTCCATTTGGACATATATGATTTTCTGGTCATGAGTTTCCTCCTGCAAGACCCAAAGCATGTCCTCAGGAAAAGAAGTGCCTAAAAATGATCAAAATCCTTTCATTTACAGCATCAGTTAAAGTGTGGACACATGAGGATGGATAAGTGACCCCTTTTCTTGTGTGAGAGGATCCACTCAGTGAGGTAGCTTGTGGTGATTACCCCTGGCCTATTGAGAAAGAAGGGGAAACCAATGCTGTCTGGGGCAAAAGGGAGTTACTAGCAGGATTTTGGGAGAGTCTTTCTTGATCTTGTGCAAGACTCATGGTAACCGAAGAAGGGAACAGAAGGCGTACAGAAATATTGCCTTCAAAGGAAAAGCTGAGGCATCCACCTTCCAAGCTAGAGCACTTGGGACTATTAAACAGAATAGAGGAAGCTGTTTCTTCAGAGTGGTAGACAAAATGATTTACCTGAGGAATACCCCACTGATGAACAATGTACAGGAAGACACCTCTGTGAAGCATCCATTCGTGAGCTTGTGTGCTGGACCTGCACAGAGAATTTGCCACTAGACTGTAAACTGCCTGTGAAGACACTTGATACTGGGCAGCTAGATCCCAGACCTGAATAGCTTATATGCAAAGAAAATTGGACCTTGCACCCCTTCGCTTGTTGACATACCACATCACTGTCATATTGATTGTGAAAACGTTGAGGTCCCAGGATGAAAGAGGGAATGAAAAGCCTGAAGTACCAGAAGCAGAGCCCTCATCCACTTTATGTTGATGTGGTCTGACCTCTGATGAGGAGACCAAAGACCCTGAACCTTGAGATATCCAAAGGAGGCCCTCCATCCCCTGTCTGGGTTGTCTATAAAGAGCTCTTTTGATGGGACTTTTGCCTGGAAAGGAAGCCCTGGGTTGAGAAAAAGTTGATGTTGATAAATCTACTACTGATGCTTGAGCTTGAGACAGGGGAAGGAAGGAGACTGGGAGGTCCAGGAGTGACAATGTTGGAGCAACACTGACGTGAGGTACCAATGAAGATTCTCATATGGAGTATGGTGAGAGGGACAATGGGAATGGTGGAAGACATGAACCTGAGAACCCTGTTAAATTCCCTGGCTGTGACTGAAGCCAGAGGAAGAAGAGACTGGAAAAAGGCAGTAAGAGACAGGGCCTTGGGGCACAGAGAGTTGCTAGCATGGGGATGGTCTAAAGCCAGCAACTGAGTAAAATATGATTCTGAGAAGGCATCAGAGTTGATTTATGCAGGTTTATGGTGAACTCCAGATTCTGTACTAGGAAAATAGTAAACTGAAGATCCTGAACCAGAGTGCCAGAAGGTTGAATGAGAAGATTGTCAAGATAATGAAAGATCTAAAATCCTCTCATGTTGCAAAAGGCTATGACAGTAGTGAGGCATTTGATAAATACCCTTCTGACAGTAGAGAAGCCAAAGGGCAAAGCAGAGAACTGAAAATACAACACATCTTTCAGATCTGGAGAGACCAGAAAGACCTGTGGTAGAAGAAGGGGGAATGGAGTGTGAAGAGACAACATTCAAAAGAAAGGAATCTTGTGAAAGATCCAGAAGTGGTCTCCAAGTGCCATCCTTTCTGGGAAACAAAAACATCCTGGAAAAAAAAAAAACTGCCCTACCCGGACAAGAGGCATATCTTGAATGGTGCCCTGGACCAAAAGACAATAGAGCACCTCTGGGAAAAGAGGATGTTTTTCTCAAGGAGGTTGAGGGATACCCAAAAAGAGAGGACGGGGTTTCCAAACCATGAAATATTTCCATGGTGGATAATGGACAGAACCTAAGAGCCTGATGTGATGTTTAACCAATTTGGAAGAAACAGGGAAAGCTGGAGGGATAAGGGAACCTGGCCAAGGGAAAGTGGAAACAAATTGTCAGCTGGAACCTGCCTTATCCTGGAAAACAGGTTTCTGGGATGTAAGAGTTTGAGTAGACTATGCAGGAGGCACATGTCCAGGACCCTTTTTCCCCTTAGGCAGAAGGCAGGACTGCCTATGAACAACAGCAGACTTGGAAGGATAATTTCTCTGAATCTTAGGAATAGAAGAAACAAAAATATGTTTCAACTCCAGGAAGGCTTTGCTCTTATCTTGAAGAGACTTGAAAAGTTCAGCAGAAGCAAAAAGATTTTTATTACCCAAAGGAACATCCAGTGGTTCGGCCTTAATTGCATCACACAGAGCATGCGGATGAAGACAGGAGTAACGCCTCAAAACAGAACCAAAGGCAGCAGCCCTGGAGAAGGCATCAGCTGCATTGTAGCTGCATTGGGATGAGTGGCAAGCAACTAGAAAGTTGAACCCAACAGGATAAGGGCAGAAGCCTTCGGTCATAATCAGAAACCACGTTGGAAACTTGAAAAAGGAGGTCAAAAACATACCTGGTCATATGAGTCTGGTATTTTTTGTCCTAAAAGGATAAAGTGGCGGAAGTGTAACCTTTTTCGTCCAAGCCTCTCTAGAGCCCTAATATCCTAATATGAAGGGTGCAGCTTGGTAGAGGGTAACAACTTGGACAGCTTGTCAGAAGACAGATACTACAAAAGGGTCAACAGAGGGGCATTTATAAAGAAATTTACATTCATCAGGCACCTTATAAAATCTATTAGGTTTCTTGGGTGCAGGAAGCTGAGAATCAGGGGCCAAAAAAGCTGCTGAAACGGTATCTAGGAGGGGAGCGAGAACAGGGGAAAACCTGATGACTTAGGAGACTCCATCAGAAGGAGCTCATAATACCTTTTCTGAATGTCAGAGACTTGAGAACAATCAAACTTAAAAAAATCCATCATATGGGGAACAGTATCCCCAAAGGAGATTTTCTCCAAAGGGGAATCTTGACTAATAGAATCTTCTTCCTCCAAACCATAGTCCAAGGGGGAAGGAATATGAGGATAGTAAACCAGGAACTCCTCCCCAGAAGTCAGATCCTCATCAGAAAAATCTAGTTCCCTGGGTCTTTTAAGAGGAGTGAAAGACCAGGGAGGGGTAGGCACAGACACCCCCTGAGGAGGCTATAAAGCCATTAAAGCATTAAATAACCTCAGTGTGAAAAAACTGCCATTCATGTTGGGGATCCCTAACTACAGGGAAAATATGATTAATTTTCTGTTTCTTTTTCTGCAGGATATCCACATGAAACACCCTCAGAGGCTCAGACCCCTGGTGACACTCAATAAGTGTAGTAGGTATTTCATCCCTAACTAAGGTCTGCAGAATCCCCCTTGATCTCTTGGAGATAATTAACCAAGATTCCCCCTCAACATCAGGAGTAGATGTTTGTAAAGCCTCTGAAGAGGTGTAAGAAGTCTGATGTATGCTGGCCTCCAATGGGATCGAGACAAAGGAATCTGAGGCAACCACTGGATGATCCTCTGAGCTTTCACCAGGCTCGAGAGAGAGATTGTCTGGGGGAAGCTGGACAGCAGCCATAGCTGACCAGAGTTTTATGGCCTTTTTATGGTAGATGGCTGATCCTGGGATGGGAAGATTCTACTATACCACCTTGAGCCTACAGCTTAAGACATTGGTTTTCAAGGTAAATAGGTAAAGAAGAGAAACGACTATGCAGGGTCTTAGGGACAAAAGCTTGGCGGACAGAACACCACATATGGTCATGTGAAGCACCCAAACAGAAAAGGCACTGGTCATGATAGTGCCTCCCACGCTGACATTTTTGTTTTCAGGATGATGTGAACCCAATAGCACTAAAAAAAAGATAAGAAAACCCCTCAGTGGGGCACTTATATGAATATGGTTTGGTAACCAGCACAGCAGAAGGGTGGTCAGATCTATATTTAATGATGGTATTTGGACTGGTGGCAAAGTAGTTCTGAGTGTGTGTGTTTGTATATCGCATTTACGCCTGTCACCTTGTGTGGCGAGCATAAGTGTGACGTACAATGCCTATAAGTACTAAAGGGTTTGATATACTGGCCAGACTTTGGGCTGTCCTTGGCAGGAGATTCCTTAGGTATGAATTCTGCAACAGTGATATGGAAGAACATCATTTATTTTCAACAGCAGTCTGAACAGTAATGTTTTACAGCACAACTTCCAATAGCTGAATACAACACCAACTGGTTAGAGTTCAGGCTTAGACTAAAAGGTAATACATCAGATGCCCACACACCTGTACTGATGCAGCTTCTTGGGAATGTATGGCTGAAGTGATCCATGCTACACTTGGCTGGATATTTCTGCTGTAAATAAAAACCTGTAAGTAAAATTATTTATCTTGTCTGAAAAGTCAGAAAAAACAAGCTGTAATAAAAGTTACCCACTGCAAAAAATGTGTTGCATTTGTTTAAAAAGTATGATCGATATTACTGGTAAAGTGGGCACTAGTTCTTTAATAGTCATTTCAGTGGATCTTGCTAAAACCTCATAAACAATCTTTTGAACGGATAGCTGTGGTAATCATATCAGAAACTTTTGAAACTGCAACAGTGATGTCTGTTAGGATGTTCATAGGTTCATAGGTTCATAGGTTCATAGGTTTATACTAGGCTATCTGCCCTAAGGCATTTATAAGCCTAGCCCAAATTTTTACCCCTTATATGAAAAAATACTGTGCCCATTAGTTTGTTGTGCCTCTGTCCAGCAGTGACACAGATATGATTCTACATGTAAACCTACGATCTCCCATCCACAGGTCTAGATTTCTCTTGAACAGAGTCAGCGAGATGCTCTGCCTCACATGGACCGGGATTTTATTCCACAGCATAGGGAGTCTCTGAGTGATAAATCTATCCCTCCAGCACATCCTATTTATATCCGTGCTAAGGTTTAAGTCGCTTGCTCTAGTGGTTTTGGTGGATTTGGATTTTTTGAGGTGGAGCATGTCCATTAATTCCGGGTTGGACATGGCCTTGTATGTCAGGCACATGTCACCTCTGAGCAGACGGTATGCAACTGAATAGAGCTGGAGTTTATTCAATCTGGCAGCATATGACAGATTTTGGAGTCCCTTTATCCTTTTGGTGAGGAACTTTTGGGGTCTCTCCAATTGCTGCAGATGTCTGGTGAGATACATCCCGAATGGGGCATTGTACTCAATCATTGGTCTGATAAGTGAAGAGTACAGGGGAACAATGACCTCACTAGATCTGGATGTGAATCCCTTCATGATCAGGTGGGCAATGTAGAAGGTCTTTCTAACCACTTTAGCAATGTGAGTGTCAAAAGAAAGGCCACTGTCAACCTGGGTCCCCAGGTCCCTGATAACCTCTTCTGTGCTTAGTGGATTGCCACCTATATGGTAGCTTGGGGTTACCTTGTTTTTCCCGAAGGGTATGACTATACATTTTTGGCGTTTAACTTCAGGCCATGGCTCTGGCACCAGCTATCTGTTTCCATGAGTCCCTTCTGAAGGATATCCGTGTCCGATGCACTTTCCACTATGGCCCAGTTTGCAGTCGTCTGCAAACTTTGTCAGCCAAAGTCCTCCCATGCTGGCCTGTACTTCTGAGAAGTAGATGCCAAACAATAGGGGCCAAGGACCGAGCCCTGTGGGACACCACTTGTAACTGGCTTGGAGTCTGACACAGCGCCAGCAACTCTAACCCTGTGGGTTCTGTCCTTAAGCCAGTTTGCAACCCATCTTGTGACATATGGGTTTACATTTAAGCTGGTAAGTTTTTCTACAATACCCGAGTGGGGTATTGTGGCAAGGTCAAGGTAGGCTGTATGGACTGCCTTTCCTCATCAATGGCCTTGGTGACTGTTTCGAAGAAGACGACCAAGTTCAAAAGGCATGATCTTCCCTTGACAAAGCCAAACTGGGTCGGGTCCAATGTCTGCAAGTCCCCTATATCTTTGTTTATGAGCTCCATTATGATCCTCTCCATAGCTTTGCAGACTAGACTTGTTAAGCTTATGGGAATTACCAGGGTCTGTAGAGGCCTTTGTGGAGTGGGACCACAGTTGCGACGCCACTCCTTGGGCACGTATCCTGTGGTAAGGCTGAGATTAAACAGCTGCCTTATGTGCGGGGTTAATTCCTCATTTAGCTCATGTAGCACACAGCCGGGAACACCATCCGGTCCCATTGATGCTGTGTTTTTAGCTTTAGAGAGAGCAGCTTTCACCTGCACATTTGAGATGTCCGGGAGGCTACACTCGGCTGGGATAGTTATCTCTCCTTTAGGGGAGAGGGGGTGAAGTTTGCACTGAACCTGTCTGCCAGTATGTTGGCAATGTCTGTGGGTTCAGTGATTTTTGTATCATTTTGGACTAATTCTGAGCATATCTGGGAGTTTCCACCCAGGTTCCTAACATAGCTGAAAAAGGCCTTATGATTGTCCTTTGAATCCATGGCAATTTTTCTCTCAAAATTGGCCTTAGTTGATTTTATGAGTGCTCGTATTTTTTACTAATAATGATCAGGGTGACTTCCCTTTTATGGATTTTGTTCTATCATGTAATAGCTTTCTCCTCTTATTGTAAAGTTTGTTAATGGCTGGGGTCCACCAGACTGGACGTTTGCCCTTTGTGGAAAGAGTCTTGGTTTTATTTGGGATTGCCTGATCCATGCAGTCCTGGAGGTGTTCATAGAAGGCATTTGTAAGGGCTTCCGCAGCTTGGGTTGTGGTTTCCTCTGGCTCAGGGGCCTTGAAGGATACTACACCAGTCTTGAGTAGTGTGAAGTTTGCTTTAGAGAAGTTCTTCACTATGGTCTTTTTGTTTGGGGTGGGGCGGATGTGGATTTCCAGTGAGATTAGTTTATGATCAGATCTCACCAATGAGGGATATACTTCGTGTGGAGCATTTTGTCCCCATGTTTGTGACAATGAGATCTAGTATATTTTCTCCTCTCGTGGGAACAGTGACTAGCTGTTCCATGGCATTTGAATTTATGAACTCCAGGAACCGTTGGGCTAGAAAGTTAGGGCTTGAGTAATGTTCCCAGTCTATATTCGGGTAGTTGAAGTCACCCAATATGATGGTGTTTGGAGATACATTTATACCCTCCAGTGTCTTCAGGAAGGCTGTGTGGGGTTCCTGAGTTTGAGAGGGTGGCCTGTAGCATGCTACAATTTGTAGAGCAGTTTTGCCTATGGTTAGTTGCACCTGGATGGTTTCACCAACCTGGAGGTGTGGGTATCCTTTATGAAAATGGATACACCTCCTTTTGTGGTGTGGTCCGGGTTTTGGGGCATGATATGAGGTAAAACCTAATAGTGCTGGGGTGCTCTCAGGAGCCTTGAACCAGGTTTCAGTTACAGCACAGACATCGATGTTCTCCATACTGAGAAGGGCCTCGAGTGCGTGCATTTTGAGATTTAGACTTCTGGCATGTAATGTAATAAGTTTATCTGGTATTCAGATGTTAGAAGATGGTGCTGTGATTACTAAATATTTTCTTTTACTAGTATAGTAGGTGGCATACTTTGTTAGACAAACTACAAAATGCCTGTAATAATCAAGAACATTTTGTGCATGTGGTACAGGAAATTAAGAATATGATCCATAAAGATTACTGTATAATGGTTACTGAGCAACGGCACATTACCAAGACACAACAATGCTCATCTACGTCCGTGTCATTTAACTAACAGCAGAATTAGATGGAGTGTTTTGAAGACAACTCAAACATATAAAAGCCACCACGTCTTCATTTCAGTCCTGTTCAAGACATAAGAACCTGTACATTTTAGAAATGTCAGAACCCTACAAAAATAGTATAAAGAAGAAAATATTACTGTAAGAGTTATTTGTTAAACTAAATGACTAAACTGGAAGAAGCTAGGAATGTGAACATATATTATGGATCATGTTTTTCCATAATGTCTCTGTCTTTTCTATACTCAGTGACTGTAAAATTCCTTATCATGTCAGAGGCGAAGCCCTATCCACAGCACTGCATAAAATGAGGATCTTATTTATTGTTATTTTATTTATTTCACATTTGTTAACCGGGTTAGTCCCATCTGAGCAGTTATAACCCATTTTCAGTGGAGACCCGAGGAGAAAAGCTGCAGCAAATTAATATACACATAGTAGTGATAATAGGCTTAAACAACAAATAAATAAATACAAAACAAGAAAAATAACAAGAAACAGTGAACAAACATTAAATACAGCATATACTTGAGAGACCATAAACCTTATAGAAATGGATGAGTGACTTTTTGGAGGTACATGGTTCAGAACAGGCAGTAAAAAGTGGAGCTATATAGATAATACAATTACCAGACAGAAATTACAGTGGTTAGATAAATTTGAGTAAGACAGAGTATTTATGTAGCAAAAGTAGGTTGTTCAGGTAGGATCATGATATGGGCAGATCCAGTTGGTTTGGAAGAGTAGTTTTAGTTCTTTTTTGAAGCTTGTTGCTTGAGTGATGTTTCGTAAGTTAAAGGGTGGGCTATTCCAGGTTTTTGTAATAGAAGATTTGTAAAGGAGATTGCCTATGTTTACATGTATATGTTTCCAGAAGAAGTTTCTCAGAGCTATGGAGGGGGAGTAAGGGGAATAGTATGAGACTAGATTTCGGAGGGAGGGGCAGGAAGTGGGTCTGTTAAGTATACGGTGGGTTAGATGTAGATGGGACAGTTTTATGTGATGTGTGAATTCAAGCCACTGTAGCTTGCAGAAAGCTGAGCAGTGGTGGGTTGGGTTAGGAAGGTTAGCACCGAATTTGGCAATTTTATTGTAGGTCTGCTCAAGTCTAGAGTAAACAGGATTGAAGATCGGGGAGGGCTGTTAAACCATAGAGAAGACTGGGGAGAAGGGAGGGCTTGGGCAAGGGATTCTCTAGATTCAGCAGAAAGGAATTTTGAGTTGTGGTATAACAAGCTAAGTTTTTGGTTAGTTTTTTTTATTGCATGGTGAATATGTAAATCAAATTTTAATTGGTCATCGATAATCATTTCGAGTAATTTTGTGTGAGATTCTGCATTGATTATTGTGTTATTAAGAGGGGAGATGAAGAAATTAGTCTTGAGGTGGTCATTGCTTTTTGGGAGAAAGAGAAGTAACTTTGTTTTTTTGGGGTTAAGAATAAGCTGATTGTTATTTAGCCAGTTTTCTACAAGATGGAAGGATTGCTGAGTATGTGTTTGAAGAAATTAATACAGTGACGGATGTGATAAGGGTGGAGTCGATGTACTGAATAAGGGTGGAGAGGGAGGTGGAGAAGTGGGGGTCATTGATAAAGATGTTAAAGAGCAGGGGTCCAAGAATGAAACCCCGGGGTACTTCAATATGTATAGGTAAGAAAGCAGAACAGGATGATTGCCATTTAAAAGATTGAAGCCTGTCAGTGAGGTAACTAAGGAACCATGAAATAACAGAGCATGAAAAGTTGAGGTTGGCTAGTTTAATCAGTAGTTTGTAATGTGATACCATATCAAATGCCTTAGATAAGTCAAGTAATAAACATGAGACTAAGTTATTGCTATTTCTATATTCAGCAATGGTGTGGGTGAAGGATAAAAGGGCTGTAGAGGTATTATGGTGAGGCCAAGTTGGGTAGGGAAGAGGTTGTTTTGTTTGAGAAAGTTGAAAATTTGGTTGTGAATACACTTTTCTAATATTTTAGATAGTGGGGCGAGTATGGCAATAGGTTGAAAATTAGAAGGATCATTGGAATTGCCTCCTTTGTGAAGGGGATGATGTAAACGGATTTCCAAATTTTGGGTATAGTGACTTATTTTATAGAATGGTTAATGAGTATGGAAAGTGGATAGGCAATGGAATTTGCAGCAAGCTTGAGGAAGTAGGGGGAGTGTTTGTCTACACAGGCCGAACATGGTTTGAGTTTGAGAAGATATTTTATGTAGGATGTAGAGATAGGGTTTAAGGTGAGATTGGTATTGTTGATCATAGTTTGGTGCATTAGGTTGTGAGGTAGGATTTGAGTGGGATTCTGGCCTGTGTTGGTCAATTTGCTGATAAGAGACAATGAAAAACTGGTTGAGGAGAGATGTAGTCTCAAGGTCAGGAAGGTTAGATTAGGGATCGGGGGGTTGGGGTTTACCAGGGTGTAGGATAGAGTTGATATTTTTCCAGAAATTATTAGGATTTAAATGAGAGGAGGTTTGTGTTTTAGTGTAAAAGACCTTTGTATCCTTGTAGATTTCTTTTTTAGCCTGGTTCCTAAGTTCCTTAAATTTTTGGAGGTGAATGGGTGATTTACTTTTTAGCCAAGTTTTCCATGCATTATCTTGTTTGTGCATTAATATGCGGGTGTCTTTACTGAGCCACTGGGCATGGTTTGATTTTATTCTTATGTTACATGGGGGGGGGGGGCTAATGAGTCAAGGATATTCAAAAAGATGCTGTTGAATTTGAATATGGCTTCATCAAGATTGAGGGAGTGCAGTATGGACCAATTTATGAAACAGAGGCTATCATTGAGTAAGGTGGGGTTGAAGTCTTTGAGTTTACAACAGACTTTATATAGATGTGGTTTCTGTTGCTGGAGGGGGTATCTCACAATGCTAATTAGTAGGTGGTCACTAAGTGCATCAGGAAGTGTTTTAGGGTTATGATAAAGGTGGGGGCTATTACAGAGGATCCAGTCAATTGTTGTGCCCTGATGGGAGTGTTTGTAGAGTCTAGTGGGGGTAGTGATAAGGTGGGTAAAACTGAACAGATTGATACTTTGGTTAGGTGAATGTGATAGCAAGGGTTTCCAGACTATATTTATGTCTCCTAGCAGTAAAGTTTAGAAGGTTAAGTTTTGAGATAGCCAGGAAAGAATATTTTCCAGAATTTGTATATTCTTACCAGGAGGAATGTAAATGGCAGCTATGACAAGTTTGAGGTTATTTAGGTGGTAGTTTAGAATTAGAATTTCTGCTGAGTGAAAATCAGGTAACTCGAAAGAAATGGGGGAAGGGGGTGGTGGTGAGAGAGGATAGCTACTCCTCCACCTTTTTTGTGGATCTGTTTAGTCAATAGATAGAGTACCCAGGGGGGAGGATTTCATAATTATGAATATGGGGTTTCAACCAGGTTTCTGAAGGTATAAGTAGGTGGGGGAGAATAATGGGAGATCCAAGCGTGAAGGTCAGTAATTTTGTTAGTAAGGCTTTCAATTTTGATTACAATAATGGATAAGTATTTGTTAGAGTAAAGGGTAGGGGGTGGGATGAGGGTGTTATGACAGGAAGGGTATTGGTTGATTGGATGGGTGGGGGGAATTGTTGGGATGAGGGTATGTTAGTAGGAGTAGACCCAGGGTTAGGGTGGATGTCACCAGCTAATACAAGCATAGTATGTAGTAAGTTTTATTTGGGAGGTAGTGTTTATTTGACTTATGTGAAAGTTTGGGTTTAAGGTTACAGGAGGGGGATATGTAAAGTATTTTGTACTGGAAACAGCAGGAGAAAGAGGTGATGTACAATGAAGGAGAGATGGTAGTGAATGTGAGTGTGTGTAATTAATGCAGAAGGGGGTAGTTGTAGGTTTCACATAGTGGGTGGAGGATTGGTATGATGTAACGAGAAATAGTATAAGAAATGCTGTTATAAATAAATTAGTGAGCATGGTTTGTGTGCTTGGTGGAAAGGGAAGCTTAAAGCTTTTGATTATAAGAGTGTAATATGGGTGTGTAGGTAGGGGAAAGAAGGGCTGGGGTTGGGAAGTCAGTTGTATGTATACTGAGTAGGGGAAGAGATGTGAAAGGTGAGAGGTAGGAGGAGGAGGCAGTACTGAGTGTAGTGTGAATGGCCAATGTAGTGGGAGGAGACAAGATGGATAAAAATAAATGTAGGGTAATTGGGGGGGTGGGAATTGGGGGTAGGGGAGTGAAGTGAGTCCGAGCAGAGCGAGGATGAATGGAGTGGGGCCCAACTTGCAGCCCGACCTGCAGCAGAAGGTATCAGAGAAAACAGACAAAGGCTGTCTGAGCTCAACAGGTACATAGCCTGACTATAGTAACAGAGGGAGGGGAAAAATAAGAGTTTATACGGGACTAAAACAATCGGCTATTTCTGTAAAAATACAAAGGAGTTTGTTTGGATAGGGAGATTAGACAGGGTTAACTACAGATAAATAATGCACTATGTAGTAGCAGGGAAAGGGCACAGCGGGGCTGCTAGAGGAGGGCAGTAAATGTACCAGACCACTTGGTAATATGCTTGCTCAGAGAAGGATTAGTTAGCTAAACAGCAGTTTATTAGACAAGCAAAGTCAAAGTAGTAAGCTACACTGGTGCTTAGGAAAGCCACCTACATGCAAAATAGGGTGAAAAGGAGCGCGCCGTTAATCAGCTGTTTTCTAAAAATCCTGGATGCTCCCAAATGTACTGGGTTTCATAGTCCCTAAGAAGTCACTGAGAGAAATGGCTTGTTCAGAAGGGAGTGAAGTGCACAATAAAATGAAAAGGTGCGAGCCTTTAATCAGTTGCAGCTGATTTCTACAATCCCAGAAGGTCCCAACTGTACCAAGTTTCACATTCTCTTAGAAGTCAGTAGGAGAGATGGCGTGTCCAGAAGGGAGTAAACTAAAAGAAAAAGATAAGGCAGTAAGTGGCGAGTAATTAGACAATGATTATTTCCACTTATATTGGTGTTTATCAGAAAAACAAATGACACTGGATATGTTTGCTAAATAAGACATCTGTGAGTACAAAATTGCTTATGGTATATACAGGGAATACATCGAGCACTACAAGGGAGAGGTAGTCCATCTAAATTCTATGTGGTCAATGTGGGGCTAATATTCACATTACCTTTTTAAAAGCTTCCGGTCACTTTAAAAGATAATTCCTGTCAGCCGCACTTGCACAATCACAGAGCTAGATAAATATCTTCGCAACAGTTGATTGATGTGGTACTAGAGCAATAATTACTAGAATTTGATGAACTCCAATGTCAGAAGTGACAACAACACATCAAATTCTAGTAATTATTGCTCTAGTACCACATCAATTATAAAGTCTGTGCCTATCAAATGTAGCACTTGTTCAGTAGTGAACTTACATAAAGGTTTACAGTTGGGCGAGCACACTATCAGTGCAGAATGACTCCTATAGAGGAAGCAGGAATATTTGAAAATGGCACGCTTTTAACCAAGCTATAGTTGTAACCTCATACTGAATGTTGTGGTGAGGTAATTTTGAGGCAGATAAGTGTCTACCCAGATTTTATTATGTAGCCACTAGGGGGCATGACCTACAGCAGAAGGTATAGCATTTTAAAAAAATACTGACTTTCTTCTTTAAACAGACAATGACATACTTTTGTAGTAAAAAGGAAGATATTCTCGGGGGAAAGCGTTGCATCTTTCTTTTTCCTGACAATTTAATGACAATGAAGGGACATGTTTTATCAGCTCTCCCCACCAATGGCAGAAGTGAAGTGGATTCACTACATGTGCTTGTGTGCTGGTATCTCGTAACATACCTGCTCACTGCCACTTGCTTTGAAAAGCAAATACTTGAAACTCCCACTAGCTCAATCTCCCTTTTTAAGTAGCTCTCCCTACACCAGACCCTATACACCTGAATAGCCCTACCAGAACCTAAATCCTTACCCTAAAACTTCTACCCAGTTCCCAAGCAAAGTCCTTGCTCCCGTAACCTAAACCTCCACTCCCCCAACCCTAAAGTCCCTGATGGTTCCATAAACCTAAATTCCATGATTGCTCCCTGTCATTACTACTCCCCTCCTGCTTCCAAACCTTTTCCGCTCCCCAAGCCTAAAACCTTCCTAGTGCTCCCTTTCCACAACTGGTTGATGGAACTCATATTTGAGTTACAGCATAAGTAGCAGCCTACATGAGCTACACGGCACTTGAGTCCCCTGCTTTGAGACAGTGGTGTACATGTAGTGCTTCTGCAGGACTGCCCTAAGAATTTAAAGACATTAAATATGCCTTTTCCAAACTGTATATTGCTCAATAGATTTCCTCCTCCATATGAAGCCTTCTTTTTTTTCTGACACATGCATATTTCTCTTACTGTATTTATTTTACATATTAATAAGGACTAGGCCATACAGTTGTTTGTTTGTACATGTACTGCAATTACTACACACACACACACACACACACACACATATATATATATATATATATATATATATATATATATATATATATATATATTTATATATATATTTTTTTTAATGAGTTCATAGTATTTCTGTAGCAAGCATTATTATTAGCTTTATCTTGAGCAAACCCAATTATGTCAAAATTAAATAATAAAGAGCAAATATCTGGGGGGGGGGTAATTAGGGGTTGGCATAATGGTTAGGGTATTTACCTCACAGATATGTACATGGTTCGATTCTCACCAAGGGAAATTGGCTAGGCTTAAAACAGCCCACATGGCATATAGCCAATTAGTTCGCTATGAGTTAAGACCCTATGGACATAGTATAAATTAAGTAATACCACAACAGGAAAAGCAAAGGTAAAGCAAAGGTAATGATCTGAATTAAATATATTGTCATTTATACTCTAAAAGAGAACATAAGGACTTCTGTGAATGTTAACAGCAGTGCCATTTTCAAGAATTAGGATAGTTGCACAACTGTTTTCTAATACAGTCATACAGTATTCACTTTTTTAGAAGAAAATACCCATAGTCTTTAGATGTTCAACTGCTCGTATGCAATTTTTGATGGTGATTAGAATGCAGTTTTATTTGTTGAGTTACACAGGTCTGAAATTGCTTTGTTTACTCACCTAGTTAGAACCGGATATTGCTTAATACTTTTTTTGATTAAGCAACTTTATTAAATGCATAAAGGAGAATAAACATTATTAAGAAAAGCTATATGAATATTTCACTCCTGTTATCAATCAATTTGAAAGTCATATTACCTTCAATCTTGTCCACAGTGTCATCATAGGATGTCAAGGATTACAAATAATATTGTAAGTAATAAATTCAGTCAAAGGTGCTTTCAACTGAAATACCTTCAAAGTAAACATTTTAAATACATTCAAGATAAAGAGTTTAATTATATTAGAAAATTTCACATTGATTATTCACAAAATAATTTGTCACATGGTAAATACCATAAAATGGGGTGCATTTAAGGTAGGTGTATTCAGTAGCTGTGAATCTCAAAATATATCTATATCTATTTATCTAGTTTGATATGTTGGATGAATTTACTTATGATGTGTACATTAGTATTGCTAATATTATTAAAGTTACAAGGGTAGGAAAACATTATATTTTGGTTTAGTAAAAAAATCACTGGAAACTTTTGTCTCCAACCAGCTTTCCTAAAAAGACTGGTGGACCAGGTTCAACAAATATTAAGATAGTCAGTGGTCACCTGTTATAGTTTCTTCTTATTTATTTTTTCACCTAGTACGTTAATTCATTTTATACTTTATTTTTATGTGCATGCAATCATAAATCTGTTTGTCATTATCAAAACATGCCTAAACCCCATATAAAAGATTCTGAAATTCTATCTCCTGGCTATAATATAATTCAATGAGACAGATGACACAAAAAAGGAGGAGGCATTTCAATTGTAAATAACTATCTAACTTTCTCGCCCCTCAGAAATAACATACCAACCTTCCAAAATGCAGAACTTCTTACCTCTGTTCTCAGTGTTATTTAACAGTGGAAACTATGTATAGTTGCCCTATGCATACCATCAGGTAATAATATTAGCTTATTAGAAAAAATTCTTTGCTTGATAACTTCAAATATTACTACTGAAACCATTATCTTAGTAGACGCTAACAATGACAGACATTTAACACTGCAACTACTAGTCTTAACTTGAGTGGATTCAAACAGCTAATTTCTTCTCCTATTCAACTTAACAAGGCATATCATAAAAATTCTATCCTCAGCTAGATGCTTGTCTCTGACCCCAGCAAGTATGCTAATTCTGGGGTACTACCTGATTCCCTTAGTGACCATCACCCTATATTCACCAACAGAGAAATCATTAGCTAAAAAAAATCAATATAGAACTAGTGAAATCTTTCTAACTTGCATGCCGATGCACTCAATAATTTATTAAAATCCTTTAACAAATCTAAAGTCATAACCCTACTACTAGACAAAGCCTTCAACAAGTTCAACAGTATATTCATGAATAGTTTAAATGCTCTTGCCCCTAACAGAAATAAAAGAATAAAAATTACCCAACCACCTTGGCTGACTCATTCACTTAGAATTCCCATGAAAAGTCTTACAGAGCATGGAAATAAAGGGACACGTGTAAAATCTCTCAACCCTTATGTGTAAATCAAGAGTTGTAACCTCACCAAAAAGCAAATTTTCCTAGCCAAAAATATATTATTAGACCCACAAGATAATCATAAAAAATCCAAAGAAATTCTGGAGCTCAATTAAGAAAATTCTTCAAACTGGCTCTGCTGCCTCACAAAACCTGTTTGGACTAATTCTCCTCACAAACAGCTACCAAATTTATCAATTTCTTCATAGACATCATAGTGCCTTTTACCTCCACTCTCCCTAACCAAGCAAAACTGTACTAGCCCTGAAATCATTCCCTTTAATCTCCAACCTGTCTCCACATCATATTTTAGACAGGTACTAAAGAAACACTGTTCTTCTCCTGATTTCCTTGCTGAGTACCATATACTTGCGGCATACTCAGTCTCAATTGTCATCAGTAGATCAATTCAAGACTCCCATGTCCATGCCCTGTAGAAATAATTATTCATTATTCCCCTCAACAAAGAAAGTGACTGTTCTGAAATCTCTAACTTTAGGCCAAGTGCCACCTTATCCTATCTTTGTAAGATGCTAAAAAAATGTATTCATAAGCAACTCCTTAAGTACCTCTTGCAAAATTATCTAACCCCAACACAACATGGTTTCCAACCAGAGCATAGCCCCACTACAACTCTCCCCAACTCTTATGAAACCATTAATAACGACAAAGACCAAGACACTATCTCTTCTCTTTTTATATATATACCTCAAAAGCCTTTGACTCAGTGTCATGAGAAACTTCTGACTCAAATGTCCTTTCTAGGCCTTTCCAAACCAACTCGTCCATGGTTCTCTACCTACCTGTCTCCTTTCTTTCCTTTCTGCTAGTTAAAACAGGAGTTCCTCAAGCTTCTCTTCTTGGTCCACTGCTCTTTAACATTTTCATCAATAACCTATATACATCCTCTCAGTAAGCTTGCCTTATTCACTGCGCAGATGACACAGCTTTCATCTGCTCCTCTGACAGCCCACAACAAATGCAATCCATGACACAGAATGCCTTCATGTCATTCAAACTGTGGCTACATTAAAATCCAATTGCAAAAAGACTGACTACTACTATCCTTTCCAAAGTCCCATTCCAGTACTAAAAATAACTTCCACTTTACCTCTCGAAACAATACAGCTATTGAAGTAGTTACCCATCCCACCATAAATGGCATCTTGTTTGATCTTTGCATGCAAAACTGTATAAAAAAATCATCAAAAGCTGGGTCTGCTATACAGAGCAAAATATAAAAACAAACAAACAAAAATCCTTACTCCTACTGGTAGAACTGCCCTAGCTAACTTTTATCTCTTACCCCCTTCTCTATGGCTCACCTGTTTTGACTAACATCCAGATCTCCCTTAAATCATAGCTAGGCCAATGCTGTAATGAGACAGCTAGATTTGTAGCTAACCTGCCATATCAAGCTCAACATTGTTCTGCATTATGTGCTCTCAGCTGGTTAGATCTCCCACATCAACTTGCCCATACACTTCTTCTAACCTATAGAATACTATATAACCACTCTACCTGACTTTCTTTCTTCTCAGTACTTCATCATTGTCTTCCAAATTGCCATCGGCACTCTCAAGACAAAAACCTGCTTGAAATCTATATATAAAAAAAAGAATATATATATATATATATATATATATGGGGCACAGTCTGTACATGCACTGCACAACCAAACTATGGAGCTCTATCCACAAATTCATTCAGAACTATATGAAGCCTCTTAGTGTTTAATTCCTTTCTGAAGGCATTTCTCACTAGCTCATGGCTATGTCCATGCACCTCTCCTGTATAATCTATAGTTACAAATACGTTACATTGTTACTAACCTCTCACTAACTCATGGCTATGTCCATGCACCTCTCCTATATAATCGATAGTTACAAATATGTTACATTGTTACTAACCTCTCGCTAG
The DNA here is from genome assembly GCF_019279795.1 of Protopterus annectens. NCBI lineage: Eukaryota > Metazoa > Chordata > Ceratodontiformes > Protopteridae > Protopterus > Protopterus annectens. Next base: position 1,139,932,493 of record NC_056748.1, on the reverse strand, counting down.
CTCACAGCTATGGCCATGCACCTCTCCTGTATAATCTATAGTTACAAATACGTTACATTGTTACTAACCTCTCACTAACTCATGGCTATGCCCCTGCACCTCTCCTGTATGATGTACATTAAGAAATACTTTACATTCTTACTATCTTTTTATCATACTATCTATCTATACCCTTTCAATACGTGCACTCTTCCCATTCTTAGGGGTTGCTTGTGTCATCTTTTTTAATTACTTCTTAGCATAGGAGACCATATTTCTAAATCTTTTGTATATACTGATTGCCATATTTAATCGTATATTTTTTATTATTAAATCACAGGTGTCATATAATTTATTATATCTTATGTATTCCACTGTCAGACTGTATGTATATTTGCTTTTTAATTGCATCCACAATATTTATTTATTTATTTGTTTCACATTTGTTAACCGGATTAGTCCAAATGAGTTTGCAAACAAACCCATTTTCAGTAGCGACCTGAGGGGAAAAGCAACATAAGTAAAGAAAACAAAAAAGGCGAACCAGGAACAATATGAATTTTAATGTTAGTAGGAAATTTTTCAATGAATGATTTTATGCTGGATTGTATAACAATTATTTATTTTTAATAATTATTTAGATTTATATTATTACCTAGATATTTATATATGTATTTTTAACTTTTATTTATTGGTATTACATATACATAGTTTTTGACAAGAAGGTTTTATTACATTTACAAATTAACAAGTTTGCACAAGTCCTGGCTGTTTATGTTCATTTTTGATGTAAATATTGCTGATTGTACCTTTTAAATGAAGAATTTTTAGCTGCGTAGGTAATAATTTGTTTAATTGTTCAATTATCCAATTTACATAAGGATTTAAAAAGAGGTTCAACACAAGGATTGTCAGTACTCTGAAGATGCCCTGATGTGTGTGGGTGAAAGCGCTTAGTACAATTTTGGTTAAATAAATAAATCGGTGGTCTGCAGTTGTTCCTGGTTCGCCTTTTTTGTTTTACTAGTTCTGGAAGTTTGTTATAAGTAAAGAAAAGCCCCAGCAACATAAGTAAAGATAAAGTGACAATACATAAATATTAAATAATCACAATACAAAATATTTGTAAAAAAAAAAAAAAAAAAGGTTATTAACTATTTGCATTACATTGACAGTAAGCAACCTATTTTCAGTGGAGACCCAAGGGGAAAGAGCCCCAGCAAACATTAGCAAAGGTAAACATACAGGACAAAACTATTAAAAATAACAATGCAAATATGAAATTAATTATAAAGAGAAAAACAAAAGAAAAAATTATGAACGTTAAGGATTGCACTGATAGCAGTGGTCTAAATTTACTACATACAAGAGTAAAAAGAAAAAGATGATCATTATTCAAACGAAGGACAATGTATAGACATTGATAGGAAGTATAGTGTGGAGAAAGGGAGGGGGCTATAGTAGTAGAGCTGAGGGTTTAGGCGGTTAGTTTAAGCAGAAATTACAACAGAGAAAGAAAGTTAGCAGATGCAATAGATTATACAGTAGGACAGACTAAGACTACGTGTGGTCAAGGCAATGGCATAATTTTAAGTTTAATAGGTGGGATTTAAGCTCCTTTTTAAAACAGGGAAATGAAAGCTTGGATCTAATATGGAGAGCGAGTTTGTTCCAATTTAGTGAAAGAGAGTGTTTGTAAAGTAGTTTGCCAATATTCCTTTTGGGCTTATAAACTGAAAGAAGATGTTGATCAGCATTTCAGAGAGGCCAGGGGGAGAGTAGAGAGCAACATGGTAGGTGAGAGCAGGGCAGGCAGAGGGGTTGTTGAGTATGGAAAAGGTAGTGTGGCGTTGCATTTGTAGGAGAAGGTGTGGAAATTCCAGCCACTGAAGGTTGTTTAGTGAGAGGCAGTGATGTGATGAGAGTGGTTGGTGTAGAATAAATCTGGCAATTTTGTGGTATGTTTGTTCCAGTTTCTGCATTAAAGTAGTTTGGATATCAGTTAGGATGGGGGAAGCTTATAGAAGACTAGGTAAGAGAAATGCCTGTGCAAGAGTGTGTTTAGTGGCATTAGTGAGGAATTTTTTATTCCTATAAAGTAGTCCCAAGTTTTTGGTGTTTTTTTGATGGCCTGATGTATGTGCAAGTCAAATTTTAGTAGGTCATCAATTATTACCCTAAGGAGTTTGGTGTATGAGGCAGGGGAGATAGTGGTGTCACCGAGGGAGGAAAGAGAAAATTTGGATTTAAGGTGAGAGAGTGTCTGAGGTAGGAGGAGACGGAGTTGAGTTTTCTTCGTGTTAAGGATTAGTTGATTATTTGTGAGCCATTTTTCAACAGAGAAAAAGGAATTATGTGTTGGTGTATGTAGTTCAGAGACAGTATTAGAGAAGGAATTCTGTGTTGGTGTGTGTAGTTCAGAGATACTATTGGAGAAGGAATTCTGTGTTGGTGTGTGTAGTTCAGAGATACTATTGGAGAAGGAATTCTGTGTTGGTGTGTGTAGTTCAGAGATACTATTGGAGATGAGAGTAGAGTCGTCTGCGTATTGTACTACAGATGAGAGACTGCAGGATGAATGTAGGTTGTTGGTAAAAATACTGAAAAGGAAAGGTCCAAGTATGGAGCATTGGGGTGCTCCTGTTTAAGCAGCAAGGAAGGGTGAGAAAGCCTGCTGCCATCTAACAACTTGTTTTCTGCCAGTAAGGTAGGATTGGAACCAGCCAAGAGTAGATAGAGAGAGGTTTAGGTCTGAGAGTTTGTTAAGAAGGATGGGATGAGACACAGTGTTGAAGGCTGTAGAGAGAACAAGGAATAGACAGGAGATGAGGAGGTTGTTGTCCTTGCTTCTGCAACCTATTGAGTAAAGGATAATAAGGCAGTCGAGGTACTGTGTTTAGGGCAGAAACCATGTTGCAAGGGGCTGAGGAGATTTTTGTGAAAGCGATAGGACAGTAGTTGAGTATGTATACATTTTTCCAGGATCTTAGAGAGCGGGGAGAGAATAGTGATTGGTCTATAGTTTGAGGGTTCAACAGAGTTGCCACCTTTGTGCAGAGGAGTGGTATAGAAGGATTTCCATATTTCTGGTATGGTAGATTCCTGAATGGAGCAGTTGATTAAGATAGATACAGGATATGCAATAGAGTCAGCATCAATTTTCAGAAATTGAGGGAGGAGTTTATCAGTGGATGGAGAGTATAGTTTTAGTTTAAGAAGCAGGGATTTGGGGTCTACTTCAGTAGACCGAACTCTTACTTACCTGACTCCCACTTAGCAGAGATGAAACTGACTTCAGAAGACTGACGCCCGGAATACCGACTTTTCACACGAGGTAAGTAACTGCTTGGCCATCCTGCTGAACATTGCCCCTTACCTCCCACGGTAGTGCTATCTCGGAGTTGGTATATTTAGTTAGGGGGTGTGGGGGGGTGAATCCCCCCCACATTGGTGGGTTTAGTTTTGTTTCATTTATTTTTTTTTTCGGGATGGCCAAGTGGTTACTTACATCGCGTGAAAAGTCAGTGTTCCATGTGTTGGTCTTCTGATGTTGTCAGTGGTTTCGTCTCAGCCAAGTGGAAGTCGGGTAAGTGAAACATTAGTCTACTGAAATAGACCCGAGATTTGATATATTTAGTAGAAACAGGACACAAGGTAAAAGGCTGAAAGACAAAGGAGCATAAAGGTTTAGGGGGAGGTGAGGGTGACAGAGGGGTTGGGATGAGCAGAATTAACAGAGGGTAGGAGTTTAGAGATGCTATCTATGAAGTGTTTGTTGAGTAAGTCTGCAGTTTCAGAGGGGAAAGTGATAGCAGAAAGGGTTAGGGATGGTAGGAGAACCAGTGTGGAGCAGGTTGTTGATAGTACTCCAGAATTTTTTGGGGTCATTTGGGTGAGAGCTTCAAAATTTAGTGAAATATTGGCATTTATCCAAAATAATACATTTTCTTTACATGATTTCTGAGTAGCTTATAATCTTGGAGAAAGGTGGGAGTCTTAGTGGTTTGCTATTCTTTCCATAGAGCATCTCTTTCATGCATCAAAGCAGGAGTAGCTTTGGAGAGCCAGGGTGCGAAATTACATTTGATTCTGATTTTGCGAGTTGGGGCAAAAGAGTTTTGGACATCAAGGAAACTGAGGTTGACTTTAGTAACAGCATCATTGAGTGGGATATTTTTTAGGAATTACCAGTTGATGGCAGAGAGTCTATAGTTAAAGGTTTCAAGGGAAATGTTAGTCAGTTTCCTGCAATCTTTGTAGAGATGGGGATTAGAGAGATGAGGAGAGTGCCTTAGGATAGAGATGGGAGAATGGTCACTAACAGAGTCAGGGAAGATAGAAAGGTTGCAATGGTTGTTTGGAGAGTTGGTCAAGATCCAGTCAATTGTATAACCAGTAATGTTTTTACTGTAGTGGGCTGGGGTAGTGATCAGTTGTGAGAATCCATACAGGTTTATGAAATGTTGGGGTGAGTCAGCAATTGGGAGTTCCAATCTATATTAACATCTCCAATCATGATGGTTTCATAGGGGATGGAGGTGTTTATGCAGGAGAGTATATGTTCAAGGATAGGGATGTTTTTACCTGGGTGGGATATAGATAGAGGCAATAGCAAGCTTCCTATAGTTATTGATGTGGCAGTCTAGGAGCAGTAGTTCAGCAGGGGTGAAACTCGGCAGGGTAATGTCTATAGGTATTAGTGTCAGTTAAGAGTATAAAATAACCACCCCACCACCTTTTGTGGGTGTCCTGTCAGACCTATACATATTTATTGAGGTGGGAGAAATTCAGAGGAATTGATATGAGGTTTTACCCAGGTTTCCGATAGGGCCAGGATGTGAGGTTTGTGTTGGCCCAACCATGCGTGAAGTTCAGATGTTCTGTTGCTTATGCTTTGGATGTTCATTGCAGAGACAGAGAGATGTTTAAGGCTGGAGATATTTGAGGATGTTTTTGGGGTGACAGCAGATGAAGATGGATGGGGAGTTGAGAGAGTGGAGGGACCAGGATTGGGATGGATGTCACCAGAAACTAGAAGAAACCAGAAGAGCAAAGACAAGATGGAAAAGGTGAGGGTGGTCAGTAAAGGGAATGGAGTACTTGAGTTTGGGCTTAGGAGTAAGAGCAGGGTAGGCCACAAGTTTAAATTTAAGACACTGAAAGGGGGTGGGGCAGAAAAGAGAGGGGGCAGTAGCCAGAGCTTGGTTATATGTTGGAAGAGGTTTGGGAAAGGGAAAGGTGGTGGAAGAGGGTACGATATGGAGCTCAGTGTGGTAGGAAGTGCTTAGGGCTAGTGAGATTAGAAGTGGGAGAAATAGCAGTAATGATAGCATTATGGGATGGAAAAGGGAGGGGAAGAGTTTTAGGGAAAATATAAAGAAATATATTAGGGAGGGTGGTGAGTAGAAATAAGCAGTGTGAGGGAAGGGTGGTGGCTAGAAATAAGCAGTGTGAGGAAAGGATGGTTTGTAGAGATAAGCAGTGTGAGGGAAGGGTGGTGGGTAGAGATAAGCAGTGTGAGGGAAGGGTGGTGGCTAGAAATAAGCAGTGTGAGGAAAGGATGGTTTGTAGAGATAAGCAGTGTGAGGGAAGGGTGGTGGGTAGAGATAAGCAGTGTGAGGGAAGGGTGGTGGCTAGAAATAAGCAGTGTGAGGAAAGGATGGTTTGTAGAGATAAGCAGTGTGAGGGAAGGGTGGTGAGTAGAGATAAGCAGTGTGAGGAAAGGATGGTTTGTAGAGATAAGCAGTGTGAGGGAAGGGTGGTGGGTAGAGATAAGCAGTGTGAGGGAAGGATGGTTTGTAGAGATAAGCAGTGTGAGGGAAGGGTGGTGGGTAGAGATAAGCAGTGTGAGGGAAGGGTGGTGGCTAGAAATAAACAGTGTGAGGGAAGGAACAGTATCGAGGGGTGGAAATAGTGAGTATGTGAGGAGATAGATGTGCTAGGGAGTGAAAGAGTTTAGTGTGAGAAAGGAAAGACACAGAGGAGGCAGGCCGGGTGGGTGGGGAAAAGGGGAAGATTGGGACAGGTGGGAAGAATGAAAGGGTGAGAGCATAAGTTATAGTGGTGGGAGAGGGCTATGGGAGTGACCAGACAACCAGGTGAAAGTATAAATTGAAGGATACTTGGGGTGGGTGGAAGAGGAGTGAAGCGAGCCCGAGTGGAGTGAGGGGGGACCATAGTGGGCAGAACTACACCACAGGTAAGTTTAATGTAAGGGCCTAAAACCTGCACTCATCACTTTAATTTTACTTACTTTTAGCAGGAAAGACAGAACAACAGTATACAATGTTGAGGTTTTTATTAGGGTTACTTGTTCAAATGTCAGATAAATAAGTAAAACTTTCAAACAGGAATCTATGTCTGAGTGTTAGAAAGCCACAAAGGTACAAGGTATAGCTGTAAAGGTTAGGGTCAGAGAGACATGAATGAGTCGGTTTACTTTTAGCTACAGGGGAAGGAAGCAAAAAATAAAGCAGAAAGAGCCCTATGGCTGACCAAAATGGTGACTTGCTTTGTTACACAGCACTGTAAATGAGAGTTTTAACAAACTTTTTTTATATTTGTAACCTACACTGTTTAACTGTTGAGAGAGAAAAAGTTTTTCTTGTTAGAAACTGCGGTGGCCAACTGCAATCCCGTACACACCATTTTGCAGGAGCTGCAGTATGCTAGTGCAGGTAAATGTATAGTCTGACTAGAAAAAGAGAAAAAACAGAGATTCTAGGGTAAGCATTAAGGCAACAACAGGCAGTTATTTTACAATAGTACATTTAGAGAGGTTTAGGGTGGAGAAAAGTAGAAAACTTCAGAGTGGACTAGGTTTTATGGCTAAGAAAACTTAGTAGTAAAGCAGTACAATACAGTTTTCTTTGATGTTATTTAAGTCTCTTGAGCTTTTCTACCTGGGCATCCACTGAAAATGGATATTTATTACCAGTTGGATTTTCCAGGTAAACAGATGCTGATAAATAATTAACTTTTTCACTACATAAAAAGTATATTGCTTCTGCTTTGGTTCAGTTAAAAATACATTGAGTTCTACTGTCAACTATAGTCCACAGATTCATGGCATGTTGCCAACAGAAATTGCAAGCATGCAAAATTCACCAGTGGCTAATAATCAAAAACATTGCTCTAGTCAAAATTTTGCCAAGTTGAACTTAGTTATACAGGACTTGCTAGATTGCAGAACCTCAGAACAAAGAGTAATTTCAACCAAGGCTGCACATTCCTGATTTTGAATATAAAGAACACTACGAAAGGCCACCTGGGGATTTGACAAGTTGGTTTCAAAAAGTGCTCCTTAGTGGGACTGCCACTAGTGTGCTCTTGACCTAATTCACTAAAACATGACCAAGGAAATTACAGCTTCGTTATACAGCAATTACAGTCCTTCATGTGGTGGATGAATTTACAAATATTCAGGTTACTGTCTTTTACACTCCTATACTTTGTGATCTTCCACAGAATTATCTTCTAAACTTGAAAAATAAAATACTAGGTCTTCACTTATGCAGGGAAAGAATTTCTTCTTTGCCCCTTCTTTCACACATTCCTCAGTGTGTATCCACATTTCCATATTTATCAATATTGCCATATCTTCAGATTTTAACTAATATATGAGCTGACATACAACATTGTCATTTCTACCTGAAATATTACTTTTTTGCTGTAAAAATCTATTAGAACTACCCAGTAAATATATTAGTTGATAATGTATAGGTTCACAGGTTCATAGGTAGGTACTAGGCTATTGGTCCTAGGGCCTATATAAGCCTAGCCAAATGGTACCCTGGCTTTCGCCACCCAATAAAATTTTTTTCTCACAGCCTTGCAGTATAGCCTCACAGTGAGAGGAAGTAATGCTCACCATAATCTCACATTGATTTTCTATTTATATTCTGAATGCTAATGGTTTGCGCATGTGAAATTGATTATCGTTTGCACCTCATACCACCAGTAAATATTTTTTTATATCTAGCCTAAAAGTAATATTCACATCCAAGTGTACCATTATGTCAGATTTGATATCCTACCAAAAGCTAGGGGAGGTAAAGGAGGCAGCCATTCCAGGTGCAATGTGTTGGGGAGTGCATTCAACAGATCAATTTTTTTTTTCCATTTTCTCTGCACATATAAATATGTGTGACAGTAGAGAGCAAGGGTCTTGGGGCCTACCACTATTCCTATTTAAAAAAGTGCTAGATTGCAGACAAGAGCTTCTTTTTTTCTTTGCTCTCATGTAGAGCGTGAAACACTAGGTGTAAAGCAGTACGACTTGATGCGCCACATTAGTACAGTATGAATGTCAGATCCGTGAATGGACTTATTTCTTTTTTTTTACTCCTCAACGTATTGTTTAGGGCTGCTATGACTTGGGGGCAGCACTGGATGCCAAACGAGACAGCTATGGCTCTGCTTACTAACGTGTATTCCAACCATTCTACATGGACTTTCCATTTCTAAAATAATCCTTTCTTCTTGAACAGCGCATGTGCATATTCAAGTCATGGACTTCTTTTTATTACTTTTGTAACAAACTTCATAGTGTATATTATTCCAAGCATATCAGCAAAGCTGTGATCATGCATACAAAAAAGATAAAAGATAAAACATCACACAAAAATAAAGAAAGCTGCCAGTTCTGTGCTTTATGGTGTTCAAATGAAGCAATAAATATATGGATAAAGATACCTGCCAGTACTATACTCTATGGTACTCAGATGAAAATGTTTGACAATTAGCATTACAAGTACATAAATAATGAGCTAAAGGTACAATGTCATCTTATTTGAGACTGAGTGTTGTCCAACAGGTTGGTAATTTAAACATATCACCCAGTAAAATATAAGCAAATTGATGGCATTTTTATACTTGCTAAACATGGCTTTGCTGTTTAGTGACCATAAAAAAAAAGTACGTGTACACCACTTGACGTCTTTCCTCAAGAATTCTGTCTAAAGCCAAGCTCTATTGTAGAAGGGACCTAAAAGCACAGTCTTTAAATGTAACAGCTACCTACATTTTTTTGAACAATATGACATTCACAGCTATAATGCCTGGCCTCATTAACAGACAGTAATCTTCAATGATTTACCAAAAAAATCAAACATTTGAGGGGCACAGCAAAATTAGGAGGACTCGACAAGCATGGTGTGAGAGTTGCACTACCTTAAACTGTGTTTTTTTCCATTTCTTTGATTATAACGAGCCTTAGGAAGTGAATTAAATAAAAAAACTGTGATTAAAGGAGAGGAAGAAGGCAAGAGTGAAGCAGGATAAGTTGATCCTCCCAGTAGAACAAGTTGGTTTAGGATCACCTGATTTGGAAGGTTATTTTAGAGCTACACAAATAAGGCTGATATATATAACACATGCAGACAGAAGGTTATAATTCAAAGTGGAAAGGGAAGATAACCAAGTGGGGGGGGTTCAAGAAATAAAATGAGTGGGAATTTGGATACTGATCCTCGAGTAAAATAACAACAATATAGATTATTATATTCATAAAGCTACAGAAACTATTCCAAGAAAGGAGATGTTGCCAATAAATATCTGTAATTATGGGTGCACAAAATAGGCAAAAAGGGGGTTGTAATTTACTGGAAAAGAAATGTTTTTGTCAAAGGAACCAAGTTCACTTTGGCTAACCCCTTGCCCATCTTGACAGGTGAAAAGAGACAAATGAGTGATCCGTTTTCGGGAAAACTTTTGTCTGATGTAAATAAAATGATAACCGATGGAGAACATCCAGTATGTGTAATGTATATTTGCATTTGCTTGAAAAAAATTAGGAAAAACACAGGAAGATGTATAGATTGGTTGATAGATGATTCAAAAGCCACCTTTAAAAGAAAAGGAGGGTTGGGTTTCAAGCACATGCTTGCAAGGCATGGAGCTCAGAAATTCTCCTACTTTAAGTAACAACAATCAAGAACATTTTTTTCCATGACAGAAATTTTATATCAACTTTAGCAGCAGGTTCAAATGGAGGGTTAGGTAAGGCTTGCAGTAAAATTGTAATATCCAGGGAAAAACTAGGTCTCTAAACTGGAGGCTAATAGAAAAGTCCCTCTAAGGAAAGCTTTAGATAGTTTGAAGGATGCAATGGGCATATGTGAAAGGAAGATATGGCCACTAATTGTACTTTGGTAGGGGAAAAACTGGTTCCCTTCTAAAAAAACTGGGTAATAGATTTCAAGACTGCTGAAAAAATCCTATAAAGGATCAACAGTTTTTTTTTTAATTGCCAGACAGAAAACCTTTTCCACTTGTATTTGTAAATTTTAAATGTAGAAGGTTTCTGGGAAGAAGTCAGAATATGAACAACCAAAGATGAATACCTGGACTGTCTATCTATCACTGGAAATGGAGAAATGATGCGGTCAACTTGAGGGATTGAATGTCCAGGTGACATGACCCCAACAGGTGACACAGTAAGTCTGGAGCTGAGCCCAGCACCCAAGGATGGTGTAATAGATGAGGTCAGAGGAAGGGAAACCGCACTTGTTCAGGCCAGTAAGGGGATTTGAACATGACTGCAATGATCTTTGCCAATGCTTTCTGTAAACGGTTTGGAATAAAAGGAGTAGGAGGGAAGGCATAAAGGAGGCCTGGGGGTCAAATGTATGTCAGAGCATCCCTTGGTGACTTCACCTTCTAGGGGATTGGAGGTAAAAACTTGATGTTGTGGGGATATGCAAACATATTGTAGCAAGGTTGGCCACAATGGCTGAAATCCTGTCAAGACTACTGAATTGAGAGACCACTTGTGAAACAGAAGGATAGACCTGTTTAACCTGTCTATTAGCACACTGAATTTCTTCAGAATATGTGGTGCTATTAGTAAGTGGTGAGAAGATATCACCCACTGACACACTCTCATGTCCTCTAGACATGACAGGTAAGATCTGATTCGTCCTTGTTTGTTGATATACCAGACAACTGCCATGTTGTCTGTCTATCTGGAGGGACATCACATCTAAGGAGAGAAAGTCCTGAAAGGTCTGCAACACTAAGAAAACTGCTTCAAACTCCAAGACATTGATGAGCACACTGGCTTCTGATTGTGACCACATACCTTGGACTGTCTTTCCCAGGTAATGCAACATCCGTTATAGGAGTCCCTCCCACCACTACAAGGAGCTCAGTCATTGGAAGTGTCATATGTAAACCGTTGAGGTTTGCAGAATCATATCCTCTTACCTACATTTTGATTCCTTGAAAAGGTCGCTTTGAGGAGTAGAGAATTTGAGCCTTATGGCAGAAATAGCTTTACCATCTTTCTCACCTCTAGAAATTGCGTGTTTCACTTTGTTACCAAAGAATGTTGATCTGTCATAAGGGGTATTCACAAAATATATCTTAAACTGTTCTGCAAAATCACAGATCCACATCCAAGCATGTCTTCTGATGGATATGTCCATGCCAGCTGCTCTAGATGCACCCTCTGTAGTACTGGAGATAAAGAGCATAGAGACATTAGGCACGGGCTTGAAGGTAAACAAACCATGACAGCACCTCCACACTCCAAACAAATGTAACAACTATAGTCCAAATATGGAAATGAAAATAAAAATGCAAATATTTGTGGCACTTAAATAAAGCAACCAGGCAGTAAAAAACACTGTTTTATTCTACCGCCTCAGTGTCACCACCTTCTTATTCAATCCCTTAGGGACCACAGTTTTGTATTTTAAAATATATATACATTCTTTGTACAATAATTTCTGTTTTAACATATCTTTATTTCCCCAAACACAATTAATTTGTTCTAAAATAGTACCTTGCAGGAAAGCAACATCACTGTTGTGTTTTGTTTTGAAATGTGAAGAAACTATTTTATCCTCCCTTTGGTGCCTCACATCCCTTAGGTGCTCCATAAACCTAATGCGGAACATCCTTTTTGTTTCTCCAATATAAAACAGGTCAACGTAGAGTGTATATTACCCCCTTTGCTTTCACAAGTGAATACACCCCTAGTTTCATATTTAACATTAATAATACATCCAACTGTATCAATAATGTGTGAGCACACACTACATCTGAAACACCATAAGGTTCCCAAAACTGTCAGGGGCCTCTGTACCTCTACTACCGGCATACTAAAGGCTCCGTGCACCAACAAATCCTTTATACTTTTGCCCTTAGTATATGAAAAGGAATGGTGTTTTGATAATATAGCAGCTAGAAATTTATCTTTTATTAGATATTCCAAATAATATTTAATTAATTCTACAGTTTCTCTGCTTTGAATATTATAAACAGACACAAACTATACTGGGTCTGTTCTATGTTGACTACACTCTATATTTTTATGATGCCCTACATCACCTTTTCTTATTCCTTTATGCCCCCTCAAACCATTCAAAACTTTAACTTCTGCTTGCTGTACACTTTTTGGGTCATACCCCCCTTCTTAAAAACATATTAACTGTTTTCTTTATTTCTTGTGCCAAAATATCCCTGTCACTACATATTCTTGATAATAGTAACAATTCCCCACAAGGGAGAGCTTTTAACACATGAGGAAGATGACAACTAGTGGCATGGAGGTATTGACTGCCATCCAAAAGCTTCCTATGTACACCAGTCATAATACACCCATCTTCTCTTCCTTCCAAAGCAAGATCCAAATATACAACTATTGTACCCTGTTGTAGGCCGTCAAAAGACAACCCATATGGTTATTATGTAGATCAACCACAAAATTGCTTAATTCATTTAGAACGTCTTCACACACAAATATCAGATCTATATATCTAAAATAAAATTTTACATATTTCCTCACAAAATTTAGTTTGGACAAAAATGTAGCTTCAAAAAATGGCATAAACAAATTGGCACAGATGGGGGCAAAAGGAGCCCTTAAGGCTGTTCCTTGCCTTTGCCTATAGATTTGGTTATCATACCAAAAATTATTGTTTTTTAAAAACATCTAACAATTCAATGACCATCCCCTAAAAAATACATGATAGCCTTTAAACCATCAGTATGTTTAATTGATGCATACAGGCTTCTTACATCAGGTACCACCCAATATTTATCTCTATTCCATACTATTGGAGAAATTCTTTTCAAAAAATCAAAACTATCCTGTATATATGTAGACGTCCTCTGTGCATAAGGTAATAACATCTTAAGCAATACCAAACCAACATTATGAAGAAAACATTTGCAAGCCAAAATGATAGGGCTGCCCAGGAGATTCACCATACACTTATGTATTTTTGGTAGGCAGAAAAAAATGGCCATTTCACTGTTCCTATTAAACAACTTTTCTTTTATATCCTTATCAATGAAATAGCCCAATCTTACACCCTTCTCCAATATTCTTTCATACTTTGTTAAAGCTCACTCGTATACTCTCCTTTCACAACTTTCATAAACTTCTTGGTTTGACAAATGGTCCATGAACATTTTGTGGCATTGTACTACATTCATAACCACTATTTTGTTGCCCTTGTCAGACGGTTTTATTACTAGTTCTTTACTATTTTGTAATTCTTTTAAAGACTGACATTCTTTAAATGTTAAGTTATATTCTATAATACTCTTATTCCTCAAAAGACCCTCAAAAATATAATATTTAATTCCACACATTCACTTTCTACATTATCGTTTAAACTTCTTACTATTATGTTGTTCATTATATTGTACATACTTATAGTCCCCTCTCTGGTGATCATTCGAAGTGTGTTGTTTCTGCCTATTTTGTGCTCTTGACCTTGTTGGTTCTGCCCTCTCCACTCCGAAACCTGTGATGATGATCCTCTGGTTGTTGTGGATATGGTAATCGGGGACTGGAAGGTAGCCAACTGTGCATCAATGGACAGACTTTGATACACAGACGAGGTCCATGGGGGAGATTTCCTTGGTCAACTCCCTGTGAAAACATGCAACATATGCCAAATACAATGATCTCAACAAGAAAGTAGATGAGATGTAAACTTGCTTCCCAAATCTGTCCAGCTCAACAGACTCCCTGTTCAGAGGATAGAGGAACTTTCTTCTGCTATCTCTATTTAGGTGGCTGCCACCAGTACTATGAAATCCACAGCTAAGCCCTTGCTCCAATGGGAATGATCCTTAGAATTGACAAGGAACGTATCTGTTTTTTAGAGACTGATTCAACTGTGTCCAGCTTTTTCCATGCCCTCTGAGAGATAAAGTCTATACTCAGAAATGGATTCTTCTGGAGAAGACAACTGGGAGAACCATCCCCCTTTCTGTTTAAGCAGTTCAAGGATGACTCCCAATGAAACATCCTCAAAGGGTGATCTGGAAAAACCCTCTCCTTCATCAAAGTCAGTATCAGTATTGACAGATTCCGGAGGGGACTTCAGATACCTCTTTTTGCATGAATGCTTCCAGTGTACCTCCTCAGTATGTTGTTCTGGGAAGGACTCCAAAACTGTGATGGTCTCTTGTAGAGGAGCTCAGGACATCTATTATCTGTCTGTCACAATGGGACAAGAAGAGTAGGTTCCAGATCCTGGAAAATTCCTTGGGGGAGGGATGCTTTGAGGTTAAGGGGTAGTCTCCACTTAGGGTTAACAGAGTACTGTCTCAAAAGACTTGAAAGTTGAACTCAATATGGATCCAGGGAACCTAGCATTAGGAACCAAAGCTCCCAAATGAAGCTAAACTCTGAATAACATACAGCTAAGATCTGTGGCTAACATAGAAGCCAAACTGTCTAATGCTGAGGCTTCAAGATGAAAGAATGGTTCCAAAGACTATAGTTTTGAACCCACCCTGTCAGAATCGGTGTCAACCATTCAGATCTGAGATTCAGACATCTCCAACACTGTCAGAGTTGACCAAATTAAGAACACTTTTGCACTCTGGAAGAACAAATTCTAGGCTCCAGTCTAGACCTGCCCCAGGTGGAAGTTGGATCTAAATGCCAAAAGGGAAGACTGGAGAAGGAGAAACAACTAAATGTGGGGAAGAAACCATTACCCTGGAACCAGCAGTAGCCAAAGCCAGGAGGACCCCTGCTAGAAATGTGTCTGAAGAAATCTCATCTTGTCCACATCTGCTTTGACAAGGTTCCTGGTAGATCTTATGAACTGAAAAGATAAAGCAGCAGATACAGGCCTAGAATGATAGTACAGCTTGTCCCAGAGTATAGGTGGATCTAGCCTAGTAGATACTGACTCTGGTGAGAATCTTGGTGGCGTATTTGATCCAAGAAAAGCTTTGGCTCTGAAGTTTTGCAATTTTGGAAACACGGGCTGAAAAGGATGAATGGTCTCTCAGATCTTAAATTTTTGTTTTCCTCTTTCCTTAACCTTTTCTTTAGATTTATCCTTAGATTTTTCAGCTGGTTTCTTTGAAGAAGAAGATGATTTTCTTGAAGGTAAAGGTACACTTCCTTCCCCAGGGACTGGGAGAAGTCCTTTCAAAATAAGTTTGCTTCATCACTTCTCAGTGGCTCATTGGGTGAAGGCTTCACATATGAATCAAGAGGTGTCTACTTTGAGGGGCTCAGACAGACACACTTGTCATATCCATTGGAATCGGGCAGTATGTGGGCACATGACACGCACTTGTTAAAACCTGAAGGTTTGTTTGACATCCTGAAATAAGAGACAAGAGTAAAGTTATTTAAAACAACTAAGAAAGTTTTTTTTTTGAAAATGAAACGTCCAATGCCTGCGGCAAAGGACAAGGAGAAGCTTAGGGTAGGAAGATGAATAATAAAAATAATAAAAGACATAAGAACTTTATTAAAAAGCTATTTAAAAGTTATTTACAAGTTCACTTATCCAAAAATCACTCAAGAATAGTAGGTTTTGTATTTACATGCATTTTCTGAAGGGTATGAAGTCTAAAACTCAAATGTATTTCATTATTTAGTGACTTTAATCATCCATGACTTACTAGAAAACCACAAACTGTATGAGGAACAGACCAAAATATGTGGTAAAAATCTGGACCATTGACAGTTATGGTGCACAATTTCTTTTGTTTTATACAACTGAACAGCTTTGGATCTAGGCATAAAGTGCAAGAGAAAGACTGGAGCTTGTGAACTATTTGTCTGTTATGATTTTTAAAGGTATGGAAAAGATTTTAAGAGCTTATCAGCACTTTACTGTCTCTAGAAAGTAACCACTGCTCAGAAAGCTGACAACAGCTTTGCACTCATACCATATAGCTATAGACCCTCTTATAGCTCATTCTAGTATACACAAATCAGTTTATGCAAACATCCATTTAAAAAGATATGAATATTCCTGTAACCAAGTCTTGTTTTACTCATATTAGTATGGAGAGAAAGGCAAATTCCACATAACTGGAGAAAAGGCGTACAAATGGTGTACAGGAATAAAGGGGACATTCACAGCTGCAGGCAGTACAAAGGTATTAGACTCCTGTAACACTGCATAAAATTTCTGGAGAGGGTGACTGAAAATGAATATGCAGAATACCAGAAAGTAAGTTGGCAGGCTAGCAGTTTAGATTCAGATCAGGATGCAGCACAACTGAGTTGAAGTTTGCAGTCATAGATAATTGAGAAGATATAAACCAGACTGGAGGATGCAGAAGAACTGAGTGAAATCCACATCATATTAGCGTAATAAACTTTTAATCCACGCTTTCATAACCAAACTTCTTCAGAATAAATTATACATGCTCTACATCACATTTAAAAACAGTTTTAAATGCCTCTACACCAATAAACATGTCTTTCCACTTAAACAGTTATACAGTTAATCAATAAAGTTATTTCCTTATATAGACTCTACGGTCTTTCAAAAAACATTTAATGTTAACAGCATTATTTATACCAGGTTTTTTGTCTAAATTTCATCTGATTTGCCATAAAGCCTCCTTTTGTTCAAGATTTGTTTTGAAACTGCCACCCCTAAAATCATGACTTCCTTGCTCCAGCACAGAAAACAAAAATGTTTTATACATGAGGTAGGTGATAGTTTGCTTATAAAAAACATTTGTCTTATCTTTTTAATGTTGTAGTAATGTTTCTTTATTGTAGTGCATAAAGCTCTTGTAGTCATGCCAATAAAGAATGCTCTGCAGTATGCACACATAACAGTGTATACAAAGCCTTTACTCTTACAGTTCCAGGGCATTTCAACTGTAAAAGTGTAAGGCAAATGGTCTAAATTAAATTAACTAAGCGACCTTCAGAAATGTATTTAAATATGTTACAGTTCCCACACTTATACATGCCTTATCTTTTCTGTGTGGTGTTATGACAATAAGTATGTTTCTTTCTCTTTCTAAAAGATTTAGATTATTTTGATTTTTATATATAAACCTTGGTTGGGTTCCACAATGGATAGTAAATCTTTATTTCCTTCTAAAATTTTCCCAGTTGTCAGAAATAATATTTCTGATAATGCCGCTATCTACTGTCATGTCCAAACAAAAGTAATTACCAGCATGAAATGTATTCCTGTTATGGTTCTGTTTTATATTAATGTTGGAAAACCCATGCTCAAGGATGGCTGGGAAGAGACTATCCCAATTTTGTGTGACGTATTCAACCTCCTCTTTCAACAGAATTTTACTATAACCTCTTTCAACAAACAAGGTGGGAATAAATTCTATTTCCTTCAAAAAGTCACCCATTTTACTTGTCATTCGACTAGCTCTTATGAGCTGTCCTTTTGGAATATTATTCTTCATGTAATAAGGGTGCGTGCTGGTTTAATGCAAGTAACTGTTAGTGAAAGTTTCTTTCCTGAAAATCCTACTAACTTATAAAGCTTAACACCCTGTTTTAAAATCACATCCAGAAAATGGACTTTTAGTCCCACATCCCCCAGGACAAATTTTAAATATCCTGATCTGGAATTAAGGGTGTCAACAAAACTTTGCACTTTGTACATCCCCAGCCATGACAAAAAACAAGTCATCAATAAATCTCTTAAAAAATGTAATCTGGTACTCCATGACTAGTGGTTTCACCACAGTACACTCCCAGTGACCCATCACAATGTTCGCAAAAGATGGTGCTGCAGGGAACCCCATAGCTACCCCACAAATTTGTTTGTATTTTTTTTGTTAAACACAAACAAAATTGTTGTTTAATAAAACATCTATTACTTCACAACAGAACTTATTTTCCGAATTGCTGAATGTGGAAAATGTATTTAAATATCCTCTAACTTGTTCCACTCCTTCAAAATGGGGAATACACGTGAAAAGAGAGACAACATCAAGACTGAACATCACCTGTGTGGTGGGATCAAAGGCTGTAACTAAAGTGTGTTCCCTGATTCTATTTAAAAAGTCCCATGAGTCTTTTAAGTGTGAACTCATTTGGCGAACTATGGGGTTTAAGTTAGAGTCCACCAACAAGAAAATACCCTCTGTACTATAATTTGGGGCAGATACAATGGGTCTAAATGGAGGACAGGTTTTACTTTTATGTGTTTTGGAAATTCCAAAGAAGGAACCTAATTTCAGATTGTCTATATGACAAAAATCATAAAGGTCCTTCTCTAAATTACTGTTCATTAAATTCTCAAACAAAAAAGAATAAACATCCCTGTAGCTCTTAGCTACTTCCACCATGTCTGATTGTCTGTACTCTAGACTGTTACCTAGCATTTTCTCTATACAGGTAACATATTCCTCTTGGTTCATTAAAACTAAAGTACCCCCCTCCCCTTGACACTTTTCATTACTCTTATGTTGCCATCCTTCTGTATTTCTTTCAGGTTTTTCTTTTCTTCTTTAGATAAATTGTGATACATTTTTCTTTTCTTTACTCCCTCCCCCATGACATTTCTTATTTCACTTTCACAAGCTGATTCAAAGACTTTAATAGTAACTTAGGGTTGTAGCATGAAGGCTTTATATATTTAGTGCTGTTACTAGCAATATCTTTAAATACATAATTCAAGTTTAAAGACCTACCTCAGGATTCACTAATCTTCCGTGTAAGACTAAATTAGTCTTACATGAAAGAGCCAGTCTAAAAGTAAGATGGTAGAGCGCCATGCATATTAATGAGGGCACACTGCCTCAGCTCTAAGGCTAACACGGAGCGTGCATGAGTGAAGGGGGCGTGTTGGACTGCCGAGCAGTCCAAAAACCCATGCCCCTGCAAGTCTGACACTTGGGAAATGTCTACATACATGAGCGAGTCCACTCAAATGTGCACATACCCAACACTACACTCCCCCACATTCTAAACCCCTGTACAATTAAAAATGTAAATTTTTTTCTTTTTTTATTATTTCCGATATAGCTGCCCGTATTTGCGCGTGTTTGCCCATTGCTTAGCTACAGTTAGCAGTTTAGACACCGAAGAGGATAATAAGAAACTCATATGCAAATTAAGCAAAATAGTGATAGCGTAGTGGTAGAGCCTTCGCCCAAAGAGGAGGCATTCCCGGTTCGAGTCCCACCACTCCCCCTTCTATTTTCTGTTGGAAATATGTATATAAAAATAATTCCTGACATTTATCATTTAAATTTTTGTAAAAAGCATTGAAATGGCCTATGTAGTAGTGAACAAATTATATATATATATATATATATATATATATATATATATATATATATATATATATATGAAGGTAAAATGGTTATGCATACTGATGGATGCATAAGTAACGTGTCTTAAGCAATGTGAAGCACTGCTAAGCAAAGTTTACCAGTATTAAGCATATTTACATGTAATTGCTCGTAGCTGAGCACTTCTTTAACTAGCACAATGGCTTTGCGCGTAGCTGCGCACCGCGCCAACTAGCACAAACAGAACATGTTTGCGTGGAATTGCATTCCGCACTAACCAGCACAACGTCGGGCAACATCGAGCAATGTAGCACAACGTAGAGCAACGTCGGGCAAAGTTGAGCAAAGTCAGCTAAACACAGCCACACCTCCTAGCCGGTCTGGCCAGTAGTAAAATAAAAAGCAATGGCAGGGCTCGAACCCAGGATACTGTGTACCATAATCACAGTACTGAACCACTAAGCCATGACAGCATTTCACAACCATGCACTTTCAACACACACATACATATCAATGGAAGTTTACCCATTGCTAAGCAGGTGTGCCTTCAGCTGAGTTTTTTCAAAACTGGCCAATCACAAATAACTGCGGGAAATGAGGCATATTTAAGCTCCATAGGCGGGAATACTTGCCATAACTGGTTGTAGCTCCCATCTGTAGGCAGCATGGCCAGTACTGGAGAGGGCTCTAAATTTCGAGTGCAACATTGGAACATTGAGGAGTCAAAAGTAATGGTTTGGCTCCTTGTCCATAATCACGAGGATAGACTCCTGTGGGGCCAGTACCAGGGCACCCAATACAAAGCGGAAGCTTGAAACCGTCAGGCTCATGAACTCACCAGTGCCACAGACATCCCTCAGACTGGTGAGCAGGTCAGACACCACCATGCAGACCTTAAGAGACGCAAGGAAGATCCACTGGACCAGTGGATCCAGGAGGCCCGTGGGATGAAAAATGCCCCACTACATAGTAAGTAGCCATGGAATTAAGTATGTAAGAATTGCTATTCTAGTCTATACTACGGATAGGTATGTCTCAATATCACTTCATTTACTTCACAGCTGCAGGTGTCCGCGCTGCGAACCAGCAAGTCTATGCAGATAAGCTGCACCACCAGGCAGTTAGTAATTATTCTGCATGTACTGTTATATAAAATAAATGAGAGAGCCTCTAGAAAAGTGTTTTAAGTCTTTAATAAAGGTATAATTCCTGGAGTGTGTCTGTATCATTTTCTTTGATATGTTGTTGTACTCTTGTATTATAGAAATAGTACTGTTGTATTAAGCGCTGTTAACCCACACTTGGGTAGGCCCATATAAAGTGGATGAAGGGAGTGCCAGTAGCTTTTAAGCATATTTACAGTCCTCAACTGTTGGTTCATGCCCAGCATGTACAGGTTAATCTGGCACATGAGTAGCTTGGTATTGTGTTTCCCAAAAATGTCAGTGTGCTGCCAGAAATGTAGGGAGCTATTAACATATAACTGATAATTTCACCTGAACATATCTAGATAATTATAGGAAAGTAGAGCTGTTGGTGTACCATCTCAGCAGTAGTGTGTCTGAGCAACTCACAAATTATGTAGCAGTAACATCTGCATCCCGGACAGTTTGTATGTCAGATACAGCTCATGTATATAAAGATCTAGCAAAACCCATTACAGACTTTAAGGACAATTGGGTAGTGTAATAATACATGTAGGGGATATATAACTGCAGTTAATAGGAATGTAGTGTAAACTAAAAGGATAAATAAGTTGTTAATGGAGCTATCTTTTTCCACCCTACTGTATGTGCATAAAAAAATGCAATTCCACACCTCAATGGGTATGTCTAATCTCAAAACATTTGTTGGGACATATGTCCTATTGGTTTATAAATATCTGCATTTATTTCAATGCATGTGCCCTGTTCAAATACCACAATATTTGTGGCCTGTTGCCATCAATTAAACCTGCATGCTGTTGTAATGTCCACTGTTGTTTTATATATGCATGTGTTATGCTTGCTGTTCAACTGTTTGAACTCTGGTGTGTTGGGTTACTGGGAATACTTCTGCATGCTGTTATAACTAATTGGGAATGCTGTTGACTGTTACTAACCCATATTTTCATTCAATCCTCCAAAACATAGAACGTATGGGAAGGCCGGTCCCAGCGGACCCACCTGTCCCATCTCAATTGGCGATGGCACCTGGCACCAGCAGGTCCGGTGCCCAGCCAGGGACCTCATCCTCCATTGGCCCTGTGCCACCTTTGGGTGGAAGCGCTGCAGGGGATGGGGCTTGTCCCCCCATGCAAGCGTGGGCAGAGGAGGGCCACCTATCACCATCCGAATGGTCCGGGCTGTGGTGCGTAGAGAGATTGAGCGTTCTGTCACTGATCCTCTACACCAGCTTGAGGCATGAGTGGCGTGACTCATGGGTGTGCCTGCCCCTCCTATACAGCTGCCAGCACGGCCACCCTCTGGGATGTGAAGGTGCAGTGGTGACTGCCCATGGGTGGGGATCTCAGTTCCACTGTTGCCATCTGTGGGCTCATGGGCTTGCGATTTCCAAACATCCTTCCCCGTTAATGATGTTCACCCACCACATGTGTCATATTCCACCCCTGTATGCATCTTGTTTGTCTTGTCTGTTTACCTCCCCAAATATACCTACTTCCCCTACCCCACATTCCACTCTCACCTGAAAAAAAAAGAAAAAAAGGGCAATCTGCTCCCAAAAAAAATACGCCCCATACATAGCTGCCCATTTTGCACACATATCCACTGGACACATAAAATATCATTTAATTGGCAGTACAACATACTTTGTTGTCCTCACCCCTCTCTCAGGGGTGGAAGGTTTCATATTTCCCTCCAAATTTATTGCATATGCACAGCTGTTGCTGTTAAAGAAATGGGCAGCTATGGTCCTTCCCTACACCCGTCCTGCACATCCCAAGCTGTTTTTCCTACTGTCTTTCCCTCTTTGTGCCCCTTTTTCACCACTTTCCTATCTCCCCATTTTCTTTTCTTTCAAAGAAATGAGCGCGGGGGTTAGCGGGAATGAGCACTTTTAAGCAGTAGTTAGCGAGTTTGCTCGAGTGTGCACTTCTGTGCGCTTAGCTAAGCATTACGCAAACCCACTTACAACTGCTTAGAAGTGCCTTAGTCACTCTGTATATGAGGACCCGTGTTCTGCTCAGCAGCAGAGATAAAACACCTCTGTCAGTCTCAAACCCAGGACCTTGTACACACTACACTGCATGAAGTACCACTAAGCCACGGTAGATATACAGCAAGTTGGTGCTGAAATAAATATATCATGCATCAGAGTGACTGAATGTAAAGGAAAAATAGGAATGCCATAACACACAACTTGTTCTGTGGATCTTTACCAGCAGCTGTTGTGGAATTGCATTACATGACTGTGATAAGAGAGGCAGCCATTCTAGCAGGAAATAATGTTACAGCAGCACTTTACAACCCCCACACAGTATCATAGCAGGACAAACACTGGCATATCTGATTAGGGCAGAGGCCATACCTCCAAACTGTGCCTAATTTTCAGGGATGTTCCTGATATTGAAACAAATTTTAGCTGCATCCCTCCGAATCCTTCTGAAAAGTACTGACGTTGGCCAGAAAGGTGGTGAATTACACTTAATGAATAATGACAATAAGTGTTAGACACTGCTTGTACTTCAGAAAAGGTGTATTAATCCATATGCTCTGGTTCTCTCAAAGTCTCAACTTAATGGCACTAATATTTTAAAGGTGTACCTCACTTTTCCCTACTTTTCCCTGAGTCTGTTCAAATATGTACCCGAGTGTTTGAGAGGCCTGGCAGAGGCAGAAACACACAGGGATATCAGCTTTTCTGCTGTTACACAATGTGCAAATAGCTTTGGAAGGAGTTCCAGAAGCATAACTTTATGTAGGAGTACAACACTGAAATACCAAAGGATGTAGCCATGTACTGGTAGCAACCAACTGTAACAATGCCATTGTTCCAGTACTGTAAAGACTGGTGTGGTGCACAGACAAAGAATAACAGGCTAACCTCTGGCTACCATGTGGATAGGTCCACAGTTGGGAGCTACGCAGACAGACCACTTGCCTTGATAAACTAATAGGTACACAGCAACCCTTTATGTCCAGCAAGATAAAATTCACACAATAATACATAATGCTCCCTGTACTTCGGCACCCTTACCCAAATGTAGAATATATCTGTGTGTTCAGGGTCTACCAAGGATGTAGGTAGGCATATTCAGTACTGACATTTGTCCAGTTTTCTTGAGCAGCCTGTATTAATGTCAACACTAAAAAAGCACAAACTTTTCAGAAGTGAGTAAATTAATATTCACAGTATAGCAGTTCACAAACAATTCATGTGCCAAAGGAATACATCTCAATAACTAGTTTTGTATGGCAGTTAATTGTACAATTAGAAAAGAAAGTACGTACTCCCATGTATCTTGGGTTAGCATTTTGAGGGGTGAGTACAATTCTACACTGACAAGTGTGTACTGGAAGCAGCAACATTCAGGTCTGACTACAACATTTAAATAACTGGCTATACCCCTGGCTTCAAATATAAGAACTATACTAACCTTTTGCCTTAAACAACGATGTCCACAGCAAACAAGCATGATCCCCATCTTGGAAAGCTGAAAGGGCCATGCCTACCTGCTTTGCTATGACAGTTATTACTGCAATTACCACACAGCAGGCTGCATGCAATTAGCAAATGGTGGCCACCAATTGGTGCAGAGGCCATCACATGCACATGTTCAAATACCTATAAAAGCAGGCTGTAATTGCTGCCAACAAACTCAATCACTCTATTGCAGAGACTGACAGAGAAAGAGACAGAGAGAGAGAGAGAGAGAGAGACAGTGAAAAGCCAAAGGAAAAAGAAAAAGAAATAATACCAACTCATACAAAGGAAAGGTATGTAACATATATGTATTTACTGGCATGTAGTAGATGTTTTTGAAGAGTACTCTACATAATGTGAACCGTATCTATGCACAGATGTCCTGCTTAACTACTGTCATAGACAATTCAGTGTGTACCTGTGGGAAGTGGGACATAACTGTGAAATGTGTAGCTCAGCATTAAATGTCAAACATCTTATCCATGTTATCTGTGTTCTGTACAGTACTGTGGCCAATGGCTGTTTGGGGGATTAGCCAAAACATTTGTATAAACATGGGTGTGACAGAGTAACACATGCATGATAGTCATATTAAAGTGTAGCTTAGCATTGGCAACTGCTGTACCAGGCTAGTATGCTAATCTAGCATTTGGAGCTATATATACCCCCTCTAATGTTTCTGTGTGTTCACATGTGACACCTGTTCATGTTGCAGCAAGGCCCAACAGTTCAGCTGTGAGGTCCAGGGACTTACAACAGTGTGGACCTTGTGGTGTGTATAGCACACACATACGGAGATATATATATGTGTCATATATATTAACATCTGTATATGTGCATAGAGCAAGGGACATATTGCAACTGTTTGTGAAGGGTGGACATATATATGTTGGTGAAGGTTATTATGTGCATATTTGTATGTAGGTTTTAGTGTGTGACAAGACAGCATACAGTGCTGGTATATGACATGTGGTGGTTAAACACTGTGGGTGTTTTGTTCAGTTTGCAATATTGCAGCCAGTGAGGCCTGCTAAAGCTACCCGGGCTGTGAACCCTTTCAATGCATTTCTCAGAAGACTGTGCGATATTATTACATTACTGTACACCTCACATCCTTTGTATAATTGATATTCCCACCATGAAAGGTGGGCTGTATATGTGCCTATATGTATATGTACACCAATGGATGTGTATATGTATGTATATATATATATATATATATATATATATATATATATATATATATATACACACACACACACACACACACACACACACACACACACACACACACACACACACACACATGAGTCATATATACTCATACACACCCACATCTACTTGTCGCAATAGATTCTATGTAAAGTTGACTGAGTGTGATGGTCAATGTGTTGGTGAATATGTCAAAGATGTGTATTTGTGGGATAGCTTAGTGGGACACTGTTTCTGTTATGGTATTATGGGTCCTTGCTTTGATCCCAGCAAAAGCTGTGTATGCTGTTGCTAGGCAGATAAAGCACTATGGCATACAGTCTGATGTAGTCCCTTGGTGTTAACTGGGGTGTGTCATTGGAGGCTAAAGCACTACATGTATGCTTATTGATTGGTACTGATGTTGAATCCAAATCCTGTATGTACTGTAGTACTACTTGAAGCTCTGGGCCTAAACAGCAAAGTATGGTGTATACCTTTGTGTCTCGTAATTATGTCTTGTGTGTTTGTGGGTTTGCCTGCAACATGCCTTCTGTCATATGTGTGTTACAACATATAACTGCGTATCTAGCAACATTTACAGTTTACTACATCAGTATGGCACCTATATCCACAATTGTGCACATATTTTGGCCACGGGTTTGCCATCAACAAGTTGTGTGGTATAATGGTAATACTGTAACTGGACCTTACAGACATTGCGATGGATGACATATTTCTTTATGCATTGGCTTGATCTATATCTGCTGTGGCTAGGTGGTGCATTGTGTTGCATACAGTGTGCCAGGTACTCTTGTATAGTTTTATATAGTGATTTTATTTTGTTGCTGTGCAGAACATGGTTTATTACATAGAGCATGTCAGGCACTTTGAAGCAGTTGTGGGGTGAGCACTGATAAGTGGTAGTGAAAGTGTTTAATCCCAGTCAGCTAATAAGTTGCTATATATGGCAGTTCAGTGATATCTGTACTGTATAATGTTAAATGTGCCATGTGACTTGCTCATACATATCTTTTCTTTATGTCTTCCAGGGATCATGGCACACCATAGAAATCCTAGCTGCAGTAATGCTGGAGATGAGATTCTTACCAGCTGTATGATTCAGCACTACAGCCTACTATTCTCCAGAACCAGCCAAGACCAGCAGGAGCGTACTGCAATGTGGCAAGATGTTGTCTGGAGGCTAAACGAGGTAGGCCTGCATAACCAGACATATGAGCAGGTACGCCACCACTGCAGTGATCTACTTAGACATGTCCGTCAGCATGCTTCTGATGTACGGAGACAACAGCTTGCAACAGGTGGTGGGGTTAACATCCATCCCCCCTCACTAGAGTGGAGGAGCTGCTCCTGAGCCTGGTGGTACCTGCCCAACAACAGCAGCAGACATTTACCATGATTGAGGTTGGAGCCACCCATCAAGAACACATGGAACATGCAGGTAACATGGCATATCTGTAGACTACTGTTACCTCTATTGGTAGATCATGCATATGTGAAATGTGTACTGTGTAGTTAGAAGATGTGGAGCCTGTTGTTGTGCAATACTGATCATTTGGAACATAATCTGTAGGCCTGTGAATGTAAACTGTTCTACTGTAAGATTGCAAGCCCACAGTAGCAATGCCACAGTTGTCGCCACTGACAGAATGTCTCATATCTATGTAGGTCCCTCTGGTGTGACAGCAAGGCAGCGGACAGATGCTGGTGAGTGTGTTCTACATTTATTATTGCAAATAGAAAGTGCATATCGTAGTTAAGGTGTAGGCCATGTACACATGTAACACACCTACCCATAATGCATGCTGTGCATGTTTGCTGTGAGACCACGCACATCTCACTAATGTGATTAGCTGCCTCAAACACATGCAATACACAGACCATCTCAAAAAAATGTGGCTACACTGTAGTGACCATTGCATAGGCAGAGTCGATACACAACATGCACATAACATACACAACTATGTCATACACAGAACATGTTAACATGCTACACATGAAGGATTCCCAAACCCTCTGTAAAGTCACACTCCAGTATCCCAAATGTCATCCACACAGCACACATAATATACCTGAGGGGTAGAGGCCTATCATGGGGCAGTGAAACACTCTGCAACACACAACACATTCATGTTAGGGAATGCTCCTTATTGGCCTCCTTACAGACCCATGTAATAACTGGTTGTGAAATGGTGAATGTAGCCATGGTAGTGCAGCTCCGGTACAGCATGATAGGTGCTAATTTAGGACACATTTATAGCCTTGAGTGACCACATGATGCTTCATGATGATGGCTTATAGTACTACACCCCATCCAGTTATTGTAACCACAGTAGTACACATGGCTTTCAGTGCTACACACCTCAATGCTGTGTGTGTGCAAAGATATGCACATGTAAACAATATGCATACCAATCACCATTTGCACAACTGACACATATATGTCTTGTGATGCTATTGAGTGGCTAGGTCATATGACACACATTGGGTATGTGTGATGTTTAAATTTGCAGTTGTGTTTTAGCATGCCATGTCATGGATGACACTGGCATGTCCACAATATGATCTACACTCACCATAACTACTGTACATTGGGTATGTGGACCAATGGTATTCCATCACTTATACATGCACCACTGATCTTGTGTGTATACGCATCATGCATGAGCTAAAACTGTGTCCACAATTATCAATTATTTGCTAAAGACACAGAGGATCTAATCAGAATTGGATATCTATATGACACACAAATACACATCCAGCCATGGTATGTAGACTGTGAGTGATGGTGCACAGTACATTACAGAGTTTTGAATACTTGCACAGCAATGTTGTGTCCATGTATGCATTGCGTTCCAGGGGGAGGCCAATCACCAAACAGCAAAACACATGCACCAAAGCCACGTATACTGTTAGTAACAAGGACTGTCTACACTTGCACTGCATGCTGTTGCAAAACACATGTTCTGCATGCTGACATGTGTGATATGACTGTTTTGCTTGTGATACTGTACCCCACCATCAACTGCTATTGAGTATATTCTGAGATTGCTGGTGGTGTGTGTGTCTGTGTGTCTGTGTCTGTGTGTCTGTCTGCTTTAGTGAGGAGTGTATTTGTGTGTGTGTGCATGTGTGCATGTGTGCATGTGCATGTGTGCATGTGTGTTCATGTGCATGTGTGCACATGCATGTGCATGTGTGCATGTGCATGTATGCACATGCATGTGCGCATGTGTGCATGTATGTATGTGCACATGTGCATGTGTGCATGTGCATGTGTGCATGTGCATGTGCATGTGTGTGCATGTGCACATGTGCATGTGTGCGTGTGCATGTGTGCATGTAGTCTGACATCATGTACAGGTCTTAAAGTGTGTTTCCTGTTTTTCTCTCACAGGTGCTGAGGTGGGGCTGGTTCAGTGCAGCAGGGAACCTGATGTCACTGACACAGATAGTGATAATGAGGATAGGTGTGTTGAGGCACAGGCAGGTTTGTCAGGGTCTGTTGTTGGGCCACAAATTGACAGTACACAAGTCTCCACCCCATCCATGCACACAGTCATACTGCCTGTACATCCATCATCACCAATGCCCTTAGCAGAGGGACAGTGTACAGTCGGCACTGGCCAGGACAGTGTGGTATCTATGGCACATGCATCAGGACACAGCAGCCATAGCCAGATGTCTGGAACGGTACCACATAGGCAGATGCCCAGGGGTTCTCGTCAGAGCACTGCTGGTCATCATGCCCCTGGCAGACGTGCCACAACTCTTACAACCACACGCATGTTCCAGGTTGTCATGGAGGCACAGGCATGTATGGAGCAGTACACCAGACAGGGACTAAGGGCACAGAGGGCTCATAACACCTCTGTAAATGACAGTATCCGTGACCTAGCAGGTGCCATATGTAATTACACTGAGGTCATTGATAGACATTAGGGTGAGACATTAGATGTCCTCCACAATGTCATGACTATGTGTCAGGACAGTGCAGGATGGTTGAGACGTCGACGTGGACGTATGCCAGCAACATCATCAGCTGGCAGTCACCGTGGACGTCTATCAAGTCATAGCCGCTCCCGTAGCGCCAGTACCAGCCCCAGCAATGTTGGGGGGCTGTCCATAGACCATCCTAAAAGACAACGTGCACATGGCTCTGGCCAGTCCCAGCGGGGACTTGGATCCAGTGGACATATGTCAACCTCTGAGGATAGTATCCAGTCTGGATTAGTACCTGATACTGTCTGTAGCACCCCTGCCAGGCACAGGTCCCGTATCTGTGGCCAGAGATGGTGATCTGTAAAGCCTGCCAGGTACAGTCTGTAGCTGTCCTACAAATCCCCGTATATGGCAGCCACATGGTGGAACTGTGTGCATGCAGACAGACACACATAAACCAGACACCAAGGGCAAACACATACCTGCACACATTACATCCACATTGGCCCATAACAGTACTCTTGGCCCTCACACACACACTCACATACACATGTCGATTGTATGGCTCAATGTAGGCCTCTGGCAAACCAACAACACACCCTGTGCATATGATGAAACCTGTGCCACCTCCTGCCATCTGTAACATTGATGCAGGAACAGGCTAACATGGTGCTGATGCACAGGGTGACTTTATTACAGTATAGCAATGTTTTAATGTGTAGCATGTTGTCAGCAGTAAAGTGTAATGATATCCTTGAAGGTGTAGCTAAGCAGGCTTGATGCATTAAAGCTATAATTATCAATGTAGTATTGTTTACACCAGTGTTTATTCCAATTGTGTATTGTCTGCCCATGTGCCACTCGGCTGATGTGTGTAGTTTTGTCAGCATGTGTTATAGAGTGGACAGTAAGTGTGGGATGTGTGCAGCACAGATTTGCAGGTGTACATTTTTGAACATGGTTGAGGTGCACTGTCTGCGTGTACGTGCATATTGAACACATGGGCAGGGTGACATGCCCTGTATTAGACAGTATTAACACTCCATAGGTTCTATTGGTGGCCAGTATGCATTGTACTACACACAGTATACATGTGTGTATGACATGGTTTGACACTGTGCTGTGGGTGATACTGTTGTTACTATCTGTCATTGGTTTGCATTCTGGTAGTATACATAACCTCAACAGCCAGCCCATAAACAATTGTTAGATGATGGCTTGACAACTGACACACAGATGTAGGACACACAGTAACTTTTGCAGCCTTCAAGTACTATTCTATGCCAGTAACAAGTGGTATTCACCTGCACTCAGTCCTGGGACCACTTATGTTTGGCATATAGCTTTCTTAGGTACAAGCAAACACAGTAGGGATATGTCTGGCCACATTTGGCAATGCATACTGTGGGCTATAATGCATTCTCCAGATGACACACACATCCTCCAAAAGGGTATCATACAGACAGATACCTGGTGTCAAACCCATGCTGTAAAGCTTTAAGCCAAATAAAACATAGTCATCCACTTTTACAAAACAATAGTATCCTCAGAGTACCACATAGGTAGTAGCCCCCAAAATGTGGAACAGGTACCAATGTATACATAGAGCCATGTGTTAAGTCATCTCTCCTTTGATAATCACATTTCCAAAGGGTTTTGGAAATCCCGCTGTGGATCACATAAGCAATAAGGGGTCTGCATGCATATCCACAAAGGTTGTTGCACATCTATAATAAATAGCCATCTTTGACAGACTTTGCTGCTTTTGAACAGGTTTTAAATATACCTCAGGCATAAACCCTCACTCACACTATTCAATAGAAACTGTAATGAGTGTATGTGAAACGGATGATGTAGGCCAGGGATCACTGCAGTGGCTAGGCTTGTCATAAGCATACAGATGTGACCTAAGGTCTGGAAAGCGGCAGCACACTCTGGCAAAGATAACAGATGTGTCCATGGAGAAAGCAGGGTTCCCACCTATGAAATAATTGAGGTCACATGTATGTATATGTATTTGCCACACAGCTACCTGACATGTGTAATGCACATACTGTTGTCATTGTGATATGTCATACAGTAGTAAAAGCAAAACCCATGACACATTGACCAACAGTGTCACACACACACAGTCACCAAGTGCAGGATTCAAACTCCTACCTAACTACTTTATGACATTACAGCAGTACACATTTACATGACTCGCTATACACATTACTGGGAGGTCTCCTTTCCACAGGTATATTTGTAGGATGGTGACATCATCAGAATTGACAAAGATGTGTATACCACTTTTAAGGTGTTTCAGTAGTCTCCAAAAAGATTGCTCTTTTCCAAGGAGACACACACACCCACAGTTGGAAAGTGCAGGATTCAAACCCTACCTAACTACTTTATGATACTAGAGCAGTACACATTTACACGACGTGCTATACACACTACTGGGTGTTCTCCTTTCCACAGGTATATTTGTAGGATGGTGACATCATCAGACTTGACAAAGATGAGTATACCACGTTTAAGGTGTTTCAGTAGTCTTCAAAAAGCTTGCTCCTCTCCAAGGAGAGACACACACACACTCTCATACAGTTGGTAAGTGCAGGATTCAAACCCCTACCTAACTACTTTATGATACTAGAGCAGTACGCATTTACACGATGCACTATACACATTACTGGAAGTGCTACTTTCCACAGATATATTTGTAGGATGGTGACAGACTTGACCAAGTGGGTTACATTAGGTGACATTAGGTGGACTACATAGAAGGAATTTCTAAACACTTTGGCAATGTGATCATCAAAGGAGAGTTTACTATCTACCTGGGTCCCCAGGTCCATAATTACATTCTCCGTACATACTGGATTACCACCTATGTGGTAATTTGTGGGCACTTTATTTTGTCCAAAGGGGATGACTATGCATTTTTTTGGCATTCTGCTTGAGGGAATTGTTTTGACATCAGGTACCTGTCTCTGTAAGACCCTTCTGGAGGATGTCTGTGTCAGCCGTAGAGTTGATTATGGACCACAGTTAGCAGTCATCTGCAAACTTGGTAAGCCATACTCCTCCTGTGCTTGCCTGTACCTCTGAGCAGTATCTACTGAACAGGTGGGGTCCCAAGACCAAGACCTGTGGGACGCCACTTTTGACTGGTTTAGAGTTGGACATGGCACGCGCAACTCTGACCATGTGTGTTTGATCTGTGAGCCAGTTGGCCACCCATCCTGTGACATAGGGGTTAATGTTCAAGCTGGTAACCTTGTCCATGATGCCAGAGTGGGGAATGGTGTCAAAGGCCTTAGTGAGGTCCAGGTGGGCTGTGTGGACTACTTTCCCCTCCATCTATGTCCTTGGTAACTGTTTCAAAGAAGTTAACTAGGTTTAGGAGGCAGGTTCTGCCTTTAACAAAGCCAAATTGGGTAGAGTCCAGTGTCTGGAGGTTCCCAATGTCTCTGTTTATGGGTACCATGATAATTTGCTCCATAGCTTTGCAGACCAGGCTGAGTAGCCCTATAGGGCAATAGTTTCCAGGTTCTGTTGTGGCACCACCTTTGTGGAGCTGGATGACTGTTGCTGTATGCCATTCTTTGGGTACATAGCCTGTGGTAAGGTTGAATCTGGACAGTAAATGTAGGTGAGGGTGTAGTTCCTTTTGGGGCTGGTGTAAGACGCAGCCTGGGACACCATCCAGTCCCATTGATGCTGTGTTCTTAGCTTTGGAGAGGGCTGTTTTTACCTGCATGTCCATGAAGTCTGGGGCTCTGCATTCTTCTGGGATGGACACAGGCCCTTTTGGGGGTGAGGGGGGTGAAGTTTGCATTGAACATGTCTGCTAAGATGTGGGCAATGTCAGTTGGTTCAGTGTATTTTTTGCCATTTTGCAGTAGCTGACAGCATATTTGAGAGTTGCCACGTAAATGTTTGGTATAGCTAACGAAGGCTTTGTGATTGTTATTCTTAGATTCCTTGGCAATTTGCCTTTAGAAACTGGCCTTGGATTATTTTATGAGAGATCATTGTTTCCACCTAATAATGATCAGTGATGCCTTTCCTTTTGTGAAGCTTGATCTATCATGTGTTAGTTTCCTCCTTCTGTTGTATAGCTTATTTATGGGCAATGACCACCAGATTGGTTTCTTCTTTTTGGAGGAGTGCATCTTGGTTTTATTTGGGATGTCTCGATCCATGCATCCCTGTAGATGCTCATAGAATGCACTTGTAAATGATTCTGCAGATTGTATAGCATTATCCTATAGCAAGGGGGCTTTGGAACTTTCCACTTTGGTCTTGAGAAGTGTGCAGTTTGCTTTTGAAAATTTCTTCACAGTGGTTTCCTTGACTGGGGGTGGGGGTGGGATGTGGATGTCCAGTCTGATTACTTTATGGTCTGATATTACCAGCGAGGGGTTTATCTCTGGTGTGGAACACTGGTACCCCATGTTGGTGATGATCAGGTCCAGTATGTTGTCACCTCTAGTGGGCATGGTGACCAGCTGTTCCAGGGTGTTTGAGTTTTTAAACTCTAGGAAGCATTGGGCAAAGGACGCTGTACACAAGTAATTCTCCCAGTCAATGTTTTGGTAGTTGTAATCTCCTCATATAATGGTGTTTGGTAGGACCATTATATTTTCCAGTGTTTCCAGGAATACTGAGTGAGGTTCCCAAGACAAGGTAGGTGATCTGTAGCAGGCTAAAATCTGATAAGCAGCTTTGCCCAATGTTAGTTGCACTTGCATGAGCTCCAAGGCCTCATGCTGTGCCACTAATATGAAGGTGTGGGTATCCATAAGGTAAATGGATACACCCCTTCCTTTTGTATTACACTCTGGGTTTCGGGGCCGAAGATCAGAGGGATTATGAGTGTTTTATGTGGAGCATGTCCAACAGCTCTGTGTTTGACATAGCTTTCTATGTTAGGCAGAGATCACCTCTGAGTAGGCGATATGCGAGAGAGTACAGCTGGAGCATTTTGAGACGGTCTGTGTATGGCATGTATTTCAGGCCACTAATCCTCTTTGTGAGGTATTTCTGCGGGCTTTTCAGTTATTGTAGATGTCTTGTGAGGTACATAGCAAAAGAGGCATTGTACTCTATTATGGATCTAGTGAGTGATGAGTAGAGGGGAACAATGTCCTCTTCTATTCTGCATGAGACACCTTTTGTGATGAGGTGTGCCACGGAGAAGGATTTCCTGACTACTGTGGGGATATGATTATCACAGGTGTGTCCACTGTCCACCTGTGACCCAAGGTCTCTTATCACACTTTCAATGTTAAGTATACTACCGCCTATGTTGTAGTTCATGGCGATTTATACCTAGTTTAGTGGGTTTACCTATAATTCCAGAGTGGGGGATGGTGTTGAAAGCCGTGGCAAGATCTACATAGGCTGTGTGAACCACCTTACACTTGTCTATGGTTCTGGTGACTGCTTCAATGACGTCTATCAGATTTAGGATACATGATCTGCCTTTTACAAACCCAACATGGTTGTGGTCCAGAGTTTGGAGATTACCAATGTCTTTTTTAATAAGTTATATGATGATACATTCCATGGCCTTGCAAAGCAGGCTCATCAGGCTAATGGGGCACTAGTTCCTGGAGTCCGTGGTGGCTCCCCCCTTGTGTAGTGGGATAATCGTCACTGTGTGCCATTCAGCAGGCACAAAGCCTGAGGTGAGGCTATGACTGAACATGGTACGTAGGTGTGGTGCCTGTTCATTCTGTAGTTTGTGTAGAACACAGCCTGGGATGGTATCTGGTCCCATGGATGTTGTGTTCCTGGCTTTGGAGAGTGTGTTTTACCTGTGCAGCTGTAATGACAGCAACTTTGCAGTCTTCCATTATAGAGATGTGCTTTCATGGGTGAGAGGGGGGTAAAGTTAGCACTGATCCTATCTGCTAGGATGTTGGCAATATCAGTTGGGTCTGTATATTTAGTGCCATTGTGCTGTAACTCAGAGCAGATCTGAGTGTTGCCATTGAGATTCTTGACATAGCTATAGAATGCTTTGTGGTTGTCTTTAGAATCAGTGTCAATTTTGTTTTCATAACTAGCTTTGGAGGATTTTATCAGGGATCACAGCTTCTTACTGATGTTGACCATGGAGCTCCTCCCCTCATGGGATTTTACCCGCTTTTTCAACAGTTTCTTCCTTCTGTTGTGCAGTTTGTTTATGGCAGGGGAACACCAGATTGGTTTCCTTTTCTTAGAGGATAGCATCTTGGTTCTGTTTGGGATAGCACGATGCATGCAGTCATGTGAGTGCTTATAAAGTGCAATTGTGATGGATTCAGTAGTCATAACTGTATTGTCCATCTGCATGGGTGTCCTGCAGTTTAGCACTTCTGTCTTAAGAAGCATGAAGTTGGCTTTGGAGACATTTTTTAACATGGTTTCCTTAATGGGGGTGTGGGTCCAGAATGTGGATATGTAGGGTAATTAGCTTATGGTCAGACAAAACCAATGAGGCGCTGCCTTCAGGTGTGGAACACCAGTCACGCAGGACAAACCAAACCCCGTTACCAACACAAATAACCACAAAGTGAGCTAAATGCTACTCATTGCCAGAAGTCTCAGCCTCCAGATGCACACACTTGAGGCACTTCTCATTATGGAGAATATTGATATCTGTGCAGTAACAGAAACCTAGTTCAAGGTTCCAGACAGCACACCAGCACTACCAGGATACTACTCATTCCATACCTTCCAGCATCAGAACCTGAATCATAGCACATAGGGTGAGGAGGTATCCATATTCATCAAGGATACCTACACCTCTCTCTACATGCTCTCTACAGGATATGTACCCATAGAATGTTGCACAGCAACGTTCTTCACACTCCACAGGGGTGAGGCCACAAAAACCCCTTGGCATTCATGTTCTATGAGCCTGACGAGTGTGTTCTGCAAGGCAATGGAGCCAATCATAATGGAAGTCAACAATACAGAGATTGGGAACCTTCACACAGTTGAGCACACCCAGTTTGGCTTCGTCAAATGCAGACCACGCCTCTTGAACTGGGAGGATTTCTTTGACAGTTACCCAGGCTACATATTATTGAAATGAGCTCAACACAGCCTACCTATACCTCACTAAGGCCTTTGACACCATTCCCCAGTCAGGTATCATAGATGAACTCACCAACCTGGCCATGAATCCATACATCACAAGATGGATTGCAAACTGGCTCACAGATAGATCCCACACATTAAGAGTTGCTGGTTACATGTCAGCCTCTACACCGGTAATCCCTCCTGTTTGGTATAGACTTCTCAAATGTACATGCCAACACAGGAGGGTTGTGGTTGACTAAGTTTTCTGGGAACTGTAAAGTGTTTGCCATAATAGATTCCCCGGAAGACAGACATATTGTCCAGAAGGGACTCTATGAGACAGATGTGTGGTGTCAGAATCATGGCCTCAAGCTCACTGTGGAGGAATGCATAGTGATCCTCTTTGTTGAAACAAAATACCCACAAACTACCACATAGGTGTTACCCCCTTAAAAATGACAAGGTGATAAGGCATCTAGGGACACAAGTAGATAGTCATCTTTCTTTTGACAACCATGTTGCCAAAGTGATTGGGAGATCCTATGTGGCCCACCTAATCAACAAAAGGTTTGCATCAGGATCCAAAGAGGTAGTGTTGGCACTCTACTCTTACGTCATCAGACCCATCATAGAGTACAGTGCACCATTTTGGATGTACTCGACTTAGCATATCCAGCAGCTGTAGAGACCACATAGATACCTCACCAAGAGGATTACTGGTCTCAAACAGTTGTGTTATGCAACGCAACTGGTAAAACTAAATCTGTTCTTTGTTGCGTACCGCCTACTCAGAGGCACACTCTGCCTAACATACAGAGCCATGTCCAACACATAACTGTTGAACATGCTCCATCTACAGATAACAACATTGAGTCGCCCTACACATTCCAGGGATATGAACCTCATCACAACGATGAATACAACATGCTGGTGGGATAGAGTACCATCCCAGACACTTGCCTTACTGTGGTACAGAGTCCCAATGTACAACAGACAGAACCCCTCGCTGACACTCTTCAATTGAAACCTTGAGGAGTGGATGGGAAACAGACAATTCATGCAAGGCATCACATCAGCAGCCCCACTAGAAAGGGGCTTAGGGTACTAACTATTAGAACTAGGCCTTGGGAGACTTCCCAATGGTATGGTCAAAGCTGCACAACTTGCGTAGGCTGATATATGCCTTCGTGGAGATAGTCTACTACATACCTATGAACCTATGTGACAGGTACATGTCTACAGATAGTAGATGTGTACTTCATTGTACAGTCATGTTGTACAGCAGGCACATGGACCACATACGCTATAATGTTTACAGATACTGGTGGCTGTTATGTACAGTGGGAGAGATGTGCACCTCATGTCATTCGTGCCATTGGGATGTGTGCTGGGTGGGACAGTCCTGGGTGGCTCCCTGTCATGGTCATCCTCTTACACACATCTCTGCCCATCCATATTTTATTATACTGTGTTCCCCCTACATATATATATATATATATATATATATATATATATATATATATATATATATATATAGATACATATATATGTACACAGGTAGGTAATAGGCTATCTGCCTGAAGGCATATATTAGTATGGCCAGAGTGTGCAGCTATCACCACCCATGGAGTTAGTTCCCTAGGCCTCTGTGTAGTAGAGCTGATGAAATGATCCATGGTGTGACAGTTCAGTTTCACATACACTCATCAAGGCTCCTCTGGAAGAGTGTCGGTAAGGGACTCAGCTTAATGTTGGTTGGGAGCCTGTTCCAAAGCAATGGAAGTCTGTGAGCTAGTAATGTATCCCTCCAACATGTTCTATTTAATGTTGTGATGATGATATCCCTAGAGCATGTGGTACAGTGAGCTTGGGTTAACTTCAGATAGCGCATGTACATCAGTTCTGCATTGGACATGGACCTGTCTGTTGGGCAGAGATCTCCTGAGTAGACAGTATGCAACAGAGTAGAGATTGAGTTAAATTCAGTCTTGTTGCATGGGGCAACTGTTTGAGGCCAGTAATCCTCTTGTTTAGGTACTTCAGTGGTCTTTCCAGCTGCTGAAGGTGCCTAGTCAGATTCATCGCAAGTGTGTTGTGGTACTCTCTGACGGGTCTGATGACTGATGAGTAGAGGGAACCTCCTTTGATCTACATGCAAAGACCTTGGCAGTTTGTGGGAACACATAGCATGATTTTCTAACCACTTTGTGAATGTGTTTCTGGAAGTAGAAATGACTATCCACATGTGTCCATAGATCCCTTATTATCACCTCCATATTTAGGGTGTTGGCACCTATGTGGTATTTGTTTGACTGTAGCTCGAGGCCATAATTTTGACACCACATCTGTCTGACTGAGACCCTTTTTAAGGATGTCTCTGTTGTCCCAAACATTGATTATGACAACTTTTTTGCAGTCATCCACAAACTTTGCTAAACATAGCCCTCGTGTGTTTGACTGTATTTCTGAAAAGTATACACCAGACAGGAGGGGTCCCAGGACTGAGCCATGGGGGACAGCAGTTGTTACCAGCTTGAACAGGAGACCACAATTCTTACCTTGTGGGATCTATCTGTTCCCCAGTTGGCAATTCATCAGATGACATACATATTTATGCACAGGTTGTTGATTTTGTGGATAAGACGTGTCTGGGGTGTTGGAAAAGGGCTTTTCAAGGTCTATGTGGGACGTGTGTAGCTCATTTCATTGATGTATGTCCTGGTTGACTGCCTTGAAAACAGTCTAGCAGGTTTGGGAACCACGATCTGCCCCTGACCAAACCAAAATGGGTAGGGTTGGGTGTGTGTAGGCTCCCAATAGCTCTGTTTATGAGTTCCATCATGATGGACTCTATGGCCTTGCAGATCAGGCTTAATAGGCTTATAAGACAATAGTTCCCATGGTCTGTTGTGCACCAACACTTGCGGAGTGTGCCAAACGTTGCTGTAACCCATCCAACAGTTTCATATCCTGTACAGAGGGTGAGTCTCAACAGACTGTTCAGGTGCAGGGTCTGTTTGTTTTGGAGTTCACATATGACACAGCTAGGGAAACCATGTAATTCCATAGACGTTGCGTTTTTAGGTTTGGAAAGAGCTGTTTAACCATTGTATATGTGATTTCTGGGTTTTCACAATCTCCAGGTATGATAATGGGCTCTTTTGTCAGTGAGAGGGGGGGTAAATATGTATGAATCTGTCTGACAAGATGTTGGCAATGTCAGTCATGTACACGTATTCATTTACAGTTTGCACTGACTCAGAACATA
Organism: Protopterus annectens; assembly: GCF_019279795.1. Lineage (NCBI taxonomy): Eukaryota > Metazoa > Chordata > Ceratodontiformes > Protopteridae > Protopterus > Protopterus annectens. Next base: position 1,139,892,889 of record NC_056748.1, on the reverse strand, counting down.
TATGAGTTTACATTGATATTTATGACATAGCGAAAGAAAGCTTCATGGTTCTCTATGGACTGTTTGACAATATTTTTGCCAGAACATGGATTGGATAATGTTAGGAGTGCTCATTGTTTATTGATGATATTGATCAGAGATTTATTGATCTTCTTTGAATTTTCACTTTCTTTGAACAACTTAAGTACTTGTAGTACATAGTTTGATTATGACAGGAGTCCAATATATTATATGGGTCTGTTTTCATATAACTGTGTGCGCAAGGCAGGATTGGTGAATAGTGACAAGTTTCTGGGGTAAGGACTGCAACTGCCAGATATGTGTGGCCCACTGCTGTACTCAGACATGGCCCAAGTGTGTGAGCATGCCCAGTATGACTTTTCAGTATGTTGGTGACTGACATTTGCTAAACTTGTTGAAGTGTGTAAGCACGCCCAGTATGACCTTTCAGTATGTTGCTGACTGAAATTTGCTAAATTTAAGTGTATGAGCATCCCCAGTATGGACATATATACTATATGTGTGTGAAAAATCAAGTTGGTTTTTACTTCAGGGCTCACCTTTGTGTTGCACATCGACAGGAAGCATACTGTGCCTGCAGGGCTTTCATGAGTCACTTTGCATAGACTTATCAACATTTCTACATACAGGAGGGACAGCTATTAGTTGTACATTTCTACCCGGGGGGCACACCTGATTGTTACTGTGGGTGTACATAGGATGAGGGGTTCACCTGACACTTATACACATTTGCTAGGCCTGCACTGCTATGACAGGTACTCCATTTCAGTCTCTACTGTTGCCTATCGTACTGGCTTGAGGCATACTACTGTACTACAGATCTTAGCTTCCAATTTCACGTATATTAGTTTGTGACTTCATAGCCTACCCAACCCACATCACACTGCTTGGCCTGCTGTTATCTGTCTGCATAGGCCTGGGGGGAAGTTGCTCATATGCCTCTTCAAAGGGCATGATACAGCATTTGTTTGTGTTTGTGTTAGTCTACAATTGTCCTGCTGTGTCTGTGCCAGTGAAATGCTGTCATGGCTTAGTGGTTCAGTACTGTGACTATAGTGCACAGTATCCTGAGTTTGAGCCCTGTCACTGGTTTTTATTTTCCTGCTGGGCAGATCAGACTGCTTAAGGAACAGTAAAGCAGATGTGAGCGTGTTTACCTGACTTTGCTCAACCTTGCCGACCTTGCCTGACTTTGCCCAACATTGCCCAACATTGCTTAACGTTGCCCGACATTGCGCTAGTTAGTGCAGTGCGCAGCTCCTGTGTTTAAATATGCTAAATAGTGGTAAAATGTGCTTAGCACTGCTTTATATTGCTTAAAATAGGGCAATCATGCCTCAGGTGGTGCTGCAGGGCTGCCTATGTCGGATGCACATAGTACACTCCCTATACATGTTTGAAAACAGGTAGCGTCAAGTTAGGCATCCCTTTTATTGTATGTGCGAGTCAGAGAGAGGTGTCATTTCCTGGGTTCCTACTGAGTCAGTGTATGTGCTATGCGTTGCCTTTTTGCCAAGGCCAAGGCATACTGGGCACGCCTCCTTCTGCCTACTGGGGCAGGCTCAGGTTGTTCCTCCTCCGAGTTATGCTGTGCCTGTGCAGGCCTTGGCAATGGTGGGGGGCTGTTTGGCCCTGCCCCATGCTGTTTCTGCTGCAGCTGTTTTCGTAGGATCATATTGTATAGCATGGCACATACCATGACAATTTGGGTGCATGTAGTTGGTGAGTACTGCAAGGCTCCACCAGATGTGTCCAGGCACCAGAAACGTGACTTGAGCATCCCAAACACATGCTCAATAATGTTTCTTGTTTGTGCATGTGCCTCATTATGGAGTTCTTGTTCGGGTGTGTGTGCATTTCTGATGGGTGTCATCAGCCATGGCTCCAGTGTGTATCCAGCATCCCCCACTAGGTGACCATCAGGGATGTCCCCATTGGCAAATCTCTGGTACAACTGCATCAGATACCAGATGTGGGAATCGTGATAGCTTCCAGGGCAGCCAGGACACACATTCATTATTATGCCCTGGGCATTGCACAAGACCTGGCAGTTGATGGAGGGGAAGCCCTTGTGGTTGATGTAGACCCTACCCCGCTCACCGGTGGTGCTTTGATGTGTATGTGCGTACAGTCTATTGCACTCACTACCTCAGGGTATTCTGCTATTTGGTGGAAAAGATGCATATTGCTGGCCAATGCCTCGTGGGAATTGGGGAAATATACATGCTCACCGACATGTGCTGACATGGCATCCAGAAACTGGTGCAGTACCCTGGTTGCTGATGCCTGTGAAACCCCATCTTATCACCAGTTGGTCTCTGGAAGGTACCTGTAGCTAGTATTTGTAGGCCAACACATACCTTGATATTCACTGGGATGGGTTCCCCTCTGTTGGTTCTGTGTGTGAGGCATGGCCGGCACAGCTCAACAATTTGCTGCAGGAGGTCTCTGTCCACTCTATAGTGCTCCACTATCTCCAGCTCATGTAGTCCCTGGTAGGTTACCCTGGGTCTGTACACTCTTCTCCGTCTCCTCACTGTGGGTTGCTCAGCAGCATTCACAACAACACCACCCTCAGCATCTTGCACATGTTGGTTTATGATAGCAATAGCAGCCCCTAACATTTTGTCTGACTTAAGCTTTTTAAGTTTTCACTCTTTGTATACTGCAGTGTTGCAGAGTTCTTGGGAAAAAAACAGGGTAGACTGTTGTTTGCAGAGTTTAAAGTGCTGGGCTGAGCTAGTTTACTGCCTGTGTAATTGGATGATTCTGATATATTTCACCTGGCAGCTCTGCTAGTTCTCCTTGGTTGACTTCCTACTACTTCTTTTCCTTCCTTTTCCCTTTCTGTTTCCACAAGGGACAGCACCGCGCACACAAGCGCACACACACGCACACGCTGTGTGCCCATTTGCAAGAAATTTCAGATATATCCACGGCGTACACCTTTGCTTTCTTGTTTTCAGCTAAGACAACTGTAGACACGCCTCTTGCAATCCTGAGCAACTCAGGGCAAACGCAAGCCACTGTTCTCCAATGAGCTTACAGTCTTTCAGACATACCCCCTCATGATGTCACCTATCTTCTACTCTACTACTCCCCTATTCCTACACTTACACTCTAGGGACATGGCTCAAACGCCAGGGAAAATTGGGATTCACTATCCTTATCCTCATTTGCATAGGATTGCCTACTAATGCTTGGTTACATCTCTCACACTGAGCTTCCTTCCCTTAGCAACCACTACTCAGTGGCCATGTTGTTTTCAGCCTGCCATTCACCTGCATGGCAGAACAAGCTGTTTAGTGAAAATGCCCATTTTTGGCTATTTTTCAATTGTTTTCATTTTATTTAAAGCATCGCACGTTTGAGCGGCGCTGCACTATGCTTAAACATCGGAGATCGGGGAAAAAATGGATTTTAAGGATTTACAACATTTGCAAATGCCAATGGCCTTATATTTGGCCATTGGCATGCTTCCTCAACTAGATGCATCCTTTATTTGGAGCTGTCATAGTTCTGTTTAGCTATTTGCAGAACGGTACTCCGTTACCAATGGAGTACATTTCTGCAAATAACACTACTCTTACACGGACAGGTTAGTGTTTCCTGGATTGCAAATTTACCTCATTTGCATAGCTTTCAGCAGCAAATGAGGTAATTTACATACCATAACACTGTCCGTGCAAGAGTAGCTTTAGATGCTCTCATGTACGCTCCTGCTGGCTGTTGCTGGATCGCTTGGCAGACATATTGGCTGTCTGCCATCTTACACTAATCTTAGAATCCGTGCAAGCCTTCGTAAATCCAGCCCCTGGTGTACTTTTTAAGGCTTAACACAGTATTTGCTATATTTGCCCATCTTGAGGGTACACAATTTAAACCCAAATTCAAAACTTTTCAGATGGTTTTCATTTAAAACAAAAGTAGACAAATTTATAACATTGTTGGTACAGAATACCTATTTAGTTGTCCGTTGAAGAATTTGACACTGTGCACATTAAGGAGAAGAGAACGAACATTCTCTGGCTTCTGCCCTCCTTCTCAGCTAAAAAAAGTCTTGGTTCTAGCCCCACCAGCATTTTCATCATTGGTTGTTGCAGGGTTGTTAACAAACAGTCCATTGCCAGCACTGGACATTCCTGCTTCCACAATATCCATTACAGAGCCACTGGTTCCATCCCTGTTTAAAGATCTAACTTCAGAAGTTACTTGAAAGTTCTTAGTTTTAGGAGTGTGGACTTAATAGTTGTGTTTCTTAAAGGGGAAACATTTGGTCTGATTATTTGGTGCTTTGAATTTATCTTGGTTTGTGCATTTGTTAAACACACAAAAATCAACATATGCTGTGTCATTTTCATACACAGCAGCATCTCGCTTGAGCTCATTATTTTTACGGCTGATTATAACCTCTTCATTTTTCTGTAGTTCAGAGAAGAGTGTATGGTATTCAACCCATTCCCCAATCTTGCTGTGATAGTCCTTAAGCAAGATTTCATCTATTTTACAGCTCTCTTCCCTTAGCCCAGTCATGATTTTACAGTTGTTGTCTATAAGCAGCTTCAGGAACTTGAGACCAGCATTGTTAAAGAAGTCTTTTAGTGTAACAAAAAATTCATCAGAGCTGTCAACCCCGTTTGGGCATTTTAAGAATCTCAGCCTCTTAGGGACCATACCCAGCTCTATACAACATGAAAACTATTTGTTTTCCAAGTCTAGACTTTTGTATTTTTTTAATAGTCTGCCCAAATTGTTACACATGTCTCTATAAGTGTTCAGCTCTATACTATTAATAGGTTTTTCAGAAGATGAAAAAGGATCCAACTTAGTATTTAGTACTGAAGTTATGTCAGCATAAGTCTTAATTTTAGAAACAGCTTCAAAGCTTTTACCTTGTTCAGCAGAAAATGTGTTAAAATTTACCACCATCTCAACCTCATCATCTGAGCTGGACCAGACCAGAATGGTATTCACCTTCTCCGGAATTAACAGTTGCAAAGTCTGCTGAATGTCTTTCATAGTGTTCTGTAGTGACGCCAGAAGATTCTGTCCACCTTCACCTGGTATAGGATGAATGCTGACATCCATCAATGAATCTCCTCTGCTTTCTGCCATAGGAGCCACAACACCAAAAAAGTAGAAGTACTCCTAAAAAACCACAAGAACAAAAAAAAAACAAACTGGAGGATGTAGAAGAACAGAATGAAATCCACACAATATTAGCGTAATAAAAAACTTTTAATCCACGCTTTCGTAACCAAACTTCTTCAGAATAAATTATATATACTCTACATCACATTTAAAAACAGTTTTAAATGCCTCTACACCAATAAACACGTCTTTCCACTTAAACAATTATACAGTTAATCAACAAAATTTCAAAGCTGAGGAAGTTATTTCCTTATATAGACTCTACGGTCTTTAAAAAAGCATTTAATGTTAACAGCATTATTTATACCAGGTTTTTTGTCTGAATTTAATCTGATTTGCCATAAAGCTTCTTTTTGTTCAAGATTTGTTTTGAAACTGCCACCCCTAAAATCATGACTTCCTTGCTCCAGCACAGAAAACAAAAATGTTTTATATGTGGGATAGGTGATAGTATGCTTATAAAAAGCATTTGTCTTTTCTTTTTAATGTTGTAGTAATGTTTCTTTATTGTAGTGCATAAAGCCCTTGTAGTCATACCAATATAGAATGCACTGCAGTATGCACACATACCAGTGTATACAATACCTTAGCTCTTACAGTTGAAATGCCCTGGAACTTTCAAAGTGCAAGGCAAATGTTCTAAATTAACTTAGGGAGTGTTTTTAAATGTGATGTAGAACATGTATAATTTATTCTGAAGAAGTTTGGTTAAGAAAGCGTGGATTAAAAGTTTTTAAAAGTTTAAAAGTTAATATTGTGTGGATTTCACTCTGTTCTTCTGCATCCTCTAGTCTGTTTTTTTGGTTCTTGTGGTCATCCAGGAGTATTTCTACATAATCGAGAAGATGCTAGAGATGAGGAAAGAGCCTATCTGCCATCTGGACAGGCCTAAACCAAGAAAGCTGATTTGGGCAGTCCTGTGATGATTTGAAGCCCCAGAAACAGTAGAATTAGTGCAGCTTATAAGGAAATATTGACACGAGTAGAGACAGTGCTCAGACTCACAGAGGGGTTCCCAGTGGGACTGGGTGTGCATCAGGGTTCAGCCCTGAGTCCATACTGGTGATGGACTACATTATCAAACAGGACAGAGTGAACAGATCACCAAAGTTACTGTATGCAGACAATGTGTTATTCCAGGCAGACTCTGAACAAGAACTTCTGCAAAGGATGGAGGAATGGAATGCAAAGCAGGAGGAACACAGGATGAAAGTGAGTAAAGATAAGACAGTTGTAATGGCAATAAATTGGGGAATCAGGAGTACTGAGAACTGAGACAGAAGAGACAGAAGTTAGTAGCTTCAAGTACTTGGGAGGGTTGGTTCAGGAGAAGGGAAGTCTGACTGAAGAGGCCAAAGATAGGATAGAATCAAAGGTAATGATATGGGACTTTATTTTTTTGTTGTTCCTAGCAATGTCCTTTCAGGGCTCAGCCTCCCTCACTCAGCTGCAGGAAAGCTCTGAAAGGCTGTGGACCCAAACTTGTTTTTTAATCAACTCAGCCTTAGCTGCTTGACATTTTGGGCGTGTCAAAGGTGACCTGAAGCTTTGCCAGCTGTCTGGCTGTTTTATCCTTGGAAGGATCTAACCCACATATCTAAGGCCATTGCAACAGTGATCAATATGATGAACATATTAAGGCAGCTGGGCTAACTTTCCATCATTTTTCAGAGAAAAAAATAGGCAGATTCTCCATGAGTGGACATTGTGTAACTCCCCAAGCAAAACAAGCTGTGTGGAATTCGATTAAGCATCCCAGAAAGTTGAGCCTTTGCAAGAATGTCAAAATGACTTTAGTAGAAATTTCAACTTGAACACTGGATGTGAGAGTCAGGATGAAACCTTCTCTAGCAATTCCACACACCTGGATGAAGACTGTACAGATCAGCAAGTCATCCAAGTAAGGAAAAAATCAAGATCAGAGTCCATCAGTGGGCCAGTACCAGAGCAAAGCACTTGGAAAACACTTGCATTTTAGTGGTTAACTCAGAAGGGCAATACAGAAAACTGATAGCATAAACCAGACACAACAAATCTCAAATATCTCCTGAAATGATGAGTCCCAGGGATATGAGCAAAGGTATCCATCAAGACTAGGGTCACTGTGAAGCAGTGGTCTGGAAACCGAGGAGATATGGTCTGCAAGGTGACCATCTTGAACTTGGGGACCTTGACAAAAGTATTTAAAAAAGAAAGGTCCCACATTCAGCTATATGACTGTTTTTGGGGAACAGAGAAAATAACTAGAGGTCAAGTTTGGGCATATGTAATGTGCTCTGAAGGTTTGGAAGCTGGCTGGCTCTTATATCCTCAGCAGGATATAACCCATATAGCTAAGGCTACTACAGCAATGATCAATATGATGAACATCATTCTGTTCTCCACATACTCCTAAGTTTAATTTAACGTTAACATTATGACAGGTGTTGCTAAAAAGTGCAACGATAACAGTAAAGAAAGAGCATATTCTGTTTCACATAAAGTTATAGCGTGTGCTATATAAAGTCGACATTTTCATTAAGTAGCTAATTGTACTGGTTCATGGACCCATATCTTGAGTAAGAAAGGATGCAACATACAGATAGTTTATGGTAGCAAATCATCCAGCATGCTAGGTGGTCTTAATTTGGCATGCCCAGAAGAATCCATGAGGACATGGAAAGAAAACTCAGACATCACATAGACAGTGACCAAACTCAACACTGGGCCCAGGAGATGAGTCAGAGATCTTATAACTAGGCCATCATGCTGTCCAGTAACTATTAAGCCTTCTGGCTAGTAATCCACAAAAGATGAATAGATAATAGTCAATACGTATTTTATTTGCTGTGAGATTTTTGCACTATCAAGTTTTAAATATTCACTCATGTTTTTCAGACTTTCTGTACGGTTTACCTTCATAACAGCGAAACACAGTGGTGCGATTGCTCATATGAGCGAATCGTAACCATGAAACTTAAAACAGTGGCAGTTGTACATGTTCGAAAATCAGCAAATCGAAAATCCGATTTGCTGATTTTCGAACCTTAATGTCGAAAAAATTATTAGATAAAGTGTAATGCAGGGGGGCAAGCCCCCCTGCACCCCCCACTTTATTATTCTAACTCCAAGATTGCACTACAGTGGGGAAAGGAACCATTTCCCGATCCCCCTATAGTGCAATCTGCCCTGGAATGTCGAATGTGCAATGAGCGAATCTCAGTGTACATTCGCTCATTGCACATTCAAACCATTTTCCGTTCGGAGTTTGCAAACTGCCTTTCGGAAAATTGCTGTTCACCCTTGTGCAATACGCAAATGTAAAGGTAAACCTTGCTGTACATCTCTTTTTTACATTTCTCTTTTTCATGTCTTCTAAAATTTGTTACTTCAGAAATGGTAGCTTTTGCTGGATCTGTGATTATATGTCCATTTCTTACCATGCGTATCAACACATGGCAAGAATTGGACAGATAATCACAGATCCAGAAATCATACTCTGAGCACAAGGACAATGATACAAGTGCAAGACTAAATGACAATGCACAAAGTGGACATGGCCTAAAAGTCCGTACATCCCCATATACATGTGGAACAGAACTATAAGAGCCTATACTGGAGACTGCCATATTAGTGGCAGCCCTTACTATCATAAGTGGTCAGACAAAAAAATGACCATAACTTGGCTTTATCCTTCTGGTAAAGAATTCTATCTGCAGGATACTCAGTCTTGTTTGGAAGAGCCACTGCTGGGTAAATGGGATCTGTTCTATTATAACTACAGGTACATACTTTCCTCTGATGCAATGGAGTAGCCCAGGAGTTAGAATTTTTTTTGATATATTAAACACTTAAGTTTAAAAGGACACTTTGAGAAATTCTTATTTTATTATTTAATATGAAATATTAAAGAAGTGTCTGATAATGCAATGGTTACAGATCTGATTCACTTCCTAGCTGTTTACCAGACTAATGACTACAAGGGCCTACTTAAGTCTGGGCATGCATCCCAAATCTCTGACAAGTTCTGGTACCCTTGATAAGTGTAAACAGGGGCTTGGGTGATGAAACATTACAGGCTGTCTGTGTCCATTAGAAACATAGGTTCCAAACCAGCAATGAATTTCTCGTTTCCCATCCAGTTTTCCAAGTTACACTTTAATTGGGGTAGAGAGGGACTCTGCTTCACATGGATGGGGAGCCTGTTCCAAAGATGGGGTAGTCTCTGTGATGCATACATGTCACTCCAGCAGGTCCTATTTATATCACAGGCATGTTTAAGACTTTAGAATGGGTAATTCTGGTGCTTTTTGTTTTGCAGATATGCAGGAGGTGCATCAGAGTGGGGTCTGACAATGTCTTGCATGCTAGGCATAGATATCCCCTCAACACTCTGAGTAGACAAAAGCAGGGATATGGCCTTGAGGTGGTCTGCATAGGACATTTGTGAAATCCAATAAGCCATATGGCTTATTTGCAGGTCATGTTCAGTTAATACAGTTTAGATTTATATATTTTGTAGCACAGCACCTAAAAGATGCGTCCATAAGGTTAAAGGCCAGTATTATGAGTAATTTAACAGAATGTGTAATTTATAGAAGCTATTCATGAAGTTACATCTATTTTAAAAAATACACCTATAAATGAATGTGTTTTTCTTTTTTTTTTTATTTTACAAAAAGGAACAGAACGTGCAGTATATAATAAATATTCAAGTAGCTACATTTGTTTTAGCAAGACAAATGAATGTTGCATACATAATGCAAATTCATAAAAGTCTTATCAAGAAAAGTACAGAATGAGCAGTTCAGTTAAACTATTGTTATGTGTAGAAGTGATTGTCAATATTATGCATGCATTTGTCAGTGTCAAATAGCTCTTTGCACTTGGCATTGATTGCTCTGCATCCAGACATGAAGTAATGTAAATCAGAAGCATTATTGCATCAACGTGTCTTGTTGACCATGTCATTTTAGCGCAATAATGTCCTTGGAAATGCTCACTCATGCTAAAATGGCAAGATCAGATGGAGGGGCTTATGAAAGCCAAGTCTGGAGGCTGAACAATGACACAAATGTAAAATAATCTGTCTTCCAGAAAGAGCTTTATAAAACTAAAAATGATTGACTAGCAGGTAAGAAATGCTATTTTCTACAACTGATTTCTTTTTTCTTTTTTCTTGTAATTATTATGTTAAGCGTGGGGGCATAAACTCACAAAAGACATCTTGTTTTTAGTTTTAACCTTAATAATTATCCCAAAGAGGACACAGCATAAATGTTTTTTCAAATGCTTGTTAGAAATGATTTTAGAAGCTGAAATATGCCTCAAGGAAAAAATAAATTATTATGAAAATGGATGTTATGACCTGTCTTGCTCATTGTTAATAGAATTTGACCACAAAATGTTTCATGTAAAAACACAAGGGCCCTATTCACAAATATTTTAACATAAATGTAAAAAGGAGCAAAGACATTTTGTGCAAAAACTCATATAATAATAGCATGCAATATCTGTGATAAACATAACATAGTTGTAAAGCATTTTTCTGAAATGCACTATTAGAATTGTTTGTCTTTTCGACTTTTCCCGGTTAGGGGTCGCCACAGCGGAACTCCGGTCCGCTAATGATTGGCAGTCAATTTTTATGTTGCCGAGTTGCCAGTCTGACGCCCAACCTTCAGCGAAGGCACAGCCATTCACACATGTCTTTTGGAGGCCACTCGACTGCGGGGAGGACATGCACACTCCACACAGAAGGCACTCCAGCCGAGAATCGAACAGGAGAATCTCTTGCTGTGAGGTAACAATGCTACTGCTGTACCACCGCGGATATGAAATGCACTATTAGAACTTAAATATTTTTCAATTTTCTTTGCAGCACTGAAGCACTCTGCTTCACCTTTCATTACTTTTGGCCGTTGTAATGTGAACATATTTTTCTTCTGCAATGTGCTAGAATTCCTACTTTTTATCAAATAGCATGTTTATTAAAACATAAAATTATATAATTCTTACCTATCATATATGTTTGTATTATCTTACAGATTTTCATTACTATACGGTACATCAGTAAGTTAGCCAGTTTACATCAGAAGCTTATCTTCACTTTTTTGGATTCAGCAATTGACATTATATTCCATTCAATTGCACATTTGCATCCACACATTATAAGATAACATCACTGACTATTTTAGCTACTTAAAAAACCCTTAACACTCAATGTGTTCTAAACAAAAGTTATCTACTCAAAATAATGACACATCTGTGTTTCTGTTTCTGTCCTTCCTCAAGTAATGGGTTTCAGAGGCAACCTCAGATTGGACTTCAGACACTTTTCAGACTTAGGATCTGTAGCTCAGGCTCATCCGCGTAGCCATAAACACCCTCCAAACCCTCCGTTACCTCAGATTGAGTTTGCCCCCAGTCCAATGATTCAAAGGACTAACGACATTGAACTGATATAAGGGAAACGCATAAACATTAAGGTAGAAGAGAAAGGAAAAGGTAAACAGGTAGAATGATCTGGATCTACTGTAGGGAAATATCTTTAAAGGTGTACCTCACAGGTCGTACCAGAAGACTACATAAAATTCATCCATGATACGGAAAGGGGAATGGGGGGAAGAAGGTTAAGGAAGGATCACTTAATGAGACATTATCCATTTTCATCTTTTCAGTACTTTCCCCTATGGCAGCCACCAGAAATCTTGGATATAGGATCTGGTGTAAGAAAAAGTTGAAACACCTGGGCTCTCTTATCAATCTCTAATGTTAACATCCTCTGCTCCTCCAATGCTTGCCTGCATTTATCCTATGCTTTATGATAAGTGACCTCACATTTGAGTTTGATGACTAACTACCCAGATTGGGTCTCCTGTAACCCCCTTCATTTTCTTCCCCTTCATGTCAGAGTGCTAAATTTCTGTTAATAATTTTCTTTTGTCTCTTCTCTTTATTAACTTTATAGCCTGACCTACTACTGTATCTTTCTATCATCTGTCAATGAAAATTTCCATCCTCCCTAAAATTTCCCAGTGTTATCAAATTACAGTCTTAGTTTCCTTTGTTTCTGTCCACTTATACCATCTTGTATTCAATACCCTTATCTGAATTGCTAATTGCAAAAAGTAGAAAGGACATGGTACATCCTTGCTGAGTTCTCCTTTCAAGTGAGAACTTATTTAACAAACTTGTTTAAATGTAACACTTGCTCCAACTCCCTTATACATTCTCTTAAGCATCTCCCTCACTTTCTTAGGAATATGTCATTTTTGTAAGAAGTCAAATAAAAGTTTTCATCTAGCTCTATCAAAGGCTTTCTAATGCCCTCAAAGTCTTCATCTGGCTGTTGCTCATCTTGCATTATTAATAAAGCAAGATTCACTTTATTAGCGGTTGTACCCCCACTCAAACCCACACTGATCGTATTATCACTTGTAGAACTCTTGGCCATTATGGCCATAAATACCTTATAATCCTGATTTAATACTTATGGGTCTATAAGAGAACAGAAGACCAGGATGTTTCCCTTCTTTAGAAATCACAAATATTACTACATCTCTCCAAGAACCTTATGGATTTATACCATTAATTATTCCAGTAAACATACACCTCCAATCCATTAGAATAATATTCTTTATTAAACTCCAAACCTTAATTTAGATGCCATCTGGACTTAAGGCCATTCCAGCTAATATCTCCTCAATCTCCATCTCTGTGACTTCTTTTTCCAGGATTTTGGTTTGCTGCTGGTGTCAAACAAGATTAATTTGATCCCTTTCCACCATTCAACTTTGTCCATGATAGTGACTTCCATTTCTGTTTCTTCTTTGTAAAGTTATTTATTTAAACTTCAAAAAATATCCAATATATCTCTTGAGTTTCTTGACTGAGTAGCTGGGTCCTTATCTACGTCCTGCTGCCTATACCTCGCTGTCATGGCGGCGCTCATCAGCTGTGAAGAATTGCTACAATATACTTGCTCAGTTGTAGATGCTTTAAATAGCAGCCTTCCCTCTTGCTCCTCCTGCAGCAGTCCTATTTTACCCATTTTATTCTCTATCCCCCGCTCCCAAGTTATTTCTTGTTGTTTGGAGTCTAATTCCAGTTGAAATCTACTTATTTTAGTTGCCCTGTTTTATTTGAATTCTCTCCAGTTTTGTCATTTCTTGGATAACTTATATGTTCCAGTACACATCCTTTACTGTTATCCCATTATTCTCCTGACCATTCTGTGATTTCTGCAAACGTTTCTCTCATCTTTCCCTCTAACCACTGTTTCTCTTTCTGGTTATTCAGCATTAAGCAGGGGAACCATCAGTGCCTTGCTAAACTCTCCTGTCTTCTCCCTTCGATTTCTACTCTCAACATTGCATGATCTGCAAATAATATCAGGTCAACATTAACCCTGCTTTACTTCCCCTAATTCCCCAACCTGAAATTTATCCTAATTATGACCACCTTTATGCCTCGGGGAAGAATACATAGATTGCTGGCTTCCATTTTCTCTACCTGCTATTCTCTAGCACAAAAACTAACCAAAATGTTTCCTTCATTAGTCTCTGCTTCCTTGGCCCCCACTTAACTCATCTCTGGCTGATAAACAGTTCCAATCTTGCATTACTGCACCTAGTACTTCCATATAAGTCAGTACTTGACAACAATGCTCTTATATCGCTAATGTGAGGCTTAGGGGGAATAAATACTCCTATTATCATCATTCTCTGTCTTTCTGCCGATCCACCCCTTCATTTCTACCATCATTCCTTTTGTATCTGTTAAATGGGTCTACTTCTAATGATCGACTGTCACATAGCTGACTTTCAAATAACAGAGGCAAAAAGAACGAAACTTCAGAAACCCAAATGGCAACTGTTTATGAGGGTAAGTAAACACTTGGCCAACATGTCCTGTTCTTCACTGTAGTGCAATCCTGGAGTTGGTATATTTAGTTAGGGTGCGTGTGCGGGGGTGTAGCCTACCACCTAGGTGGGTTATACTTACCTCGGTGTGAGATTTGTTAACAGTCGGACATGCATTTCCTTACCCTGGTTAAATTCACCATTCGGGTTTCTGAAGTTTCATTCTTTTCATCTCGGTTATTTAAAAGTCGATCATTAGAAGTAGACCCCTCAAACATATCTCTATTTCTGTTAATAAGGTTTTTTCACTACTATAGTTGCTCCTCTTTTTAACCCTCCGCACACCGATTCAGCCATAACCTCAAATCCTCCCCTGTTCAGTTATGTTCATCTGAGCTTAAATTCATTTCCATTAACGCAATAATGTCCACTCTCATTCATCTTGTATATATTGTAATATTCCGTTACATTTTACTGGATTATTGAGGCCATTCACATTCAGTGCAGCCACCCATAGTATCTGATCAAATTCCTTACAGTTATAATTTCTTATTCTTCACCCCACCACACACACACACACCTTATTATTTGCTCATACCACTGTAAATCTTGAGTCAGTCTCTTATTTGTATTTTACTGTTTTGGATAATCGTCAAATACCATATTTGCTTCCTCTATATTTTATCTTCCTTTTCCTGTTTCCTTCCTATTACAGTCCTATAATATCTCTACTCTCTCCTATTTTTTCAAGAACCTGTTTTAGCTTCCTCCTGTAACTTTTTACCCCCCCCCCCAACTATATTTATATTATTTTCATTATGTTCCAAGTTGCAGGAACTACTGTCTCCCTTAGCACCTTCGCCTCACCAGCTCCCACCTCTTAAAATGATTGCTGCTCTAAGCCTAGGCTGACATTTCCTGCAGGATCACAATGCTCTTTATTCTGTCTTTCTATGGTCTTTATTCTGTCTTTCTATGGTCTTTATTCTGTCTTTCTATTCACATCTTCCTTGTCTAATCTGTTTTGACTTTATAGATATTCTGCAACACCAGTGTCTAAGTTTGGAAGTTTCTATGCTGTATCCTCTTACGCTGACCAGTAGAACAGTTTTCTAGTAGCTATCCTTATGTTCCATACACAAAAACATCTCAAAATTGATTGATACCTAACAATGCTCCCCTTAGGGCAGGTTCCCACCCAATACTGACATATGTGTGTTCTCTAAGATAGGCTATATTTAATCAATAAAATATCTATGGTCTAGCCCCTTACATGCAATTAGCATATTACTTCTCAACATGCAAATCTTTATCACTACAGATCTCAGTTTACTTGCCCCCAAACTTATATCTTAAATAGGCAGTATGTCTAATTTAAGATAGGTGTGAGGATATTAAAATCAATATATTTAAAGTTAGCTGTAAAATGCCCTTATCTCACACTCCCATATCTCTCTGAGTCCCATGTGCTTGATATTCCATCCAATTTAACAATGCAACCTCCCTCCCCATCACATGACCTGGTCCTGCTCTTCTATCTACATATCATTCAGCCATGTTTCTACTTTAATTTAATTGCCAGAATTATGTGTGATTTAATTAGACTTTAAAGTTTTAACACTTCACATCTTTTTTTTTTATTGGCTATAAAAGTCAATATCATAAGAGGATAGGCACCTGTATCCACATGTAATATTTTTTTACATAGGTCCATATACTATGGAACTTGATTTCCTCATCAAATTAGTGTCTCTTGCTCCCTAATAAAGTAAGGCAAAATGGCCTTATTCTTTTAAATGTTCCAGTAAAACATTAAATACCTGAACTATAAAATTAATTTGTTAAATGCACAGCCCAAAGACTTCTAAACTCTTGCAAACATAGTAATTCACAATAATGTCACTCACCTGACTTGTTCATTCATATCCAAACGTCAGGTTACCTTCATCTTCTTAGTTCATTCAGACCAATTTTATGCTCAGTGCACAAATGAAAAGTGCAGAGTATTTTAGATAAGAATACTGTATTACTATTTCCCATTTAAAGGAGCTTAACTATCAAGTCTGTAGTGCCTACCTGACCCCTTGCAGGAAACAGTAATCATTATGTGCTGGGGTTACTGTTGCAGCCAGAAAATGACCTTAACAGAGACTGGTTACTTGTTCCCATCCCTCTTGTATTTTAAACAGTCTGTCTAACCCATATCTTTCAGCTTTTTCAAATCATAGCAAGGATTATCAAAAATGATAGCACTGAAAATTTTGATATGTATAAATTTATATCTATGGGAGTTGTGAGCACAAATGCGTAAATATGCAATATTTCAGCACCACTACTTTAGGTCAACGTCAGCACCATTCCCTGTACACACAGATGTGATCATCAGTTATAATCACTTGCATGAGTGTGCACAGCTGAGATATTAACTTGTAATCAAGTTAATGATTAAGTACATAATGAATGGCCAAGGGATATAGTTTGAGTTTGCACCTGTCAGAACCATATAGTGGTTCTGACAGCTTTGCCCTTGTGATCAAACCTCACCAACCATGGGTAAATTCTGATACATCCACACACAGTCTTGAATTATTGCTTTATTATTTCATAGTAATGTTACCAGTTGTAGTGTTAATGTGTAATGCTCATTTTTTATGTTTTTCATGCTTTCTGTACATTTTCTCCATGTTTTTCCTTACACTTTTGGTTTGGATTTGTTTTTTATTTTGAAGCCCATGCATCTATAGTCTACTTCGGATATCTTGCACTGTTTAATTTCATTGTTATTATAAGTATTGTAATTTATTTAGTATCCTCTGAGTGAGAGATTTTGAGCTGTTGCACGTTATAAAATGCTCATACGGTGAGCGGGACCAGCATTATAAATGGCTACCTATGATTCAATCACTACAAAAGGATTAAGTCTAAATGAATTGTGGGTTGCAATAAAAAGTAGCATTTTGTTTAAAGTAAGCAGAAAAGGACAATTTCTAATGTGAGACCAGCAACTCTGAGATTACTTTTGTTTTGTTGGTTCATAATTTATATACTTTGTTTCTTGCCTTTTCATTTTGATTTACAGCAGTTTGTTTTACTTTAAAATGTGTTGCTTTACTTTTAACTTTTTTTCTTAGAGTTTTAAAAGAAATGTTTAGTTAGGTATGGTTAGCAAACATTTGTATTTTATTATTTGACTGGAAAATTATTAACTCTAACAGACTTCTGGGATGAGTATAGTGGTTTAAAAAGGTTTCTATATAAACGACTCCAGAGACAGGGGGTTTTCCTATCCCCATTAATGTACATTTCTAACTCCTTTTTAGTGGTAAATGCTTGTAATAAACTTCCTCTAAATGTTAGACATATCTCAAATCCTAACTCTTTCAAAACAACTCTAAAGGATATTCTCCCCATTTAGCACGGACTTGCTTATGCTATGATCCAACTGAATCCACCTGTCCTCCTCTAATATCACTGCAGCAACCATTTCTGTCTCCAATCTCTTTGCCTCTACTTCAAAATAGCCTACTAATAGTCAATGGTTATTACATGTCCAGAGATGCAATCTTTTGCAAATTGGTTTTGCCTTGGTTTATCTCTTATACATTTTACATTTATATTATATTTGTCCCGTTTGTCTTGTAAACCTGTAATAGCCTCATATATACTGCTTACTACTGTATGTAATGTTTGTACTTATGATGTACAATATTATTGACCATTTCTAGCATTCTGTAGCATTTTCTAGAATTTCTCTAGCTTTCTGACATATTGTAATTGTATAAGTACTATTTTAACTTTAATACTCTGCCTTTTGATCACTTTTGTTACTTGTGCTATTTTTTGGAGCTTTTCTCCTTGGGCCTCTGCTGAAAACAGGCTACTTGCCCAGTCAAACTAACCCAGTTAACAAATGTCAATTAAATAAATAAATACATTTAAAGTATGTGCAGAAAATGCAGCTTTTGGCATTTTACAAATCTGATAAAAAATGTACAAAAGAGAACACACGATGTATCAAATAAATACCACGTGAGGTCCATCAAGAGGTTCTATTTCTTAGTTCTCAGCTGAGGTGCTTTTGTGTGGAGTCTGTATGCCCACCCAGTGTTTAAGTGGGCTTTATCTTTCTACCTCTCAAGGATGTGAAGAACTCTGATTTGCATCTCAAATTCACTTTGGTTTGTATGCATCAAATAAGTGAAATGGAATAAAGGAGTGTCAATTTACTTCCAGTCTGTGTACTTCCCTGGTAAACTCCATGAGAGAAAGCGGATGTTCACAGAATCATGACAGAAGCTGGACATTCCCCATGAGTATGGATGGATGCAGGTCCATCTATAAGTGCTAAAGAAGATGCAAAACCCTTTTAATACTTCCCAGGAAATTCTGAAATTATTCAAGTGGCCATCAACATAGCTGTATAATTCTTTGAGTGTTGCAGATTACCTTAATTTATTAAAAATGAGCATATCTTGATATTGGCAGAGTAATTATGCAATTTGATAATTTAATGACTGGGGACATTAAGTACCCAAATACAGACTGACAGCTTTATCAAGGCAAAGCTGCTGATGCCCCATTTAGGAATAATTTCTCTGTCTTATGCTCACTAATTGCCAAGATAGGATCCGGCTCCCAATGACGCTGAGATGGACTAAGCAGATATCAGATAATGAAATTAACCAATGCCATTTTGTTAGCAGCCTGTTATTTGAAAAAAGTAAGTAATTGGAAGACAAAGTGAACAAGCTTTTTTTTTAAATATAGGTTCCTCTGTGGGGAATAAGCCCACACACGTTGCAAGCAGGGGATATTACTCCCTGCACCCAAACAATTAAAAAAATCAACTATGAGGTCACTGCAACTCATAACAAAAGGGACATACCTCGAATTTCAGTGAAAACATGCCTCGGCTATAAGCAGTCAGTCCAGCATTTGATTATCACTGAGCAGTAGGCATCGCTTTTTATGATATGCAAATAGGGCTACAATATCGTAAAGTGAAAGAAACATTCACAGAAAAGATGAGAATGAGAAAGTTTTCAAATAAACTAAAATTACACTTTCAACTACCAAAGAAGTCTACATGCTGAAATGAATGCAGTAAGCTGGTGATATTAGCTAACAATGATATCTTTAATGTACCCACTTACTGCACAACCTCAGTGGGCTCACATAACATAAGGGTATTCCTAAGGAAAAGTATGCAAAGTATAGGGCAGGCCCTGCTACTACTGAACAGCCAAATTATTAGATGTGTGCAATGGGATGGTGTCCTATCCGGTATCAGTTTATCTGCACTGTTCCCACTGAGTGCCAACATAGTGTTCACCTCTCCAAGGGTGATATGATGGATTCTGTATTAAGTATGTAAATGGAGACTGGACAAATGAATGAATATTCACATATTCATGGTAAATGGATCTAGGCTATAATAACTGACTTTACACTAAAATGAAAAACAATAAAATAGTACAGATAAAAAGAACAAATCCACTAAGAACTGTGCAAAATAAAATAAAAGTTAATGTCATGCAAAAAAAAAAAAAAACTGTCATTCTCTAATTCATCCAAGAAAGTACCCAATAAAAACGTTATTTTCATCTAATGTGGGTATCCCTAAGCAATGAAAGAGCCAGAAATATTAGTTCCCACCAAGTATTCTAAAATAACATAAAAGTAATCGTATTTGAGTCATATTTACTTCTGTCCTACGAATTAAAAGTAACTGATGCAAGGCACATAGCAGCAAGATCAGGAAGTCTTATTACAAATTAGAGTGTAATGTAAGAAACTCATTTCACAAATCTGGCTAAAAAGACATTCCTGGCTTAAAAAATGAAAAGTTTATGTAATGTTTATATTGTACAATAACCCTGTGCCAAGTTTTCTCAGAAAGGGAGGTGTTTTGCTTTTATTATTTCAAATTACCAAGCACAAACATATCTTTGAAGTTTGGAGGATATGCAACCAATTAACACATTTAATGCATGGAATTCTGAAGAACGTGATAATCCAGTCCCAAGACTCCAGTTCAATAGCTTTCCAAGTAGCTGTACTTCATTACCATATCTTAGCATCTGGTGCAGATCACCTACTGGAGACAGGCATTTCACACAGTCACTGTTTATATCCAAATAAAGTATGGTTGCATAAGATCTACTTACCTGTAATAATGGATGTTTGTAGAGCACACTGCCTTACTGGTATATGGGTAGTAATGCCCTGATACCCTCCACTTGTCACTCTGTCAAAGCTCAGAACTCTTCCCACTGCCTGTCTGTGAAGCTGAAGAACCAATCACCTGACAGGATCAGGACATCCCTTCACACACTCAGATTGGATCTTTTCAATTTTCTACCATCCAACAGGAAGAGCAGATGAAACATTGACATTGCTAAGACCTACTGTTCCATACCACATGCCCCCCCCCCCAACACACACACACAAACACAGCAGTTTGCTGAACCAAATTCAGCAGGAACTGCTACAATGAACTACATACATCCAACAAAAAGGGGGACAGTGAGAAGGCACTGCCAGGAAGGCAGTGTGTTCCTTGAACATCTACTGTTACAGGTAAGTGGAACTTACACAACTGTACTATGTTTAACAAACACACTGCCTTCCTGGCACATGGGTAGGTCCTCAAAGCTTACCCCACCTGTAAGGAGGAAGGATTAGGTTCCAGAAGCACCTGGAGAATAGTCCTCATGAAGCCTGTACTGGAGCAACAAAAACATCCAGTTTGTAGTGCTTCATCAAAATAAGGACAGAAGACCAAGTTGCTATCTCTAGTATACTTCTACAGTACATTCCTTTCTAAAATGTCACTGATGAGGAAAAGGACCTGGCAAAAAGTACCTTTACCTTGCCTGGATTCGCCTCACCATGGTGGGTGTAACAAAAATACCAGAGGGCAACCCATGTGCAATGAAATGCTTAGAGACGGGTTGAACTTTTATTGCCCCAGAAAAGGAAATTAAATGACTTTTGGCCTTCCTAAAGAGCTTTATTCTGTCAAGTTTCAAAACCAGGGATATTAACCACAATGGACCCTCTGTTTTCATTTAGGCACCACTTAGAAAACCTCATCAATCTGTAAACATAAGATTTTCTAATAGGTGTTTTCATGGCCTCATTTAAGACCTGCTGCACATCCTCAATAAACAGGTGCCTAAACAGAATCAAGATACAATCATCCAGGCTGTTAAAAGAAATTTCAACAAATCAGGGTGCACTAGTCACTCCTGAGACTGTTTGAGCAGTTCCAGCATATGAGGAAGCCTGTGGTAATTGCCCTTGGCCCATATCATAAACATTGAGAACCAAGACTGTCTGGAACAATGGGGGGGGGGGGGCACCACCATGATCTTTCGCTTTTCCCTTTGAGCTTTCAAAAGCATCATGTGAATGAGAGGAATAAGAGGAAAGGGTAGAACCACATACAGGAACAACCCTATCCCAAGAATGAAAATGTGTCTGGAACAGAATATCTCCAGCTGTCTGTTTTGAAAGGAGGTAAACAGATCTATTAGAAGCATTCTTCCACATTTGGAGTAGATCCTGGAATACCACAGCCTTGAGCTTTCACTTGTACGGGTCTGCCAAGGATCTGCACAGTCTGCCTGCCACAATGTTCTGCTTTAATGGGATGTCTGATGTCTGAAGAGAAAAAGAATGCTGAGAAACTCATTTACAGGCTATCACTGTCAATCAGCACAGAGGGTAAGACCTCAAACCCCTTACTTTGTTGGGGTACCATATCATTATGGTTATACCTGTAACCACCAGAAGACCCAGAGTTCCAAAGGTAGTGAGGTACTTTAAAGATGGGGATGTGCTTCCATGGGTCCCTAAGAGGCTAGTACGTGCATTCCCATTGACATATCTCTCCAGGTCAAGTTGGAAATATCTGTCTGGACAGATTGTATTGACATCTGGGAGGAAAAAAAGGAAGCCCAGGATTGATATTCCACTGATCCCTACACCACTGTAATTCTCGTCTGATGAAGTGCAGTATCAGTAACTGGGATTCCAGGACATGAAGATGCTGCGTACAATAATTTCAGGCATTTATTTGAATTTTTCTCATGTGAAGATGGGCCAGTGGTAAAATGAGAGTCATGAAAGCCAGCAGTCAAATATTTCTAGGAATTCTTTCACCTAGATGACACTCCCCTAGGAGAATTTCAGAAACACTATATGGCACAACGGGACCTTGTCTTCAGACAGAAAAGCCACAATCTTGTTGAAGTTGATTAAGCAGCCCAGAAAGAGGAGTCTTTGCGAAGATGTCAACTATGACTATAGGAGGTTCAACATGAACCGTAGATGTGAGTCAGATGAGACCTTCTCTAACGATTTCACACACCTGGACAGAAAATCTGCACAGATCATCAAGTTGTGTAAGTATGTAAAAAAGTGAATGCCCAGAGTCCATCAGTGGGAGAATACTGGAGCAAAGCACTTGGAAAACACTCATATTGCAGTGGACAGCCCAAAGGACAAATAGAAAACTGATGCAAACCAGACACAACAAATTTCAGATATATCCTGAAACGATGAGCCCTGGGGATATGAAGAAAGGTATTCTTCAAGACCAGGGCCACCATGAAACAGTGGTCATGGAAAATAACAGAGTACCATCCGCAGGGTGAGCATCTTGAACTTGGGGAGCATGACAAATGCATTCAAAAAGGATTTTCCCACATTGGTCTTTAGGACTGTTTTTGGGAAACCAAGACAATACTAGAGAAAAAACTCTCGTTCTGTCTGAAGATGGGACTACTTCGCTGACCCATAAGTCTCACATTTTCTGGAAAATAGGGAGGAATGAATGTCTCCTCCAAAAGATGAGGGAGAAGCTTTTTCTACTTCCATCTGAAAATCCTGACAAAACCAGTTTAGCACCCATCTGTCAGAGACCAGTAATATCCAGGCTTCATTGTAGAGAGCTAACTTGAGAGATTAGGCACCCAACAAGGGGATTTGATAAAGATGAGTACCACGCCTCAACACAGTCATAAGTTGAAAAAGGGAGGGGATATCCTTTCAAGGCAAGTAGCCCTTCTTGTTAGGCTTGGGAGAGTTGTTATTCTGCAATTTTCTTTTATCATTTTGGATATTGTTCGGCTGATTAAAAAAATTATTAAAGGAGGAGAACTTAGGAATATGAAACATTTTCAGTAGTTCTTGCATTGGTTTACCTCTGTCATTCCAGTGTTTACGGATCTGATTTGCTGCTGTAATTGTTCCAGTGTTTACGGATCTGATTTGCTGCTGTAATCGTTCCAGTGTTTACGGATCTGATTTGCTGCTGTAATTGTTCCAGTGTTTACGGATCTGATTTGCTGCTGTACCAAACATGCAATCAGACTCAAAAGTAGCATTCATAATCTTATTTTTTAACTCAACAGAAAAATTCTGGGAGTGTAATGAAGCAAACAACCTAATCACCACTGATAATTCTGCATTTCTAGAAAGAGTATCAGCCCCCTCCAAGGCACATTTCTTAGCTCGTTTTGACACCTTAGAAACATTGGAAAAAAATAATATCTTTAACATCGACCTTTCACACTGTAGGCAATGACGCAGCAACTTGTCTAAAGGGTGCATTTATCTCAATGCAAACGTCCACATAAAACACTGTCAGTGAAACACTTTAAAAGCTGCTATGATGGATTGGGCTCCCTACTTTCCCTAAGACTATAGCCACTTGCCTAGTTAATCTGAGGAACTAGACAAAAAAGAAGGCATGGTCTTCTTAACAGCAAAGGTCACTGGGGACACAGAAGCAGGGTCTACAGACAAAAGGGACTGAAGGCTAGGAAAGGTCCAACAAACTCTTTCTTAAGGAAAGCCTCAATGAACAGAGGAGAACTACAAGCTTTCTGGAAGTTATGTCCTAATGCTGAGATCTAAGAAGGGGAAAAGACATCTGTTTGGGCCCCTGTATCTGTTCATCATCAGAGCAACAAACTGATCCAATGCAGACAGGTCAGAGTCCTCAGACTCAGGATCCTTTTTAAAAAGGGGATCCTTAGCAGATTGACCAGGGTGGAAAATGCCGCTGTTATTATAACCTGGGAATGCACCTGTAACCAACTGCCTGCACCATAGAGCTAGCCATAGCCACCATCTGAAGTGATAAATGAGTCAGAGACTACTGCCCAACAAATGGAGGGTCTTCTGTCTTTTTTTGCTATGCACTACACTAATGGAAGAGTGCCCTGGGAGAACATTATCAATTTCAGCAATAGCTTCTGCACCCCTGACTTCCCTGCTTCTAAAGAGTCTGGTTCTTCCATATCTGCAGCAAGCAATGTTATATCCCCAGAGTATGTATCTGACCCTCACGTCACACACAGTTGTGGTACTATGACCACACCAGGGGACCTGCAGGTAACAAAATGCGAAAGATCCGATAGCCTGCACAAAGCTAAGGATACTGTGGAATCACACGCCATAGCCTGAGGCAAATGTTTTATTTATTTATTATTTTGTTTTTTAGGTGCAGATGGGGAAGATGATGGATGGGGTTCCGAGTCCATCAAGTGAGGGGACAAGAAACTAACCAGGTCAATATCATGTACTAGCCACACATTAGCCCAGTAAGAAGGTGGATAAACCCCCCCTATTCTCCCTCTAAACAGCAATCTAAAGACTATTTCTGTAAGGATAGTATTTTGAACACTGCACTGAGAAAGTGACAGTATTTTCAGTAACATAGTTGAAGCACATGTACAGAAGTCAACTGATTTTGTTAAAAAGAGAGAAAAGATTAGTTTCAGTTTGAATAACTGGATACAGCCTAAAACAGTATTAGACAACAAAGAAATCATAAACCGATGAAAAGGTCCTGTCAGGTTGACATAATGGTTAAGGTCTTTACCTCACAGTTAGAAGGCACAGTGTTTGATTCTGACCTCTGGTTGTTGGCTAGGCTTGTAGTAATCTGCAGACTAATAGGCTTGTATTTACCTATGAACATATGAAATGGTGACAAAAGAAAACCAACGTCTATTTCTGCAGGGTTTACTACTCTAAAGACTGTACTGAATAAAATAGCAGTTTCATAGCACAATTTCTAGAAATATATGTAGCTATATACTTATGTGTAGAGTTAATTTATAAGATGGTGGTAGTATTATTATATGTTGTTTTAAATTATTTCTTTCCATGTATGTGATTTCTTTTTTGTCTATCCCATGATGAGCGGATTGCATGGAATCACTTGTAATCTACACTTGTGTAGATCTAAATGACAATAAAGTTACTTTTGACTTTGACTTTATTTTCTGATTTCAGTCCTCAATGATTTGCCAGTAAACCACAATTTCATGAGAAACAGACCAAAAATATGAGACAAACATCTGTACATTCTGTGAAAATCTGGACAGTTGCGAGGTTTGAGCATGCATCAGACCTAGGGCATCTAATGTGGTCAAACTGGCTATAGATGGGCTGGGAGTAAGAGAGTAGGCTAGTAATTGTGCCACAAGGAGAGGGACTAGAGCTCATCACAATAGTCAAGGGTTGCAGGTAGGCTAATATAATAGACCCTGAAATTATGTTGTTGAAGTATTTGGGGGTGACAATCTTAACATAGTTGGTAGCTAATGTAGCAGTACTTAGTGAAAGGACAGAATTGGGTCTACTAAGAATGATGAATAATGGTGATTTATCTACTGGCTATTACCTCACCCAACTGCCACTACTAGGAATTTATGACACTTTCTTTCTTCTCTCATTAGAAGCAAAATAGTAACACTAATCCCAAGCTTGTTCCTGAGTAGTAGTATTATCCAAGCTATTGTTAGGGTTAGTAAACATTTTGTGATCTTCTCTGGGTAAAATCCTTGAATAGTATGTACAGCAGCTTGGCACAACAACAGAAAGCCATGCTGCACAAAGGCCCAATATCAAAATTCATGATGTTTGCAGCAAAGTAGCAATCAGACCAACCAAGGAAGTCCCATACAGACTGCCCAACCAGAGGTCATCATGAATCAGTGTCCCACTGCTCCTTCCCTCACGAGGAAAAGGCAGCAGCATTAATCTTAAACTGGCCTCTGAAAAGCAGTTCTCAGCCTTTGCAGTGATCAATAATGTCTGGAAAGGCTAGAAATAATATCCTGACTCTCCTTCCTTCATCAGGAGCAAAATGGCAGCACTAATCCCAAGCTGATTCCAAAGAAGCAGTTTGTACGCTCTCCAATGATTGGCAGTCTACTCTCAGGTGTTACACATTTTAAAGGTAAGATCTATCAAACTAGTTTCCTATTACTGGTTTTATCCTCAGTGATAGTAAAACTGCATAAGAAATAAGAATTATGCTAAAAAGTCATATGTTAAGACTTTTTGATGCAGTCAATTTAGAAAAAAGTAACGTTGTTAGCAAATTGAACTGTAGTTGCTTTGTGGGTACACTGTACATAGTATTTATCTACGCTATTCTAGACCATGCTTACACTGTACATAGTATACACTATTCTAGACCATGCTTACACTGCACATAGTATTTATCTACACTATTCTAAACCATGCTTACACTGTACATAGTATTTATCTATGCTATTCTAGACCATGCTTACACTGTACATAGTATTTATCTATGCTATTCTAGACCATGCTTACACTGTACATAGTATTTATCTATGCTATTCTAGACCATGCTTACACTGTACATAGTATTTATCTATGCTATTCTAGACCATGCTTACACTGTATATAGTATTTATCTATGCTATTCTAGACCATGCTTACACTGTACATAGCATTTATCTACGCTATTCTAGACTATGCTTACAGTAGTAATTCGATGTCATTGATTTAAGCTGTGGAATGTCAGGGAGAATGATTTTCCTAACTGTAAGTAGCTGTTATGATGTAATGTTCATTTATATATCCATTTTTTTCTCAGTCAGTCTAAAATGTGATTATTACAGGTTAGAATGCATCAAATGGCATTGGTATGAGCTGCAGGGTTCAGTCTATTCAAAACCTTAGTTAGAAAATCCAGCCATATTGATGACAAGAAAGCAATGTAAAAACATTAGCATGCTAGGTGAATCATCTATCCTTGGTCCTCCAGATTAGTTATTTTGATAGATAAATGCTTCATTTGCTGTTTCAGCCTCCAGTTCTGTCTTATGCATTTTATCTGTTGAGACCATGCATGCTCTTAAGTTACTTGCAGCCATTTAACTTCCTCAAGACCTGTTCAAACATTCATTTATTTCACACAGACCAGTGACAAACTGAATATTTTATTTATTTTCTTTTTATCTATCCTTTGTTGATCAGGCTAATTCTATGAGGCTAGTGGCCCCTCTTCAAGGGAGACCTGAAGTGATATTTATATTACTGAAGAAACTTTCAGCAAGGCATCAGGAAATGTTCCTCAGTACTTGGAGATGTTAAATGGCACCAGAGAGCTTCTACAGCAGCAAGGAGGCGGCATGAGGGAAGCAATAGCATGGAGGAGAAGTGAAAAGTTATGGAAAGTTTAGAGGGAGAAAACGGGAATTTGGAGAAAAATGTGTTCAATATGGAATATCAGAATACAGATAACGATTCCTGTTTAGTGGATATAATACAAATGAGCATCATTTAGCTGTTTCAATGGAGAATGAAGCACGTGAATCTGTTGGAGTGGTGCAGATAACAGAACTGACATCAGGAGCTCTTGCAGATAATGTTCTGTTAAAAATCACCAAGAAGGATGATCCAGGTGATAGTTCTGCTGTTTCATAGGGTGTGATAGTAGATTCCACTCCTCAGCACTTCTGAAAAGGTTTTGTGCAGAAGAAACCAATTTAAACATATGCAGCAGTGACAGCAGGCAAAAAAGGAAAGCAGCGACAAACTATATATAACTTTTTTTAAAAGAAGAGAAGGCCGTTGGACTGTTTAGTAACTGAACTCGGTTTTAAAATTCAAGAAATTCAGTCTTTTATACCTATATGGACAGACTTTTTGCAACTTATTAGGGACTGATGAAATTTGTAGAACTGTATAATAAAAGAAGGACATTTATCTGTGGAACAATTAGTTGCTTTCTAGTAGTAACGAATATTAAAAAGGTTGCATTGCAGTTTAAACCTGATGAACTGGAAGAAGATGTTAAAACTTATGCAGGGATTGTGTGGAACTGTTGATAACAGTATAAAAGTTAGAGATGAGAGAAATTAATGGAATGGAGGGAGGAGGTTGGAAGCTGTTTTAAAAAGTAAAAAAAAACATGGTGAAACATTTGCCAAATATTATTTTTGTAGCTGGTCATAGAAGGGGATATTAAGAAATGTTGTCCAGCCTAAACCATGTTTCTTTTGTAGGGACTTTTCTCATTTAATTAATATTATGACAAGATACAACATAATGACTGTGGGGAGAAAGACCATACACAGCAAGCTGATGTGTGGCTGAATGAAATAAAATTTAACCAGTGTGGGGAGAAAGGGCAAACAGCAAGAAGGCATGTGGCTGAATGAAATACAATGTAGCCAATGTGGGGAGAAAAGTCACACAGCAAGAAGGCATGTGGCTGAATGAAATACAATGTAACCAATGTGGGGAGAAAAGGCACACAGCAAGAAGGCATGTGGCTGAATGAAATACAATGTAACCAATGTGGGGAGAAAAGGCACACAGCAAGAAGGCATGCAGCTGAATGAAATACAATGTAACTAATGTGGGGAGAAAAGGCACACAGCAAGAAGGCATGCGGCTGAATGAAATACAATGTAACCAATGTGGGGAGAAAAGGTACACAGCAAGAAGGCATGCGGCTGAATGAAATACAATGTAACCAATGTGGGGAGAAAAGGCACACAGCAAGAAGGCATGCGGCTGAATGAAATACAATGTAACCAATGTGGGGAGAAAAGGCACACAGCAAGAAGGCATGTGGCTGAATGAAATATAATGTAACCAATGTGGGGAGAAAAGGCACACAGCAAGAAGGTATGCGGCTGAATGAAATACAATGTAACCAATGTTGGGAGAAAAGGCACACAGCAAGAAGGCATGCGGCTGAATGAAATACAATGTAACCAATGTGGGGAGAAAAGTCACACAGCAAGAAGGCATGCGGCTGAATGAAATACAATGTAACCAATGCGGGGAGAAAGAGCACACAGCAAGAAGGCATGTAGCTGAATGAAATACAATGTAACCAATGTAGGGAGAAAAGGCACACAGCAAGAAGGCATGTGGCTGAATGAAATACAATGTAACCAATGTGGGGAGAAAGAGCATGCAGCAAAAAGTGTGTTCAGGTTGTGTAAAAAAAGGGACACTTTTGGATAGATTGTAAAGAGCAAACAATAAATAATGATAAAGAAGGGAAGAAAACATACATGTGGAAGGACAAAGAGAGGCTGGGGGAGAGATAACTAGGTGAAAAAGACACTGTGGAATAAGAAAAAATATGGAGAGGGAAAGAGATTGCATACAGGAAAAAAGGTTGAAGTTCTAGCCAGGGAAAAGCCTGATTATGAGAATCAATAGTTATTTGTACATAAAACCAAGAAAAATATTCAATAGGGGAAAGAGTAAAAATAAGAAAACCTTTAAAATATTTCTTCAATTATTAAAAAGAATGAAAAACTACAATTTTAGGGAACTTTCAGTAAATGTAACCAGTGCTGTTAACACTGGAAGACGAAAAGGAATGCTGGAATGGTGAGCTAAATGTGACGTGCAGTGCTATTCAGTTAGAGGATGTAAGATTCCTGATGAGTGAAGAAAGACTGTGATCAGAAAAACGATGGCAAGGAAATATAATATGAAACACAGGAGGTTAAAGTTTTTATGGAATGGCAATGTTGTCCAAATATATATAGATATATTAGTAAAATGAAAAAATAAACAAATAAAACAGTAAGCATACTAGATTTGGTAAGGATAGGAAGGTTTATCTGTGGGATGTGAGGTGGAGAAAAACATGTTTTTAAAATTATAATATTTTAAAGAGAGAGCAAGGAAAGAGAATCTGTTTCATCAAATATTAGACAATGTGATAATTAACATGGAAATTATAGTCGCAGGTTCTTTAACTGTAATTTAAGGGGAAGACATAAAAAGAAAGGGTAATATAAAAATACAGGAAGTGATAAAATGTGATAAATTAGCTGTGCGAAACAAAAAAAATCAATAGACTTCTAGAAGGGGGTGCTTGAATCTGAAATTGATCATTTTGTGTTATTCGAATGCTTGGGGGTAGCAGATGGTGATACAGTTGTGACAGGGTTTTCAGACCATTTGGAAATATGGATAGAGGTGAGAGAACAAAGGAAGTATGTTAAAACAAGAAAGGAAATAAAAAGAATAAAAGAAAAAATTATGGAAAGAAATTGCAGTGAGGGAAGTATTCCAGTTATATAAGGATCATATAACCATGAATGTGACTTCTATAAAAACTGGTCTGAATGGTGGAGCCAACTTAAAAAGAAGTATGGAAAGTGCTTTTTTCAGTGGTAGGATGATGCAGAAAAGGGGGACAAAGTGAAGTATGGGAAAATTTAAAGTAAAGTTTTACAGAATTTCAAGAATAATATAAGACAGTATTAGGATATGGAAAAAGAAATGTAAACAAAAAAATTAAGGCATCGCTGTTTAGGCAGAGATATTATTTGCAAGTGAGAAGGGAGGAGGTATCTGTATATCTGAGCAAAATAGTAAAGTAAGATATTAGTATAAAGAGAGAAATGAAAAATGTAAAACGATAGGTAGAAAGAACACAAGAGCTACTTATATATATTGTAGTACAACATTTGGAAAATGATGGAATGGAAAGTAAAGATATTTCCAGAACTTAAGAAAGAATTTGAAAATGAAATTACTGTTAGTGAATTGGATGAAGTACTTAAGAAAGTAAATGTTGATTCAATCTCAAGCCCAGATGGCACAGGGTATGGAATGCGTAAGAAATGTATGGTTTGGAAAACATACTAAATGAATAGTTGAAGGAAGGATTTGTTTATGAAGAGTTATGCAGTGGGATATTAAAACTTAGCTAGAAGAAAGATGAAAAGAATGAAATAAAAGCCTGGAGACCCAGCACACTAACACGGATTATAACATTTTTATGGGATAATACAAAGGAGAATGGAAGGAAGAGTGAGGGATATTATGGAAGATACTATATATATATATATATATATATAGATATATATGTTATAAAAGAGAAGGGATGTCAAGCATTGTTATTGGTTGTGAGAGAAATTGTATATGATATAAGAAAAAGGGAGGATGTGAAATTTACAGTAAGTGATATTTTATTATTTTATTATTTTACATTTGTTAACCGGGCTAGTCTAACTGGATATATTTCCATTTTCAGCAGAGGCCCGGGGAGAAAAGCTCCACATATAGACAAAAGAGGTATAACATGAGCAAAAAATAACAGATTACACTCTGGTAGGACGTTGACAATGAACATAATTACCAAAAGAATAGGACTTTAAATTCCTAGACAATGTAAATAGCAACATGTTAAGGCTTATTACATCTTATAAAACCAAGAAGAGAAAAGTGCAAGACCAAGGAAAAAGAAACAACGATAGATAGAGAGAGCAGATTTATAAAAGATATAAAGTTTCTGGAAAAGAGTAATAGCCATATAGAGGAAAGATATAGGGGAGAGGTCCAAATATGGTAGAGGAAGAGAGCTAAGGGAGAAAGCAGGAGGCGCAAAAGAATAGGGAGAGAAAAAAAAAAGATATTAACAAGGCATTTGATATAGTAAGACATGATGCTTTGTGGGATGTTATGAAGTAGGGAATAGGTAATAAAATTAGGAGAGTGCGTACATCAGTATATTAGAATAACCGAGTGAGAGTGTTAGTGAATAGATGGCTGACTAAAGAAATATGCATGCAGTGTGGTATAAGGCAAGGATGTCACATGATTGCAATACTGTTTGCATTAGTATGAAGGCAATAGTAAGTGAAGCATATAAATTAAAAGATACCAGATATGTTATGGAAAAGGAGGCGGTGAGATCAGTAGTTCTGACATACACAGACAATATGGCTGTAGCTGCTAAGAACAAAATATGCATGAGGGAGGTGCTGGCTCATTTGAATGGATATTTAAAGGACCTAGAATAAAGATAAAAGTAAGGGTTTGGGTGATGTGGTTACAAATGCGGATGTGTATTTTTCAATGAATTAAGTGTCCTTGATAGGAAAAGAATTGTTGTAGTCATAATCAATTGGGGGGGGGGGCTTGATAAAAGAAGTAAAAGAAAAGTGCCTTCTATGGAGAACGCACAAATAACATTCAGGAAAAATGTTTATCTGGTGAATTCAATATTAATGGGAAACATAGTGTATATGTCAAATGCTTATATGAGCATGGTAAAATATGAAAAGGAAATGATGCAGTTGGTGTTTTCTTTCTTATGGAGTTCAAGATCAAACAGTGAAAAGAGGTGGGCTTGTATATATGTGAACATGAAGGGGTATTGGGGTTAGTAAATCTAGTTGCTTATTCTACTTCTTTAAACTTGTACAGAGTAAGTAGTTAAAATGAAGAGCATGAGAATTTAATAGGAAGAATATTTAAATAAAATTGCAAAACATTATAGGCGATGGTTAGAAAAAGAATATGTAAATGGAATTTAAAAATTAACAAGAAAAGATACTAACACAGAAAATAAATGTTGGGTTCAGGAGTTGTTATAATGGTTAAGGTGTTAATATCATAAGCACAAAGTACAGGGTTTAATTTTGGCTAGAGTTAAAATGGCTCAAAAGGCCAGACAGCCTAGTACTTGGCTATGAATCTATGAACCTATAAAAATTGATGATGCAGGGAAAAATAAGCTAATAAAATACTTCTCAGGAAACAATAACTGTTCTTAAAAAATCAATAAAACAGCATAAACAGACATAATACAAGCTTTTACTTGTTGTTGTTGTATGTCTTTCGGCTTTTCCCAGTTAGGGGTCTCCACAGTGGAACTCCGGTCTGCTAATGATTGGCAGTAGATTTTCACAAATGCTGAGGTTCCAGCTTGACATTCAACCTTCAAAGAAGACACGCCCATTTACACATATCTTTCGAACGCCCACCCAACAGTGGGGAGGACATGCAGACTCCACACAGATGGCACTCCCTGCACTCTAGGTGAGAATCGAATGGGAGAACCTCTTGCTGTGAGGCGACAACGCTACCGCTGCACCACCGAGGATGTAAATACAAGCTTTTACATACAAATGCTTTATCAAGTAATTTTTAAAAAGCTCTAACATACACACTCCTTATATAAAGTAATTGATTCATTTAGATCAAGATTACTCATTTAATTACAAAATTAATAATGCAAGTTCCTTTGTTTTAAAACAGATTTAAGTGGACAGGATTAATGTATTCCAGGTGCATTTACTACATTTTATCTACTGATCCATTCATATTCAGATACTTCTGTTCTGTTCACAATATCACCCCTCATAATTCCACCTGCAATTAAATGTAAAACAAAAAGTTTTAAATCATGAGAAATATTATTCAATGAAACATGTTTAGCTAAAGCAATAGTAGTATTCATCCTTCTAATATCATACATATGCTGTGCTATCCTGTCACGTAGCCTTCTATTAGTTCCCCCTACATAAAAAGATGTACAAGCAGTACAGTTAGCCATATATACTAAATTCCTACTATCACAATCAGTATGATGAAAAATTTATATTTATAACTGGTTACAGGATGTATAAAACAAATTGTAGGATCAATACATTGGCAATAATTGCAATTCATACATGCAAAAGTACCTCTTGTTACAGTTAAACTTACATCCCTCACATCTTGTGTTGCTAAATTTGGCCATCTATAGAATAGCTGTCTTTTCAAATTAAGTTTATTCTTAAACCCTGTCCTAGGAGACAGATCTACAGGTTTTTCAGTTTCAGGAGATTTTAACAAAGTTGACCAATTGACTTTTATAATATTTATATTAAATTTAATATTACTAGTAAATGAAATAATATAAGGAATACAAGTGTCACATATGGTCATGACATTACTATCAAGTCATCACAGTTATAGTATGGGCACAGTATCACAACAGTGCTGTCCAACTTCATCTTTTGCTTGACATATTTCATCATGCCCATAACCACATTTTGCAATTACTTGATAAAGCATTTGTATGTGAACACTTGCATGTATTTATTAAAGTTTATTTCTGTTATGGACTATTCTGTTAATGCTGTTTTATATACAGAAAAATAAAAGAATGTGGCATAATATTGTGATGAAGCAGTATTATGATCTAAGTCCATGGGAAATTTTACCAGAAGAGATTAAAGACATTAAAGTAAGGAAAAGTTATCTATTAAGATAACAGAGTGTCAGGATTTCCTATGGAGACTAGTAATACATAAGCTGCCATTAAAGGGGACTGTGCCATATAAACAGAATGTTGAAAGTATGTGTGTTTATTTTGTGGGAGGAAGATAACAGATCATGTTTTTAAAATGTAAAAGAGGGCTGAAATTCTGTAAAAAGTATTTGAGAATATTAATGACATACTGTTGATATGGATATGATTATATATGGATATTAAAAGAATAAGAAAAAAGAAAATGTAGGAAGGGTAGAACAATTTTTTTGTAACATGGGCTATTTGGACTAAAAGAATGAATGAAATTGTGTTTAATGTGAAATGGATTTTGACAGTTATAATGGAAAAAGTCAGATTACAGTTGTGGAAGAAGGACTGGGGTGGAGTGGGGTGGTCATTTATGGAAGAATAATAATGAGGGTGTTATAAGAAAAACGATACATAGTAACAAATGGAACTGTGTATATGTGTGCCCATAAGTATGTGCATTTTATAAATATGTAAATGATGTTTATGTGGTATTAAACAAAGGTCCCCTGCTGTTTTCAATGGGTGCAGTGGATGTTTTACATCTGCCTGAGCTGTCATCAACTCAAGCACATGGGACCTTGGAACAGCATTTCATATGAAGGACAACACACTTAGGAGTGTGATATTCCCCTAATGTTGCACTGCAGTGTCAGCAGTTCAATTAGCTGAAGTGAGAATAGATCCGACAGCCTTGTTTTTCCAGCACCAAAGGTAAGTGTGCTACCTGTTGCATCACTGGCACTGGTATTTTATCTAATTACCCCATTTCATCTAGAGCAATGGGCAGCATTTTTGCAGCCCTCTTGCTGAGCTTTATTCCACTGCAATCTTGAGTCTGAGCTTCCTGACACTCTCTTCTGCAAAACAAATGTGATTTAACACAGGTTGTTTAGATGGTGCTGCTGATGTGAAGTGTTTAGCTGAGATTCTTGCATATCCATGGCTTTCTCTGATGCTATAAATGAATAGTAGGATATAGACAGGTAAGGTTTCTCCAATTTACACAGCTTCATCTGCCATATTTTTGTAAAAATGTGGTAGAAGCTGTGATTGTAGTATCAGTTCATTGTACCAGGAATGGTTATATGCAACTAGTGCTTGAAGGTTAACAATTTAGAAGTTAGAAACTGTTCTAAATTTTAACACCTAGAGTTCACAGGGATGTACCTGACCTCAAGTTATGATCTTCAGACGTATGTTCAGATGTCAGTCCTGCCACCTACTGATCTTATATCAAGTCTGGTAATCCCTTGACAAAAATTACAGTTAGCAAAAATAGAAGGGGATGAATTAATTGCTGATATTGTGTGCATTTAATTAATTTTCACTGCATATACAAACTCACTCAACTTTTAAGTAGTTAAAGATACAACTCTACAATAACATGGGTATAAAAAATACGTATGTAGAGCTTTAGGATTCAAGCTCCCCAATTAGGTTAGGTCCTAAATTTCATTACTTACTTTGAAATAAAATTTATAAGACAGCACAGTGACAGAGTGGTTAGCACTGCTTTCTCACAGTACTAAGTTCTCCAGTTCAAGTCCTGATGAGTGTGCATTCAGTGTGGAGTCTGCGTGTCTCCTTTATTCACTGGTTGCTCTGGTTACCTTTCGCATCCAAATAATCTGCTATAAATGAATCAATGATACTCTAAGATGCCAACTGATACGTATTCTGTGTAAGACTGAATGAGTTTGTCTGTGTGGTTTTGGGTTTTCTCCCTATTCAGGATGCATTTCTTTGTCCCCTCTGACTGCTGATATAGGCTGTGGCTACAAAGTGGAGTCCCTGGTTATTACCAAAAAATGTAAACAAGAGTGTGCATCTCCAACCTCACCCTCAGTCTCGCTAGGTACTTAATGTTGGCAAATGATCTCCTTTTTGATACTTAGGTCCATTGTCTGTTAAATAAGATCTCAGCAGGCCAAAATCAAGTAAATGCAGAACTAAGGAAATTAAAAAGCAAAGTCTGAGACTTGCCATTCTTCTCACATAATATATGTTTATTGATCTTAGATGTGCATTTTCATCCAAATACTTCACAAGATCTGATAGATATTTTAAAACTCTGTATTAATAGTGCTGCTGTCAGCAGGAATATTGCAAGCAATTTGAAATGAAGAATTATCCACAAAGAAAAATGTGTAAGTACAATAATATACTCTGTGCAAAATGCAGATTTAGTAGCTAGAATGGCAGAAAGGCAATGTATGGCTGTCCTTACTTACTTAGACACTGCAAGCAATATAGCAGTTTCTCTATAACCCACTACAGGTAAACAAGCTAGTATAGAAAGGTGAAACTGTAAAGTTTTCAGAAGTTTTAAATAGCTGACAGTGACAAACAGAAACTACATCATGGCTGGGATCCATAAAACGTTTTGTCATCTGCACTATTTAGGCAATGCTGTAGTGCTCAGTAGTACAACAGTGATATAATGCAATTCAGAGACATTGTAAAGCATTAAGCAGCATCTTACTGGCTCTGCCTCTGTCTTCATACCTGCTAACTTCCCACCCACCCACCTCACTTTTCTACTTCCTCCCCTACTTTCCACTCCCTGACTCCCCCCTTCTACCCCAAGAGAAAACCAATATACCAAAACGACAGGAACAAACGGCCAAAAGACCCAAGATATCCAAAATGCTTTATTAAACCAAAGTATAATAATAGCAGATACTTGTACAACACTGCAGACAGCTCTGCTCTCCACTGAAACCTTTTCTGCTGATGCAACTTACTACTGTTGTTGTTGTCTTTCAGCTTTTCCCTGTTAGAGGTTGCCACAGCGGAACTCTGGTCCGCTAATGATTGGCAGTAGATTTTGACGAATGCCGAGGTGCCAGCTTGACGTTCAACCTTCAACGAAGGCATGCCCATTTACGCATGTCTTTCAAATACCCACCCAACCCCGGGGAGGACATGCAGACTCCACACAGAAGGCACTCCCCGCACTCCAGCCGAGAATCGAACAGGAGAACCTCTTGCTGTGAGGTAACAATGCTACCGCTGCACCACCACGGATGTCCTGCTGCAACTAAACGTCGCAATTCACCCTGATAGCTTTCTCTGCCTTCTTATTTCACTACTAAATCTTGCATTCATACTCACACCATGTTTTTAACTTCACTATGTTTAATTTGTCTTTACTTGTTAATTATGAACATTTTTATATATTATTGTCATTATTTTTATATTTTTATTTTTTGTTTATTATTCTTGTTGTTTTGCTGGAGCTTTTCTAACCGGGCCTCTGCTGAAAAAGGGCTCATGCCCAGTTAGACCTATCATGGTTAACAAATGTCAAAATAAAAATTAATAAAATAAAAAAATCTCTTTAGCAGCTCATTAGCATGTCTCTGAATTGAATACTGAGCAGTTACAGGTAATTGCACTAGTGTTACCATGTCCAACCCACAGAACACAGTTGCTCAGACACATAAAAACATGCAGACCCACATACACAGTCTCACATACACATACACATACACATACAGCCATTAAGCTGAAACCACACCTCCACACACACAATCACACACTGCTTTGCACTATTTCCTTTCTCTGCTTATGCCATAGGAATGGTTGGCCGTACATCATCAAAAGATGGCATATACTGTTTTTTACGAGTCTATATTAAGAAATCAAAAACCCATTTGAGTGAATACCACAACACCGACACACATACCCCGAACCGCAAATATGCTGAACCCCCTAAACCTCGAAATTTAAAATCTCGAATCGTCATAGTCGGCCAACACCACCGCGCGCTACATACTACGTACCCAAACATAATAAATAAAACACATACATACACTAACCAAACCCTACTTCTAACCTTACACTAAACCTTACATACATTATTATCTATTCCCTTACATTAACCCGCACCCTAACCCTAAGGTCCGTAACTATCACACACTTACCCTACAGACATATACCCAAACAAAACAAATAATTCACACACGGACACTTAACAAAACCCTACATCTTACCCTACACTAAACCTTGCATACATTACCTATCTATGCACTTACCTTAACCCGCACCCTAACCGTAAGGTCCGTAACTATCGCACACTTACCCTACAGACATATACCCAAACAAAACAAATAATCCACACACATACACGTAACAAAACCCTACTTCTAACCCTACACTATACCTTACATACATTACCTATCTATGCACTTACCTTAGCCCGCACCCTAACCCTAAGGTCCGTAACTATCACACACTTACCTTACAGAGCTATACTGCAGACGGGCCAACCATGACAATTCGACATTTCGTGTTTCGCGGTTTTGGATGTTCACCGTTACTGTAGTTGGCGCTATATGTGTCACTCAATTCCGATTCGCTCAAACTGATCTTTGGGCTTCTAATATACACCTGTTTTTTACTTGACCTCTTAAAGAATAAGGTAGAGCTATTCTATGAATTAGTAAAGTGAACAGGCAAAACAGACTACTGAAAAACAAAATAGAGAAGAAACCACACAGTAGCACAGAACGAAATGATAAAGCGCTTTTCATTTATTCCAATAAACAAACTTCTTCAGATCAAGAAAAACAAAAAGTCACAGCTTAAATACTCTCTGGGCTAATACTTACAAAGTCAATTAACTACTTAAAGTGAAAGCTGACTTACAAGACACGCCCAATTTGCAAACACAGCTAGACTAAAAACTGCTTTTAAAGTAAAAGCTAAAAATCCAAATAGTCAGACTAAAAGTACAACTAGCGTTGTCTATAAAAATGTGTAAATCTAGCCAACGACTAAGCTAGTGAGGCAAAGAAATAATAATTACAAGTGCATAAAAACTCCGCTGGTGTTTGTAAAACTGAGTTAATACAAATACCTATGTTAGTGCACTAAACTGTGTATGTTGAAGCACATCAAGTGTGCTGAACATAATTGGTAGTAAGTAAAGTATCAAGATAAAACTACAAATTCTCAGCAAAAAATATACATAAGGTCACTGAACCAAGGTGCTCAAGAGCATTAGAATAACTGTGTCGTGCTAGTGTGGAAGGTAACCTGACACAGCCTACCTATTAAGGCTCCTAAGTTTAAGAACACTACTTAAAGAACAGTTCTCATTCAGACCTGGTGAACTGTATGCGTTGAGTCTAATTTGCCAAAACAGCTCTCGCTCTTCTAACTTAAGTGGGAGAGGAGCACCCCTGAAGTCCTGTGTGATCTGGTCAATAATCAAAAATTTAAACATATGGTTGGGATAAACTGAAATGTGTTTTGCTAGTGCATTATCAAGTTTCTGCTTCCTGATCGCAAAAGTATGTTCATAAATGCGGTCACGTAGGCGTCGTTCTGTTTTGCCCACGTAGAAAGCTGTACAGGTTTGGTACTATTGCAAACACCAGTGGTGTTTTTATGCACTTGTAATTATTATTTCTTTGACTCAATAGCTTAGTAGTGGGCTAGATTTACACATTTTTTATAGACAACGCCAGTTGTACTTTTAGTCTATTTGGATTTTTAGCTTTTACTTTAAAAGCAGTTTTTAGTCTAGTTGGGTTTGCAAATAGGGCATGTCTTGTAAGTCAGCTTTCACTTTAAGTAGTTAATTGACTTTGTAAGTATTAGCCCAGAGAGTATTTAAGCTGTGACTTTTTGTTTTTCTTGATCTGAAGAAGTTTGTTTAATGGAATAAACGAAAAGCGCTTTATCATTTCGTTCTGTGCTACTGTGTGGTTTCTTCTCTATTTTGTTATTCTATGAATTACGCTGACTTGCCGTTCCAATCCTGATGAAAAGTTCTGGGGAAGATTGTATAGCAAATTAGCATTAGCTGCACCCCTGGACTGCTCCATTTGTATGCAACCTTCACCAACAGGACTGACATAGAGCTGCAAAGCAGTGCTTTCTGAACACAGTAGCAGTATAGTGGTCTATGAATTGCTGTGGTGTAACACACAGAGTAGTCCTCCAACAGTTAACAGAATCAGGCAGATGAAACTATAACTTATGCTAGATATAGAGCTTTTAACATTTTGGAAGGTGTATTTAAATGGAACACTGCTTCAGAGTTTACCTAGCTTGATATCTCAGACTTGAACATGACTGGATGCATTCACAATATAAAAGTGATAGAAGTGCATTAACTGGCAGGGCCTTTTTTTGGTATAGTTCATATTCCTTACTAATAGCCCAGGGCATGACTGCTACAAAGTCAATTTTTCCTGATCAATGTGTGATTAAAGCAATGGTGCACGTCAAGATGACAAAGGACTTACTGCAATTTTTTTTTGGGATATAATATTTGATATTCTGGATTATAACATTTTGAGAAAAGTAGATGGCTTCAGAAACAAATTTTAGTGACTAATTTGTAACGGTATATGCCCCCATGTTCCCATTCAGTATGCGTGCCCTGTGTACACCTTTATAAGTATTCTAACTTGTAAACCTCCACAAATGAGAGATGAGAATAATCACATAATATCATCCCATCATTAGTCTTACAATGCAGTCATTTGTAATTTAGTATTTTAAGATTTGGAAAGCATTTTGTCTAAGCTGATGTATGTATGTGTGGCATTCTAACTACAGTTTCAAGTAGTAGATTTTTTGAGTTACAACTCTTTTTTTTTTTTTTTTTTTTTTAAATCACAGAACTACACTGGATACTAGATGAGCCGGTTCTGGGTCTGTTGAATAGTACTGCTCCCCCATGGTTTGAAACTAAACTTAGAATGTCTTTATTGTACATAGAAAACAGATCTTTTACTTTGCATTTGGTAGATAAACTGAAATATAGGCTGTCATATATTTCAGTCTGTATTGACCATATGTTGGCCATATCTTTATTTCAGAATGCTGAAACTGTGCTTCATGGGAAAAGTAACCCTGCGACAAACATTTTATGCTTTCATTACAAACAAAACAGGGAAAAGGAATGCCAAAAGAGAGACATTTAACAAGGTGTTATGCAAAGAGGTAGATCTGAAGTGTGTAGATGCAATTCAGAAGTTTGCAAAAGAACATACACAAGTGTTTTTGACAAAGCACATACTGAGATGGCCATCCATTCCTAACATATACACAGTCATCCGTTTTTCAAATGGAATAAAAAAATAATAGAGTCCTATAGCCAGAAATACATCCTGTTCTTTGTTATAGTTGGACAAGAGACTCCATCCTGAACATGGTCTTAACTGTAGTCATAAAATTAAAACTTAACCAAATAATTAAAAAAAATAACCAGGCATAGCTTGGTTTGTTATTATTCTTTACCCACAAATAAAAAATGATCAAAATTAAAATTACTACTAATTTCGTCTAAAACAAAAATAATGCTTTTTGGCACTAGGCAAAAGCTCAGTTCTGTCCAGCAGCTTAGCTAATGTGGGGTAAGCAGGGCAACTGCCCTGGTGCAAAGTGTTGTGTGGGAGGCATGATTAGCTGATCCAGGTCTCCCTTTAATGCTGTATATTTGTGGTCAAACCCGACGACCAAAGCACTCACTGTGTGGTCTCAACTGTAGTAACTGCTTGTTTGTAGCAAGCAGTTTGCTGCAGTTTAAAAGTAAAAAGAAAATCTCTCTTTTTTTTAACTAAAACCTGTGTGCTATAATAAAGAGATTACAGTGCGACGCAAACGGGGGCCTGTTCCACATGAACTATATGGGCAGGAGTCTGATACTCAGGGAAAGACCTCTCCAAGAGAGTTATACAGGTAAGGAACTTATCTCGTGAGCAAGGCCCTACTACAAATCAAAGAAGACAGGGGCATAAAGGGAGGGGTAAGACAAAGGCAAGAAAGGCGTGTTCATTTAACTTTACGGAACTATTTAAGTGTTGTTGACTGTGTGAAAATTATTTATCTGAAAGTATTTTAAAGCAATATCAAATACGTATGTAGCTATGACAAATTTACTTCAGTAAAGGCATAACAATTTATAAATGCAGCCTTTGCAAGTTCAATGAAAATCAGTGTGATTGCTGATGCATGTGGTTTATGCATAAGGTGGAAATGTATATCATTACACTGAAAATTATTTACTGTGAGTTTTGAGGGACCCCTCACGACTCCAAAGTGGTGTTTTAGTGTGATTCTTTGTTATCACTCTTGTAAACTAAAGTGAATTTAAACTGAAGAGGGTATATTAAAGGGAGGGATGTTTTTGCTTAAAGAAATCACTGAAAGTGATTAGCTCAAACTGCAGATAACTGTGTCTGTCAGCCCCATGCCTCTGTAAAGTTCATTTTGAATTGTATATATCTAGAGGTATAGTTTGTTTGATTGGGAGTTAATACTATCTGTGCTCGGAGGTTTACAATTTGCAATTACTTTTTTGTTTATTTGACTAGATCCTTGCTTGAAGTAATGCAATAACATTACCAAGCTGGCACATAGTTTATCCGGAAGTGTTCAAAATGTGTATTTAACATATGGAATAACAGCAAGCTTTCTACTTTAACTGACAGATGATGAGAAAGTGAATTAAGGGAAACTATTTATTAAACAAAATTTAAAAGGAAGTTTAGGTCATGAAAAGCAATGATAGAATGATAAGTATTGTTAAATGTTAAAAACTTGTACTACATAGAGCGCCATAATGATGCTCCAATATCAGTTAACAGACAGTTCAGCACTACTCTAATGTAAGACCCAGTTTTAACAACACTTAGAAGGGTGCTTAATTGTTAAGTATGCACTGTTAAGATCATGTCCGGTGCTAAAAGCTGGCAGCGCCAACCAGTAAACAACAGCCTCAGAGCATGATATGGCTTCATTTATTTATTTACATTTGTTGACCAGGAGTGTCTGACTGGACGTAGGTCAATTTTCAGCGGAGGCCCGGGGAGAAAAGCTCCACAGTTAAAATAAACAGACAGCAGTTACATTGGATTACATAGCAATTATCAATTTGATTAAAATAGCAATTAATTACAAACATATTTACAGATGAAGAATATAGTACATCAGTAGACAACTAGAATATTTATCTGCGAAGTACATAACAGACATTAACAAATGTTACAATAAGAAGTTCCTGCTGTATAATAAGTACTAGGCTTATGAGCATCTGAGCTTGCTATAATCAAGGTAGTTAGTGGGGTGGAAAGAAAGGTAGTGGTTGGATAGGGTGGGTGATATTAGAGTGGGAGTTGCAAGGGCATAGCTGGCATGTTTTTAGTTGCGCTTTTAGTAAAGTTTTGAAGTGGGTGCATAATGGTATGGAGGTAATTGTGGGTGGGAGGGAGTTTCATAATTTGGCTAGGGTGCAAGAGAATAGTGCTTCACCAGCAGAGTTATTGGCTTTAGTGATCTGCAAGTGATTTTTGTTGCTGGATTTTAGTGGTCTGGTGGTGCGATAGGGTTGGAGTAGATTCTGGAGGGATGGGATATTTAGTGGATGATTTGCTAGCTTGTGGGCAAGTGAGAGTTGATACCATTGAAGGAGGTGAGGGAGTTCAAGCCAGCCCAGTTCAGCAAGTGAGAGACAGTGGTGACTACGGTAGGATGCCCCTGTGACGAATTTGGTGATTTTGTTGTAGCAGGTCTCTAGCTTGTTTAGATCGCATTGCCTTAGATTGGTATATATTGGAGAGGCATAAAGTAGGGTGGAGATAAGGTGGGAATTTGCTATTGAAATCTTTGCTGCTTTGGTGAGAAGTTGTTTATTTCTGTATAACGCTCCTAGTTTTTTGTGGACTTTTTTTATGGTCATGGATATGTGAATGTCAAATTTTAGTTTATTGTCTATTTCCACTCCTAGCAATTTGGTGTGCTCAGTTGGGTATATAGTGGTGTTGTCTTTTGCTATTATGTTAAAGTGAGAGTTGTTTTGAGTATGTTTGGTGGGTTGGAAGATGAGTAGTTTAGTTTTGTTTGGGTTGAGTATTAATTGGGCATTGGATAACCAAGTTTCAACAGAGGAAAAGGCTTCCTGTGTGACTTTTTGCAGTTTGGGTAGGGACTGGGATGAACAGATGATGGTTGAGTCATCTCTGTATTGTATGAGAGTGCCATGTTTGGTGGCAGAGGCTAGATTATTGGTGAAAACAGAGAAGAATAGGAGTCCAAGGATGGATCCTTGGGGAACCCCTATGGAGACAGGTAGTTGGGGAGATATGTTATTCTGCCATTCAACAGATTGTTGGCGGTCAGACAGGTAACTCTGAAACTGATTGGTGACTGATTGAGAGAAGGATAGGTTACTGAGGACAGAGATGAGTTGTTTGTGTGGGACCATGTCAAATGCTTTAGATAGGTCTAGGAAAGTAGCAGAGGAGAGATAGCCATTGTTTTTATGCTGA
Source organism: Protopterus annectens (assembly GCF_019279795.1). Classification (NCBI taxonomy): domain Eukaryota; kingdom Metazoa; phylum Chordata; order Ceratodontiformes; family Protopteridae; genus Protopterus; species Protopterus annectens. Next base: position 1,139,848,202 of record NC_056748.1, on the reverse strand, counting down.
AGGATAGTGTCAGTAAAGGAGAGTAAGGCATTGGTGGTGCTATGGTTTGGTCGGAAACCGTGCTGAGTAATGGAAAGGAGGTTGTTAGTAAGGAGGTAGTCTGAGACCTGAGAGTGTATGCATCTCTCTAGTATTTTGGAGAGTGGAGAGAGAATAGCTATGGGGCGGTAATTGGTTAGTTCTGTGGAGGGGCCGCCTTTGTGAAGGGGAATTATATGTGATACTTTCCACAGTGTGGGAACGTAACTTTCTGACAGAGATCGGTTAATCAAGATGGATACTGGGTAGGCCAGAGCATCAGCTGCGATTTGTAGGTATTCACTTGGGAGGTTGTTTGCTGCTAATTTGGTGGGCTTAAATTTACTTAAGAGTTTTTATGTGTTGGAAGTAGGTACAGGAGAAAAAGAGAAGGCAGTGGGGAAATTACTAGTTGAAGGTGTGGGTTGGAGGGGAGGGGGTTGTTTTTAGCTTGTGATAGCATGGTTTGTGTGAAGTGTGTTGAATGAGGTAGCAATATTTTCAGAGGAGTGAGGGATGTTAGGAGGAGGGGTACTGACTTTACCTGGGTGGAGGATAAAGTTTATGGAGGACCAGAATTGTTTGGGGCTGTGTTGGGAGGAGTCTAGGGTAGACTGGTAGTATTGGAATTTGTCCTGTTTTATTAGCTTTTTGACTCTATTGTGTAGTTCTAGGAATTTCTGTCTAGTTGAGGGTGTTTTGGTTGTGCGTCAGTGCTCTCAGGCTTTATCCCTGTTTTTCATTTCTGACTTAGTGGCTTTCTGTAGCCATGGGGAGGGTTGTGCTTTGGTTCTGGAAAGTCTTATGGGGGCATGGTAATTAAGGATGCTCAGGAAGGTAGTATTAAAATATTCAACTGAGTCATCAAGACTGAGGTACTTTAGATGATGCCAGTTACATTCTTTGATGGATGAGATGAATGTGAGTGGGTTAAAGTTTAGTTTTTTATGTATTTGACGGTAGTTGACAGATTTAGCTTGGTATAGGTATTTTTGAGTAGGAATGTTGGGGAGTGATCACTGAGGCTATCTGATAAGCAACCTGTTATATATGACTGGAGGCTCTTACTGACTAGTATCCAATCCAGGGTAGTGTGCTTGCTGGAGTTTTTATTTATCCTGGGTGGCGATTGGACTAATTGGGTGAAGCCATGAAGGTTTACATGATGGGTTGGATGGTTGCCAGAACAGGATTGCCAGTCAATATTGAAATCACCTAAAATTATAGTTTCTTGGGGGAGATGGTGGGTAGACCAGCTGAGGAGGTTTTCTAGTAGAGGGATGCTTTGGCCAGGTGGGAAGTAGCATCCAATTATGTTGATGGTTTTGTTTTGGTTTATTTTGAGGTTGGTATATATTATTTCTTCATTGCCTATTTGTGGAGCTGATGATTTTAAGATCTGGATGTTTAGATGCTGTTTAAATATTATAGCTACACCGCCTCCTTTCTTGTTTATTCGGTCTACTCTTAGTATGCCATAACCAGTAGGGAGTATTTGCTCACTGGTAATGTGAGGTTTTAGCCAGGTTTCTGTCAGGATGACTATATCTGGGGAGTACAAGTCTATGGTATCATGGAGTTCATGGACTTTCTTGGATATATTTCTACTATTTAGGCTTAGTAGAAGGAAGTCACTTGGCTTTCTATTGGCTGTGATATGGGAGAAGTTGTGGTTTCTAGTCTGATTATGAGGATTGGGGTTGGAGATGGTAGGGCCAGGGATGGGGTGGATGTCTCCACTTAGGGCTAGTTTTGATATGCATGAGGTTATTAGTTTTCTCAGTTTTTGAATGTGTTTGATTATTAGGGAAACTTTATGATTGTGGTCTGTGGGTAATAGGTATGGTGGGAGGGTTACTATGTTAAGTTGTAGGGATGCTTTATGTTTGAGTAATATAGTTGGTAGAATATGATAGTTCTTGAGTTGGTGGGAGGGGAGCTGAGTGAGTGTAAGATATGAGTGGTGATGTGAGTAGTAGTATAGTGGTAGTGGTTGAGTGGGGGAATGATGGAGCTTTGGTAGGATGTAAGACATGCAAGGAGAGTGCATGCCGTGAGCATAGGTAAGGTATGCTTGTACATGTTAGTTGGAGGAGGTGTGATAGCAGTGGGAAGATGGGGGAGATAGTTTTGGGTTAGTACTTTGGTTGGCTATTGGAAAGATGGGAGGGGTTTGTGACTGTAATAAAGGTAGGACCACTGGGGGCGGGAGGGAATAGGGGGCAGGGTGGGGAGTGGACCGGGTAGAGACCTTGTTAGTAGCTCTTATGAGGGGCTGGAAACAATCAGGTAACAAAGTAAACTGGTAAATGAACATATGATAGTGACAAAGGGTGGTTGTAGTTTTAAAAATGGTGCCTGCCACAGGTAATATTTATTAACTTTGGGATTGGCTTAAGGTAATAAACAGGGAAGGGGAGGGGGAAAACAAGAGTGTGAGCAGGCAGTTCTTTTGTACTGCTTCTAATGAGCCAAAGAAAAGACAAGTTAGTGTTTAAGAAACAATCAGAATTGACCAAGGACCACTCTGAAACTGTAAGTCGTTTGATAACCATTTCTCAGGTGGAAAAACAGGATAACCTTGTATCAGTAGACTACTGTGGTCTCAGTTTAAATTAGCAAACACACAGTATTGACCAGTTATGGATGCTATTTGCTAACAAAAGGGAATAAGAGAGAAAGTGGAAGATGAGTGTGTGTGTGTGTGTGTGTGTGTGTGTGTGTGTGTGTGTGTGTGTGTGTGTGTGTGTGTGTGTGTGTGTGTGCAGCATATTTCTACTCCATTTCTGCCTGCTGTCTACAACATTTTAGCCACAAAAACATACTTAAGACCAACTGATTCCTTTAGACAGAGGGCACACAAGGACTTCTCCTGTTGTCTGTTTGACAGAGCTTCCCAACTAGTTTACTGGCTTTTAAAACGGGCACAATATTTCACATTGTTGTTGTCTGTTTTGTTTTTCTCTAATTAGTAGTATGTGGAGCAGACAGATTTCTGTGCTCTATAATGAATTATGACTGGATCACCAATTGTAACTTAATATTATATGTTCTCATCATGGATACCAAGCTTCCACTCTCAACACTCTTCGGTCACCTCTCCTCTCATACACTTTTGTCATCAATGTGGCTAGGTGGCTTAGCTCATCATCACCTACGTAGACTTTTTTGTATAATTCCCTTTAATGTTTACAGCTCCTTATAACATCACGGCATGTTTTGAAGATCTGGCTTCCTTAGCTAGGGAACTTCTCAATTAGGAATAGGCAGCATATATTTATTTATTTATTTTACATTTGTTGACCGGGATAGTCCAACTGGGACAAAGCCCTTTTTCAGCAGAGGCCCGGGGAGAAAAGCTCCACAGTACAAATATAAATAAAACATACATGTTGCATTAAATGTATATTTAATATGCATATTTATATGTATAAATGTATATAAAAGGGAAATGTGAAAAAAAAAAACAAAAATGAAAGAATGTTTACCTAGGAAGAACTACATTGTGGGGATTATCCACCATTTAACACATGTTCTTACTTTTATAGTTTCACTCATACATTTTAAAACTGAGTGAGGTACTTTTTATTGAGATCATAATATGAAACATGATGAGGCAAAATAAAATCATTGTGCATATATAATGCACTTTACTAAAGATGCTGCTGTTTGCTAGTGCTTATAAAATATGCAATATGATCATATGTATAAAATTTTCCAAACCAAGTGACTTAAAAAAATATTATGTGACATCAACTGATACCCTAAGATGCTGATATTGATGAACAGTCATATATACTTTCACTGTAACTATAGTCCTTAAGAGATACTAAATGTTAATTATGCAAATAGGCATGTTTTCATATTAATATAATTGTGACATTAAACATGCATTCAGGAATTTCTTACTATCATCTCTAATTCTGAAAGGGGTACCACAAGAAGTACATCCTAAAGTGACCATTTCTCTATAATGGTAACCCTTTCAAATTCTTAAAGAGCCCACCACTGTGGTTCTATGTGGTCTATAGAATCATTGTGGTGGTTTCTCACCTTGGCTTCCACAATACCAATATGGCCTTCTAAGGAAGCAACATATGATAATTACCATGTGTGCTCTGTCCTGGATATGCCTATATAAATTAACATGGTAATCCTCATTAGTTAATACAGCCAAAAGCCTGTGTTCACCCATTGCTTTTAGTTGTAGATATTGCTTATCAGTTTTGTGTCAGGTAGTTTAGTGGAGAGGTAATGGTGTGTGTGTGTGTGTGTGTGTGTGTGTGTGTGTGGGGGGGGGGTTATGACAGCAGGAAGGTAATTTAGGAATGGGTAAAGCAGGTGTGTATGTATGGGAGAATAAGTGAATATGTCAGTGTATGTGATCAGGTGTGTGTGTGTGTGTGTGTGTGTGTGTGTGTGTGTGTGTGTGTGTGTGTGTGTGTGTGTGTGTGTGTGTCATACCCCCTAGACTAATGAGCAAAGGCTGCAGTACTGGTTGGAGGGGGTCAATGGACACCAGGGACACAGGTTTTTCAGTAAAAAGCAGTAAATAAACTATAGCAAGTATAAAGCTTCAATGTCTGCCATTATTGACTAACTGTATATGTCATGACAAGGGACATGATAAATCTAAGAGGCAAAACAATGGACATTCTATAAAATTAGGGACAGCTGACAGGTATGAGAATGTGTCCGTATCTCTGAATTTGGATGTGTGAATGTGTGGGGGAGAATGAACAGGAGAATGGTTGTCTGTGCTAACACAATGTATGGGCAGCTTTTAGTAACAAGGAAAACTGTCCCTTTCTGCTGCAGCAGTTTAAACTAATGCCAGGATTCTTTTTGAATCCCAGCTCAAGTTTGGTTACACAAAAGTGCTACTAACACTATGCTTAGGCTGTGCAATTTCCAAGATGTGGACATGAGCATTTAGATAGAAAACATTTATTTATGGTGTCAGAGTATATCAAGTGAGAATCGTTTGCTGCTTGGTGATATGTTGAGTTAGAGTTTAAAAAACAAGTTTGAAGGACTGATTAAGATGCAAGCTACAATGTTTCTTACACTTTGTATGACAAAATATTCCCACATTAACTCAATAATGCAATTTTCTACCACAAATGGCTTTATGGTTTGGAGTTACCTGGCACTACTGAATCAAAAATAAGTTCTGTGTGCCTGGAAGCTGAATGGTGCTTTGCATGAGGCAAAAAAGCTGAAGATATTCTCTCTGATGGTATCTATCCATGCCTTGTCTCTGTGGGGGTTAGCTTAATGCATGATACCATCACAATATGAGATAATGCAATTATTCCTCACATTGCTTCTGGGTGTGGCAGGTCATTGTAAGCTGTAGTAGGACTGTGGCATGCTCCTGAAAACATCATCTACTTAGAGAAAAACTCATTCTCCGATGCAGTTAATCATATCTCATAAGTCATTTGTCTCTACATATTATCTAGATGTAATTTAGTGTCCAGAAAACCTTTAATGCCTTTAGCTTCATTACATGTTCCATGGCACATATTAAAGATGATCCACCATTTCAATCTTCTTTTTTATCAGAAAAACATCTGTCTTAGTCTAAATAACCAAGGCTACAATAGCCATTTTTGCTAAGCTTTTGCAACTTGAAAGTATGCCTTGTTGAGGCCAGTACAGTATAATAGAGAATATCTTAAACTCTTCTCAGTTATTATATTTTTAGATAAATATGCCGTGAAGAATTGGGATGAGTCGGTTTTACTGCAACACTTTTAAACAAATTGGTTTGGGTTCACCCAGTTTCCTCTATCCTTGTTCTTTAGTTAATGTGTCATTTGAATTCTTTATTAGCATGAAGACAAAATTTCAAGTGGAAAGGCTGCAAACAGCAGTGTTTTGTTGAAAATGGAATCTAGGTATTTGTTGATTCTATGAAGGAATACAGGTGGCAGTGCTTAGTAGTAAATGGATGTGTGCACTGAATGAAGCGTTGATGGCCGCAGTGCCGAAGTGTGAAAATATTTGCACACAGAATGGAATTGTATCTATTAGCGGGTAATCTGTACCTGTCCATGGGAAGTGTCATACAATATGCATTTAGAAACCAAGTATCACATTTTCCTTTGGCAGTAAAGATCTTAAAATAACAGTTTTCTCTTTTACAGTCTTCTCTTTCACTTTTGAGGTGCTTAAATTGTCTTGGAATTCACATTCTTACTGTTGCTCCATGACTTAAAGCAATTTCTGTCTCACCTAAAATTTGCACAGCCAATTCAAACCCCTCACAAAAGCCTTTTTACTTCCTCCATCCTTTTCATAGCCACCACTGCACTGCACTCACCAAAGTCCTTCTGACCTTTGCTTTTTTTATGCAATAATATATGTAAAGGATATGGCCAGTGCTGTGACACAGAGATATTTAAGCCCTGATTATGTTCCAGGCAACCCAAGTTCACTTAGCTGCTCTGGTAATTGAGGGACCAGCAGGGGAAGGATGGGGGAGTGCACATCCAAGGGGAAAGGACAGTTATGTGGGCATTCAGAAAGATGTCCTTTGGAAAGGCTGGGTATGACACAGGGAGGGCCTAGTCAAAAGGGGGGACTAGGGTGGACACATCCAATTAGCTGCACTGGTACTTGAGAGCCTGGCCGGGAAAGGATGGGTGCATGTGCATACCAGGGGTGAGGACAGCTGTTTGGGCATTCCATAAGACATCCCAGACAAATGCTGGGGATGCCACAGGGAGGGTGCAGTCCAAAGGGAGGATTAGGGTAGAAACATGGCTGAGCTCCTGCTGAGGTGAGGGCAAGATATCACACATTCCCATTGCATGCCTGCCCCTCATGACGCAACTACATAATTGTAGGGAGAGAGAGAGGGACGTGAGCTAGGCCATAAGAAAAAAAATGCAGCTGTTGGATAGCAGTACCCCCTGAAAGTCCTCAAGTTCTAAGTTGAACCCAGCTGTAACTTAGTCTTAATCCAAGAATGGAGTGGAGTGACCAGCAGACCCAATAATGGATGTGGGTCGTTGGAGATTGCTATCAGAATAAAGCAGGGAAGCAAGGCGAGCATCTAAAAACAACATATCTACACCTCATCAGCTTTAGGATTCTTATCTTCTCATCTTCTCATTATATTACTTAAACATAATTCATCCATCTTGTGTCCCCCTTAACCCTGTGAAAACATTTTATATACTATCTTATTCTTTTGATTGGGATCTGACAAGGAACATTACAAATACTGTCCTGTTTCTGCTTCAGAGGCACTCATAATTGATAGTGCATTCTTAATTAGATGAATTTGTAAGAAATGTCTTCTTACTATGTTAAGTGAAGCTTGCCAAGGAGTCAACAAAATGAGCTAATAAAACTATATAATAAATAAAGAAGACAGAAAACAGTGTATTTATCTTTCTGTCACAAATGCATTAGCAAATAGATGTAAATCAAGTAATGTGAATTGTTTGTAAAAGCGTAGCTACCTTTGTACTGAATAAAAGTGGTAATCTGCATGCACCAGCATGACTTGTTGTCTGCATTAAAAATGTAATAGCAAGTGAATACAATTGAGCTTAAAGTAGAATAGCCATTTACTTTCAAGATGAGTGATATATTACACTGCCAGATATGTGATATATTACCCTGGCAGATGAGTGATGCATTGCAGAGTGCTAATTATTGGTTTTCTTTTAATTAAAACAGCTTGTTACTCACTGATTTAGGCAAACTACCTTAATTGTTCCCTCTCTAACGTCCTTTACCCATATAAAACATGTTATACTCTTGTTATGTACTGATTAGTTGATCACAAAGGTGTATGTTACCTTAGTTTACAGGATTGTTTTTATATTCATGATTCTCATTCTAATACATGATTCATCCAAATATATTTCTGTCTTTAATTCTAAATGTATATGAAGGGGTAACCCTCTACAGTTTATTCTCTTGCAGTGCTGTTACATATCTTCAACATCTTTCTTTCTTTCACACGTTTACACAGAAAGTCTCAATGATTAAACATATAAGCCCTGCCAAAAAGCTCAGTTTAGGGTGATATGTTATACAGTTTGTTTTTCATTCCCTCATCTTGCACAGTTTGAATTGTTCCCCTAATAATTTCTGTTCTTACACATTTTTTCTCACTAATACTACCACATCCAGATATTTCTTTGATGATACTTTACTTCAACTGTATGATGACCTGCTGAAGTTTAGATGGACTTCTATAAGGACTGAATAGCAGAGTCTGCTGCATTTATGGAGAGATTCTTCACCTTAACACATGCATCGAGATCTCAGTCCCATTCTGAAAAAAATATAGTGCCAAGTGTAGAAAGACCCCCTCCTTCTTTTGTGGGACCCAGTATAAAGCTGAATAAGAAGAAAAATAATAACTGAAACAAACTGAAATCACAGCATTTGACAATCAAACCCAGGGAACCAAGCAAAGAATTTAAAAATAAAATCAAATCCACTACTGTGAAGTATGAACTGAAAATCACCATGTCTGTCAAAAAAAGCCAGATGTCCTTTTTCATCTATGTCACGACACTTTGAAATAGTACCCAGCAGTGGACAGAACTCAACAAATAATACCCATCAGTGCACAAAACTCAACAAATAATACCAAACAGTGCACAGAACTCAACAAATACCCAGCACCGTACAAAACTCAACAAATAATACCCAGCACCACACAGAACTCAACAAATAATACCCAACACCACACAGAACTCAACAAATAGTAGCCAGCACCATGCAAAACTCAACAAATAATACCCAGCATCATGCAGAACTCAACAAACACACACAAAAAAAGAGCTCCATTAGGGAATTGTAGAGCCAAACTCAAAATGCACAAAGCGTAATAACAAGAAAGGCTACTCTAAACATGGATGGCATTCTTCATCAAGTAACTTTAATAAAGACAGCTGAAAAGGCTGTACAAACTGCTTCATCAGTTCTAGTACAAACAAATTCTCGTGCTTCAATTTAAAAGTTTTGGGTTCACATGTCTAAATGACATCACATTCACATTTAAAGAGATAGCATCATTTACACTTCTGTTGTAGTAATTTCAAAACAGGTTTCAAGTTTACTGCTTCATTTAAACGACATATTATGTCAGCATGTAGTTCAATTAATATAGTTATATATTCAAAATGTTCTGTTTTAGTTAATAAATCATCTCCCCTGTCCAACTGCTATACTATCTCAATGCTCATAAAAGTAAAATAGTGTCCTTCACCTGCAATATTGAATTGTTTAAATAAGGAATTTATTTGAACTTGCCTCCTTATATAAGATATGTGATTATATACAGTCTACAGTTAGTTTTACCCACAGAGTAAGCTTTACAGCCAATACACAGGGCAAAACATTTTACTCTTTGTGTTACAGGTTGCAGTCCCATTTACCAAATATTTCTTTCTACTCACTGGGTATATGAAGCTATCTGTCATTATCTTTTTATGTGTTTACAGAAAAGTACAGTTAAAACAGGGGACTATACCTTGTTTAGTTAAATTATGTTTATGACCTTTCTTCTGCTCTTTATAATATAATCCGTTTTTCAAATTCACTGCCTTTCTATATCCAAAATATAGTGCATCCAAATACTCGTTTAGAACTGTGTCCTTCAAAAATTGTAAAATAAACCAATTTTTCTTAATGACCTCCTGGATTCCCTTGGAATGAGTATTATATGTATGCATAAATCTAACATGATTACTGACTTTTTTACTTGCCCATATTCTGCTGTCTTATCATCTGTAGATGCCGGTCATGTTCTATCACTTCTTTTTTATTATTACCATCTTTCAACCTCTTCATTATGATATCCAGAGATAAAAATTGTTTCTTGAGCTGAAATAATTGGTTATTCATAATTTCTTCATTATTATTTGATTTAACAACCCTGTCCATCTGGTTCTTACCTGTGTAAGGAAACAAACAGTGAATGCATACCAGATCTATGTAAAGATGTATTGTTTTTTAGCTGTGGTAGTTAGTTCTATATTACTGGACGTAATTAAAGTGAAGTCCGATAAATGTATTTCTTCTGCAGACATTGATGACTTAAAGTTCAGAAAGTCTACTGTGGTAGTTAGAAAATCACTACATAAAGTAAAATATGTAGGCTCACCTTACCATAATAGAAAGATGTCATCTAGAAACCATTAATAAAAGCAGGACTCTATCTAAAAATAAATTAGTTTGTGAAAATATAAAAGCATTTTTCTATTGGGATAACACTATGACAGCATAATAATTGGCTGCTGGTGTGCCCATAGCAGCACCCTTTTTCCATAAATAACAATTTATCATACATAAAAAAGCATTATTGGTCAAAATTAACTCTGGTAATTTAAATATCAGACTTTGTATTTACAAACACTCTCACCAAATGTATATCAAATTAATTCAGAATCACTTTAAATAACAAATTCATGTCCATCATTATCATAATAAAGTCCAAATGATGTTCATACATATATCAGTTATAAAGTTATGAACAATCAGGTCTGCCTTTTATATAACTTCTACAAAACAGTAGAAAATCCTTCAACTTTGTCTCTCAGTATTTAGATAAAGGTTCTGTCATCCATCCCCTACAGAAGACTGTGGTCTCATTGGTGGGAATAGTATGTCCTTGTGTATTTTTTGAAGACCATAAAACTTAGGAATTATTGGGTAAGGGACATAAAACAAATTCATATGCTTTGAAGATGAGAGGTCTTCAATGAGCAGTAAATAAACTTCACTGCTAACCTTGCTAATGATCCTCCTAACATCTAATTGATTCAAGACCTCATATATGTCAGTGTCTGTGATAAAGAAAGCAAACTGGAATTATAACATTCTATGTCTATGATGACAATACCTTCCCCCTTATCTGCATTTTTAATTATAATATCACTATTGGAGATAAGCGAATCTAAAGCCTCCCTTTCTCTAGCTGTTATATTACGAAACTTTTTAGTCTTATCCAGAAATAATGCCCTCATATCCAGTTCACACATGCTTGTTGAAATGCATAAATGGTGGCTGTTTGGAACTACATTCTACTACATGAGTCTACTTCAGACCATCGCAATACCGCATCATCGAGTCACAAAACATTGAGATGGAAAGAATGAAATCTGATAACATCGAAGGCCAACATTATTGAAACTTTAGAAATCAAACCAGGTAGACACAACTATTTAAGGATGATCACACGGAAGTCAGAGCACCTTCTCCATTTAATAAAAAAATCTAACAAAAAATACCTGTTTCAACAGTTTTGCAGGGCAGCAAGCCCTGCACACACCCCCACCCCATCCCTGTGCATTATATATTCCAACTCTGAGATCGCACTACAGTGGGGTAAGGGTACATTTCATGATTCCCACAAATGTTGAAAAGCAATAGGTGTTTTTGTTTAACACTGTTATTAAATGCAGAAGCTGTTCTGATGACTGCAATGAGATCTCCATTCCATAGTTCTGTGTCCTACCTGACATGCACAGTACCTGGTTCAATGTTTCACGTTTTGATAATGTTGGCCTTAAGTATGCATGTGAAGAAGAAACATTTTAAATTTAATAAATGAGTAAGTAGTCTCAAATGTGCATGAGAGTCAGAGTTCATATACCCAGTGGGTAGACAGAAATATTTGGTAAAGGGGACTGCAACCTGTAACATGAAAAATATCATATATCTTGTCCTTTGTATGGGCTGTGAAGCTTTCTATATAGGTAGAACTAACTGTAGGCTGAAGGACAGAATATATAATCATCTATCTGATACAAGTAGCAAGTTCAAACTAACACCTTATTTAAACACTTAGGACACTCCTTTACTTTTATGATAGTATACCAATCGGACAGAGGAGGTGATGCAGTAATTAAAACAGAAAATTTGTAATATAAATGGATTGCAGGACTTCTTGCTGACACAGTACCTAGTTTAAATAAAGCAGTAAACTTGAAACCTATTTTGAAATTACAATGGAAGTGCAAATGATTTAGTCTCTTTAAATTTGAACATGATGTCATTTAGACACATGACTCTGAACATTTTTAAATTGCAGCCTTTGAATTTGTTTGTACTAGACCTAATGAAGCAGTTTGTGAAAGCTTTTTAGTTCATCTTTACTAAAGTTATTTGCTCAAGAAAATGATCCATGTTTGGTGAATCCATTCTAGTTGTTACACTGCACAGAACTGGGACATGATGACAGTACATATTCTTTCTCTGAAGTCATACTTGGCATATTAGCAGATAATTTCTTTCAAACTTCTTTCCCGCATTTCCACCCTGTCTCTATACCCTTGACACCCGGTGACTGCTTCCAACATATCACTACTGAGCAAGTCCTCAAAATGCTCTCCAAGATCAAAAACTATAGTTCCATGGGTCCAGAAAACATTCCAATGCATATCTTTGATAGCTTAAAGCTCTTTCTTACTTATCTACTCTATAATGTGTTCAGTTTCATCTAGCTTTGTAAATAAAGTGTGGAAAACAGCTATGGTCATCTCTTTTCACAAATGAGGATCCACTAGTGATGTAAGCAACTATCAAATCAAATTTCACAAACCTTATCTGAAAAGCAATGGAACATGTTACTGTTGGCATTATAAACTCAGATACTGAGAGTCTGCAGTCCACTGACCCAAACCAGTTTTGGTTTATGAATGGTATTTCATGAATGATGGACCTCTTGAAAGAGTCTCAGAGGCCTAAACAAAGGCAAGTCAGTACAAAGTGTACACTTCAACGTTGACACGGTCTGGGGCACAATACCACACTTGGGCAACACACATACGCAAGTCGTGTGTAACAAATCCCTATGTTACCTAACTAATAGCAAACCAGTTCACTGGAGAACCCAGCCAGTAAAACTGTGGGGCAAACTGTCTCACAAGAGATTCCATAGGATTAAGAAATCAAGCTGCTCTTTATTTGACTTGTATTCTCAGATGTCAAGAGACTCTACTTAACCAAGTTTGCTGATGACTGAAAACTTGGTGCCGTAGAAAATACTCCCATGAGTACCGTATCCTGTAAGAAGGGCTAACATTAAAAAAAAATGTTCCAAAACTATGGCCTTAAGCCAAATGCAAAAAGTATAATGTAGTTGTCCTTGGGAAATACAAGCACCCATGCTGCTACAATATCAGTGGTATTCATTTATGACTGCCAGTTATCAGAGGCTTGGGAAGGTTAGTTGAATGAACGCCATACAGCATGAGCCAGAAGACTGTCCTTATCCTTTTACCAGCTGATCTCTACAGCTACATCTTCTAGGCCCAGGGGCATTATCATGCCGGTCTACTCATCTCAACGCAGGCACACTATGAAATAGAATTCTCCTATTTGTATGCATCCACACAGATACTTTGCCCAGTACAAAAGATCCCTATCCGTCTTTAAAATGGCTCGGCTAGGGACCTCGGCTCCTTTTCCTGTGCTGATCCTGCCTCCTTCTTTAAAATGGCTTGGCTAGGGACCTCGGCTCCTTTTCCTGTGCTGATCCTGCCTCCTTCTTTAAAATGGCTCGGCTAGGGACCTCGGCTCCTTTTCCTGTGCTGATGCTGCCTCCTTCTTTAAAAATGCTCGGCTAGGGACCTCGGCTCCTTTTCCTGTGCTTATGCTGCCTCCTTCTTTAAAATAGCTCGGCTAGGGACCTCGGCTCCTTTTCCTGTGCTGATGCTGCCTCCTTCTTTAAAATGGCTCGGCTAGGGACCTCGGCTCCTTTTCCTGTGCTGATGCTGCCTCCTTTTTTAAAATGGCCCGGCTAGGGACCTCGGCTCCTTTTCCTGTGCTGATGCTGCCTCCTTCTTTAAAATGGCTCGGCTAGGGACCTCGGCTCCATTTCATGTGCTGATACTGCCTCCTTCTTTAAAATGGCTCGGCTAGGGACCTCGGCTCCTTTTCCTGTGCTGATGCTGCCTCCTTCTTTAAAATGGCTTGGATAGGGACCTCGGCTTCTTTTCCTGTGCTGATGCTGCCTCCTTCTTTAAAATGTCTCGGCTAGGGACCTCGGCTCCTTTTCCTGTGCTGATCCTGCCTCCTTCTTTAAAATGGCTCGGCTAGGGACCTCGGCTCCTTTTCCTGTGCTGATGCTGCCTCCTTCTTTAAAATGGCTTGGCTAGGGACCTCGGCTCCTTTTCCTGTGCTGATGCTGCCTCCTTCTTTAAAATGGCTCGGCTAGGGACCTCGGCTCCTTTTCCTGTGCTGATGCTGCCTCCTTCTTTAAAATGGCTCGGCTAGGGACCTCGGCTCCTTTTCCTGTGCTGATGCTGCCTCCTTCTTTAAAATGGCTCGGCTAGGGACCTCGGCTCCTTTTCCTGTGCTGATCCTGCCTCCTTCTTTAAAATGGCTCGGCTAGGGACCTCGGCTCCTTTTCCTGTGCTGATGCTGCCTCCTTCTTTAAAATGGCTCGGCTAGGGACCTCAGCTCCTTTTCCTGTGCTGATGCTGCCTCCTTCTTTAAAATGGCTTGGCTAGGGACCTCGGCTCCTTTTCCTGTGCTGATGCTGCCTCCTTCTTTAAAATGGCTCGGTTAGGGACCTCGGCTCCTTTTCCTGTGCTGATGCTGCCTCCTTCTTTAAAATGGCTCGGCTAGGGACCTCGGCTCCTTTTCCTGTGCTGATGCTGCCTCCTTCTTTAAAATGGCTCGGCTAGGGACCTCGGCTCCTTTTCCTGTGCTGATGCTGCCTCCTTCTTTAAAATGGCTCGGCTAGGGACCTCGGCTCCTTTTCCTGTAATGATCCTGCCTCCTTCTTTAAAATGGCTCGGCTAGGGACCTCGGCTCCTTTTCCTGTGCTGATGCTGCCTCCTTCTTTAAAATGGCTTGGCTAGGGACCTCGGCTCCTTTTCCTGTGCTGATGCTGCCATTCTTTTTTTTCTCCGACAGACTATTTATGGGTGTTTTTTATTGTGACACATACGGCCTCGAAAGACTCCATCCTGATTAACCATTCATATTTACAAAAGTGGGAATACTATGAACACCTGCACTAAAGACATCAACCTTCATCGTAATACAAACAGAACCTGCTGCAGAGACCACTTCCACTTTTATGGAAGAAAGTCTCCTTACATAGTAAACCGATTCCCTCACCCTCTTCATACTTAACATGGTTTACTGGGTGGGCACTGTAAACAAAACCCTCAACTTCCTCCACTACAGTCCTTCTTGTATAGGGGTAGCTTGTAGGGGATATTCTGCGGCTAAGCTTCTTACATTTTCGATCAGATAAATTGCCTTGTCATTTTTTCACGTTTTCCGTTTCCTTAATTACTAACTACTTTACCTCTCTCAGAAATTGTTAATCTTTCGGTGCATTTTTTTCAAGACCGTCAACAACCTTCAAGATGTCAGTAATCATGATAGTATCTCTCTTTCAGAACTGGTGTCCAGTAAATATAGTAGTGTCTCTGTGTCTGTCTCTACCTATATCTCATGCAGTATTTCTGAAATGTAAGTAATTCTGATTTGAACCCTTTGTGGTTTCTCATCTGGTTATTAAATTATGATTACTTTTCAGAGCCTCTGAGACACAGTTATTAAATATAATGATGATTGCTTTGCCACTGTTGTCAGATTTAAGTGGGCCTTTCAGTTGATATATTATATCATACTCGGCTCTTAAACTGTGAGATCTAGGCAGTTGTTTTAGTGTCTCATAATCTGCTCTGAAACTAAAGACTTCCTTCCCATCCTAATGGTGCTCCAGAAGTCCAGTCTCAAAGGTAAAACCTAAATCTGCTCTGAACTGGTGGTCAAGAGCACTACATACACAAAATGTCATAGATATAGCTAACCTTCTGGCAGACAGATTCAGTGAAAACTTCAATCCTTGTCCCCCCATAGGTAAACCAGGGCATCCCCAGTACCTGCCCCCCTCCCCTCAACACCAGGGAGCAGATCATTAATTCCGTCTCAAAGGCAAAAAATACAGCCACCGTGGGACCTGACAACCCCTCAGCTGTGTCCTTCATGAAGTCAGGCATGAGTTCTCAGCACCACTAGGCACCCTATTCAACCAAAGCCTGAGCACCGGCTTCATGCCAGCCAAATGGAGGGCAGCCACTGTCATGCCTCTACACAAAGGTGTAGAACCTTATAAACAAGGACATTGGCAAACTCCAAACAGTTGACACCATAAAGTTTGGTTTTGTCAAGGGGGAGATTATGCCTGTTAAACTTGGTTGACTTCTTTGAAACAGTCACCAAACCCATGGACGAGAAGATGATGGTGCACACTGCCTACATTGAAGGACATGATGGTGCACACTGCCTACATTGACCTAGCCAAAGCCTTGGACACTATTCCCCACTCGAGCATAACAGATAAACTCTCCTAGCTAGGCATCAACCTGTTATGTTACCAGATAGGCAGCTAACTGGCTTACTGATAGAACCTACTCAGTCAAAATAGGGGAAGCCACCTCTAGTAGTAGACCCGTAATGAGCGGCATACCACAAGGATCTGTCTTGGGGCCTCTACTGTTTGGAATATACTTTTCTGAGGTGTAAGTCAAAACCAGTGGTCTGTGGCTGACCAAGTTTGCAGATGACTGCCAGCTGGGTGCTGCCTTAAATTCCCCTAGTGATTTGTACCTTGCCAAGCACATGCAGCAGCTGGAGTGACTAAAGAGGTTCCTGACAAGGAAAATCCAGGGTCTCAAATACCTATCCTGTACAGATAGGCTAAAAGCCATGTCCCTCTACTCAGTCTCATACAGACTGCTGAGAGGTGACCTGTGTCTGACATACAAGGCCATCTCAGATCCAGCCTTGATGGAGTTGCTGCATATCCTTAAGTCAAATTCCACTCGAGCAACCCGCATGCATGGCCTCAACCTGGTCTGTGACATTAATAGAACTTGTTAGCAGGATAGATTTGTATCCCAAAGACTCCCCCATCTGTGGAATAGACTCCCTTTCCATGTCAAGCAGAGTACCTCACTAGTCTTGTTTAAGAGGAACCTGGATGACTAGATGGGAAACAGAAAATACGCCCCTGGGATCCCATCTGTGACTGCTGGAGGGGGAAACAGGTGCTGACTTTGTGAGAATGTGGGCAAATTTCTTGGCTAGGCCGATAAGGGCCTCCAGGCCAATGGCCTAGTATCATCCTATGAACCTACGAACCTAAGTATCTATGCTTGGACCACTCTTCTTCAAAATAGTTGTCAATGACCTGCATACTTTACTAACCAATGGCACCTTTATCCGATGTGCAGATGGCTCTGCCAATGTAACTTTTGCCCCTTCCATCTCTGAACTACAAAGAGACAGACAACACTCCTTAACTACTGAGTCATGACTACAATTATCAACAGCTCTTTCATGCAATGTGACAG
Source organism: Protopterus annectens (assembly GCF_019279795.1). Lineage (NCBI taxonomy): Eukaryota > Metazoa > Chordata > Ceratodontiformes > Protopteridae > Protopterus > Protopterus annectens. The sequence goes on along the minus strand of NC_056748.1, from coordinate 1,139,830,830 downwards.
AGGTCTCATACATCTATAATGCCCACAGTTGTGAATGTCCTCTTTGTTCTTTTACTCTGGCACTGGATTAGAGATAATTAATGATGCTGATGTTTGTTTTTTTATTTCAAATTCCTTGTTAGAGACTGTTTTTAGCATAGATGTAAAGTCCTCAAATTGAGGAGAAGCATTAGCTTTCCATCTTCTAGTGATGCTCTTTCTTGCGATAGCTAGTATAGTCCGTAATACGCAGCACTGATCTTTTTTTTTTTTGCTGTTAAGTATTGCAGAGCTGAAAACAATCAAATCCTTTGAAACTGAAAATTTGTCTGTCCATATTACCTGTAAAAAATTATGAACTTTTTAGGCACGGAAATGGTACACACAGTTTAAATGTTGAAACATATCATATATGTAGCCATACCATTCCTCCTACCATGTGACTAGCTATACCCCGCACCCTTGTTACTTTATATAACTAGCCCAAGTCTCACTGACAAGGAGAAAGGGGGGAAATCCCAGTTCAAAATATTCAGTGAAATGTATTTTCAACTGAATTCAGTGGATCAATATAATTTTGATGAAAAACTCATTAAGTGAAAATGAAATGTGTGTGCGAATGCACTTGCAACTGTTTTATGTCCATTACAAATATAATTACTGAAGACTGCAAAATGAGAAACTAAACTGCAAAGCAAATTTGTTACATTAAAGTATTTGACTAAGTATGCACTGAAGTCTTGTTTCTACCCCCTATGCTCAAACCAGGAAGGAGAAGCATTACTACAGTAGATTGATAAAGCCTGGTTCTCATTTGATGTTTTCAGTCACACAACTTGCCAAGCTATGTTTCAATGTGTAATGAATATTGAAAAATCTGGTCTGTTTATACGAAAAATGTTTTTTTTTACATTTTTTTCTTTATTTTCTGTCCCACTTTGGTCTGATGTGAAGAAATACAACATTTTTGTATTTCTGTTTTAGTGGTTTTAAAATTGTGGTTACATAGTATCTGTTAAATGACATTTTGAATTTTCTAGAAAAGGCTGGACATGGACTTGAAAGAGATTTTAACTACAGTGCAGCAGTACAAAAGTGTGGTAAAGTATTCAGTACTTAAGGCTTTTTGTTTATAGATATTAAACACTGACCAACCAAGTATCTTTTTCATACGAAAGCATAGTTATTATCAGGATGTGTTATTCTGTCTTGCAGCAATGTGAATTCCCTTGGGGCCCACAAAATTTTCAAGACAGAATATTTCCATAAGAAACTTAAATGACAACTTTTATGAAAAAAATCCTTAAAACAGGAATGCAGTAAAGTTGTGTATATAAACTTACCATAATATTTGATGATCAAATGATCACTACTGCAGTCACCCTACCTATGCGAGTCATATCCAGCCAAGGATATAACAGCCTGACAGCTTTCAAAGTTTCAGGGCACCTTCCATGCATCAAACTGTCATTTTTAGCTGAGCTGACTGAAAGACAAGCTTGGATGCCAAGCCCTTCAGACCTTTCCTGTCAACAGAGGGAGGGAGGCTGAGCCCTGAAAGAACACTAGGTATAACAAAAAATAAATGTCCACACCCTGGAGTAAAAATCACACCAAAATCAAGGGAGGTGAAGGGAGGGAATAACTATTGCAGGCGTGATCATTCGAACATCTACTGTTATGATAGGTTTACTTACACGACTGTACTATGTTCATCATATTGATCACAGCTAAAGTAGCCTTAGCTATAAGTTTAGATTACCCCAACTTACTACATTTGGGAGGTAGAAGGTGAAGAGTTCAGAAGCCCCTGGAGAATGGTCCTAGCAAAGCCTGATCTGGGCCTAGAAAAGGAAACAGTCTTACAGTGCTTTGTAAAAGTATGCAATGAGGACCGAGCAACAGCTTCTCAAATACACCTAGAATCCAAACCTTTGCAAAAATGCCATAGATGAAGCCAAGACCCTGGCAGAGTGGGGCTTGACCCTACCTGGAATAGTTTTGTTATTGAAAGTATAATAAAAGGTAATAGCTTAAGACAGCCATTTGGAAATTGGCTGCAAAGGTTGTCCATTCTTTTAACCTTCGCAAGAAATGAACAACTGATCCAAAGATCTGAAAGATTTACTTCTGTCAAATGTCTACCTCATTTATAGTTTCAGGATAAAAAATAAGGAGATGGATAGTTTAGTAAACTCAGATACCACTTTAGGAATAAACGGAGGATTACTTCTCAAAGAAACTCAGTCCCTGTGGAAAATGAGATATGGTTGACAAGCCATAAGAGCTTACAGAGATACTGTTTTTGCAGACGTCAGAGTAATCAGTAAAACTATTTTGCATGTCAAGAAACCCAAGTCAGCCAGGTTAGTTGTTTTAAATAACACAAAATTAAGATCACAAGGAAGGGCCACAGGCTTACTAGGGGACCCCTTTTGCAAAACCCTTTCAAAAACATTTTGACATGAGATTGCGCTGAAAGAGGAGGATCCATGGGCAGACTTGCTGAAATTGCTAATAAATGAACCCAGATAGAGGAATAAGAAACACCATAGCATAGCAAATCAGCATATATTGTAAAACCAGAGAACAACTAGTCCTGAATAGGTGTTAGTTATTTTTCTGGTACTACCTACAGAACATTTTCCATTGGTTAATATAAGATTTTCTAGTAGCAGTCTTTCTTGTTTCCACGTCCTCAGTAAACATGTGCCTAAAAGGAATTAAGACCCTATCAGTAGCGGCTGGTGACTTCAAATTAAAGGAGGGCTGCAGGAGACAGCTGAATGGGTGGGGCCAATGGGAAGGGGTGTGGCCAACTAGAAAGGGGTGGGGCTATGCTCAAATCCACAACAACTGGAACTTTAATTAAATAAATATGCTGCCCTGGGTGCCAAACAGTCATTACGAGAGTCCAATCAAGACAAAATGAAGTGTAGAGGACAAAAATATTTCAATGCATTGTCCACATGACACCTTAACTTAATATCCAGATGGAAACAGGCTATGAGGCATAAAAAAATAAATTACTTTTTAAATATATTATTGGAATGCCAGTCAAAATCAAACTCAAACCACTACTCCTTCCACTGCAGTTCTAATTATAATTTATATTCACCTTTATAAAATTACCAAGTTACATGCTAAAAGTAGCAATTTCTGTGATACCCCCACTTGTAAAAATGTTTCTTATCCAAAAAAGACCTGCTGCCTGACACAACTATCTACTTGTTTCATGGGGAAGACATGATCAAAGTAAAAAAATGAACAGCAAACAAGAAACAAGCTCAAGATAAATTGCTTAAAGGATTACTGTACAGGTTATGGACCACACATGATAGATTGGCATTCTGTTTAGTTTATGGATAAAGCCTGCAAAGATGACTGCAAGTCTCCAACAAAGGTAAAGAGCTTGTTAAAATACTGTAATCCTGTCCTTTATTACAAATACTGTCATATGCATTTCAATACCCAAGGCTTATACATTATCTAGTTATGTAAATATTCTCTGCATGGCAACAGCAAAAAGGCTTTCAATGCTGGTAATTCTTTAACAGTATGCTTATTAAAGCTTACTTGCATCTTACAATCTCCGACAAGCTTACCTGATGCTCATTAAATCATTGCTACTTAAACAGAGCAACAGGGCACTGTGACAGCATGCATTTCCTGAATAATAAGAAGCATAAATCAACAGTATAAAAATCTGACTGAAAACCAGAACATTCTGCAAAATCAAGGACAGATGAAAAGCCATGGTCGTACTTGTGGTCTACCTTGGATGGGGGAGTACTCTGCACGCTTACACTGCATAACTGCTCCTTGCCTTCCTTGGACACATCCAGAGCCACTACAATGGGGAGTGGGGTGCAACAAGTATGTCATAATTTGAAATGTCTCTGGCTGACAGTGATGGCTCTGACACTCATACCTCTCAACTTCAGAGCAAGAAATCTGGACAAAGCCATACATAGAACTAGAAGTCGGACACAGGCCCAAAAATAAGGACAATTTTTTAATATAGCTCTTATTAACTTAGATAATAGAACAGTAGTACGTCTTGCATTAGTACGAATTTTCTGAAGGGTATGAAATCTGAAACTCAAATGTCTGCCATTATTTTCTAACTTCAGTCTTTAATGATTTGCCACTAATTTGCCAGAAAACCACAATTTTATGAAAAACAGACCAAAACTGTGATGCAAAAATATAAAGTTGCCACACAATACAGCTGGGAACCTGTCAAAAAGGGACACCTTTTTAATATTAACACTGTTAACTTGAGCAGCTAACAAAATAAGAGCATCTACATGAATTTCTGAAATAAAAGTAATCTATAACTCTGATCATTACAGTTATATATAATTGTAAACCCTCCACGTTTTCTTCCAAAATTGCCATTTTGAGGAGGGATTATTAGGGGAGAGCAACATTTTGAGCCAAAATTGGGGACAATTGAGAGGTCTGGATATTCCTAATTCTACAAAGCAATTTGCACGTACCTCTCAACCTCTTAATGCAGGAAATCTGGACAAGGCCAAATATATTGGGGGAACATACAAACACTACTAAAAATTGCTCTTGTATAAACTTAACACAGTTGATAGAATAACAGGTCTTGCATTAGCATGCATTTTTCTGAAGGTTATGACGTCTGAAACTCAACGTCTGAAACTCAATGTCTGTCATTTAGTGACTTCATTCCTAAATGATTTGCTAGAAAACCACAAATTTTATGAGGAACAAACCAAAAATAAGAAGCAAATATCTATTCATTCTGCAAAAATATGGACAACTGAGAGGTATAGTTCAACTGGGGCTGTCTGAGTTTGTTACTATTCCCTCCCCCCACAAAATCATGGTCGAATGGAGCCTCCCCCCTGCAGCCATTCCAATGTCCCAGTCCTTAGTTATTTTGCCCCATTTACCATAAACACTGTAATGTGCATACTGCTTTACTTCTGCGATAATTTAGATTTCATTTGAAAGTTTTATTTTGCATTTTACAGCACAAACCCTAATAGATATCTGTTAAACAAAGCAATGCAGTCTCACAATGAAAATAGACTTAGCATCAAAACTTCTCTGCCCTTGAAACTCACATGCATTGAAACAGCATTGAAACCCACATTCAAAGAAAATACATTTTGCCAGTGGCAGATAAAGATTAACTCTGGGCTGTTTTCAAAATCATAGGCCCCTTGAACATGAAACATACACATGCTCTTTGATACACCTTCCTGACTGTATTACATTATATTCCTTGTACAATACAGTACAATTGTTAGAGAGCATTTTAAATTTATTGTTTTGAACATTTTTCCAGTAAACAATGAAACAAAATGCATGCACCAATGACAAAACTGGCCAATTCAGAACATTTCAATCATAAAACGTCTACTCAGCCTTCTATAGTCCACCAGTATCAGTAAATATGCACAATCTCTGAAGTAGTAAAATCCACATTAAAGAAATCTGTAACTAATAAAGAGGTCGCTGCTAGCAAACAACTTTATATGTCATTGTTTCATCTACAAATAAAGTGCCTGTTGCCCTTGAAGAATAAATTGCCTATGTTGCATGCATTAAAAAAATGATAAGCTAGTAATACCGCAATAGGGAATGGATAGCAAACTGATAACAGGTAAATAGTTACTAGGTATCTTTGCCAAAAAGGACTGCAGCATCCACCCCCTTTACAACACAGTACAGTATCATCAATGCATCTACCTACTGTGGGAGTAGAACCCACAGCCTTCTGCATCAAAAGCAAGTACACTACCTGTTGTGCTATTAATAATGCAAGCAGACTTAGCATAAGCAGCACTAAACCTTTGTTCCCCTACAGCTCTCAGCTCCTTGTAAAATCTACTCGACACTCAGCTGTATCTCTGAACTTTGCAGCACAAGAAATCTGGAAAAAGCCAACATTTATTGGGGGGCTGGGGGGACAAAAGGCCAAAAACCAGGGACACATTTTAAACATTGCTTGTATAATGTTGGAAAGTTGCTAGAATACAATGCTGTGTTACCACCATACATTTCACTGCCACGTCTTGAACCCAGGGGACCCTGTCCAAAACAGTCAGAGAAACATACCACTATGCCAAATCAGTGGAAACAGAGGAAGACAAACTTAAATGGCTACTGTTTAGTGAATTCAGTTCTTACCATAGCTGTCAACCTCTTAGCAAAAAACACATGAAAAAAGCCAATAATGTGGGAATACAGCTGCCAAACATATTCAGTGAATTCATTTCTTACCATAGCTCTCAACCTAAGCACAAAATACCTGGACGAGGCCAATAATGGGGGAATGCAGTCCCAAAAATATGGGCAAATTTCAAATATCCATGTTATAAACTTAGACAATTGCTAGAATAAAAGGTTTTGTTTTACCATGTACATTCTGAAGAATATGAAGTCTGAAATTCAAATGCCTGTTATTTTTAAACATTTGTTAACCAGGAAACTAGTCTGACTTGGAACAAAACAAAGCCAATTTTCAGCAGAGCAGGGAGAAACACTCCAGACACATCTTTGTAAGGGATGGGAGAACATGCAGACTCCACACAGAAGGCACCCCAGCCAAGAATCAAACCAGAGAACATGAAGCTCTCAGGCAACAATGCTACCAGTGCACCACTGCACTACAAACCTTTGCAAGGAAATATGAAGATACAGAAAGCACAGATTTTATGAGGAACAGAACACATATGAGGCAAAAATCTGCAATTTTTTTACAAATAGTGGTGGGTAGGGAATTCAGATCCTTGCCACCTGCATCCAAGGTACAGGGTTCAAGCCTGAGTATTTGTACCCACCACTATGTGTTAGCAAGGGCATCACACACACACACACACACACACACACACACACACACACACACACACACACACACACACACACACACACACACACACACACACCACCCCTTACCTATAAATGGGTCTGGAAGCAGTAAACCAGGTCCAACTCCATTGTCTCGAAGCAGAAAACCCGTGCTCGACATAATGCTTCCCTGCAAGAGCTTAGAACTCAACTTACCTCACTCCTGATTGGTCCCGTGCTCAAATCCCTGCTCACCTCTCTCCAGATTGGTCCTGTCTGTGGATCAAGTAGTCCGGAGATCCTCTGTTCTGTGCGGTCGTCTACCGTACAGATTCCTGGGCATCTGCGGGGCAGAAAATACTTCTCTGCATCTGGACTGCTGACTCAGGCAGTCAGAGTTCACAAAGATTCCTGGGTATCTACAGGGCAGTCTGAGTGTATCTGCACATGCGTGGCAGTTCCGGTACTCGTTAAAAAAGAAAAATATATATTTTTAAAGTGTATGTTTCACGTTATTTATTTCTTTTATGTCTAGGTGGGAGGGCTGCAGTCCTGCAGTCCGATAGCATGAGCCACACCTGGACCCTATCATCCAGGCAGTCAAATGAAGTTGACTGATTGAAAAGTATAAAGGAGCATCCCTGTCCATACAAAAAAAAAGGCATCTGCTTTCCAGGCCTTCTTGCACGGAGTTCTGGAATAGAATCTTTCCAGTTGATTTTTCAGAGAGGAGACAAGGACATTTACTTGAAGAACTCACCACAGATTAATCAAAACCCATGGGTTTAATTTCCATTTGTGGTGGTCTGCCCTGGTCCTGCTCAGCTTGTCTGCCACACAGTTTTGCTCTGATGGAATGTAGGGTGCCTGTAGATTGAGACTGTGCTGTGAAGCTTTTTCCCAAAATAACATGTATAGTGTGCAAAGGGGATACAGCTTGGTTCCCCTTCCTATTTGTTGATGTATCACATGTCTGTGGAATTGCCTATAATAACTTGAAGAGGTCCCAGGGCAAGCATCTCTTTAATATTTATATGCTTGGATCTGTCTTTGGTATTCCACATACCCTGAATATTTATCCCACCAGACACTGCTACTCAAGCAAAGTCTGAGGCATCTGTAGTGAGTGACTGCTTTGTAACAGGGACTGAGAAGGGGAGCCTGGATTTAAGGATATCTGTTTTTCCATCAAATTATTTCTCTTCTGACAAACTCCAACACTAGGACTTGAAAAAACAAAGGATGCTGGTGCTGGGGCCAAATAGACTTCAGATGCCACTGTGTCTTTCTCATGTGGAGTCTTGCCAGGGATATCATAAGAATCTTAGAAGCCATGAGACACAAAATCATGAGGTATTCCCTTGCTGTGACTGAAGTTTTAGTAGAAACTCTTACAGATAGATCTATATATAAATCTGTTTTCCTGTTGAAGAAAAGCTCTTTGAAATGAGGTGTCTAGTTGACATCCCAGGAACACAATCCTGTGTGAAAAGACAAGACTTTTGAATGTTCTCTTGGAATCCCAGCCTGTGTAAGAGGTTTCTCACCCAAGAGACACAGATTAATAACACTTTGAAAAAGACCTTGCAAAGATAAGCAAGTAATCTAAATTTGGAAAATCTGGATACCCTGTAGCCTTCAATGATGTATAACTGGAGCTAGACAGTTTGCAAACACTCTTAGTGCAGTAGATAGCCGAAGGGTAAAACAGAGAGCTGATAACGTTATAGAGACACACAAAAGCTTAAGAAACATCTGAAGTCTGGATAAACAGGGATGTGATAATAAGCATATTTTAAGTCTAGTGTTACAAGGAAATATGAAAGAAGAAGACTAGGTAACAAGTTGTGAAGTGACATGATTTTCAACTCTATCATAAAGAAGTATTTTTTTTTTTTGGCAGTAAAAACATCCTTGAGAAAATAAAAACCTTCCTCACCTGGGAAGAAAGAACTGGTTCTATCACTCCTAGGGACTGCATGTGATGAAGAACAGGAACAAACAAAAGAGGCTGATTTGGAGGATGAGAAATTATCACCCAAAGAGGAGGAATTTCCTCCCATGCTATCTGTAACCTTGATGAATGATCTTCAAAGCTCATTTGTTTGAAACTATCTGTTGCCAAAGAGAAAAATGGAGATTCCGAGTTTCTGGAAACAAAACGTGACCAGAGTTGGAGGGAGTCACAAGGTCTACTGAACCGTCATACAGATTTATTGGACTGTACTTGGTTTTGGGAGGTTTGAGTTTTCTTTTTGGAAACCACTTGACATTTCCTTCTTAAACTTCTACTTATCTGTATTTTGTTGAAAGTCTTTATTCTGCTTTTTGCCAAAAGTGGATGAGGAGTTAGAGAATCCCTTAGAAAATTTAGAAAAAGACAGCTGAAAAATCTTAGCAATTCCCTGGATCATTTACTGCTTTCCCAAAAAACTAAACCTCTATCCAAAGGGAAATTTAAAATCTTATCTTTATCATCATCTGAGAGATTCTGAGAATGCAGCCATGCAAACCTCCTCAAAAGCCTACCAGTGGTCATAGCCCTTGAAGAAGTATCAGCAGAATTATACACACACTGTATGTGCAACAGAAGAAAATGAATTATTTAAAGCAGATTTTTCCTTGCAAGTAGAAAGTGCAGATAAAGCATTTCTCACACTTTCACAGTTAGTCACAGTAAACGTCAACATATGAGCCTGACAATTCAAAATTCTGAAAATCAGAGTTGCAGAAGTATACACTTTTCCCCATACTTATTAATAATTTTCCCATCCTTATCAGAAAGAGTAGGACTGGAATTACTATGTGTTTAGCAGCGGTGGGATCAGCTAAAGTTATAGCTCCTGGATAAGGTTTTTGAATAGTCTATAAAAAAACTTAAAAGACTGAGGATCTTTGTACATACTAGCTGCCTTTTTCAGGGCAGCTGGATGACTGTCAGAAAAATTGCAGGCAGTAACACCCACATCCCCTAAAGCAGACAGAACCAGAGGAATGGGTGTAGGTTCTGGAAATTCCTTCTGTAACAACGCATAGTATTTTCTGAGGGACTGAGAAACCTTAATGTTCTTCACTGAAAACACTGGAACATTCTAGCAACAGTCTCAGAGAAAGAGAACCCCCCCCACACACACACACACACACACACACACAAACAGTCAGAAACTGAGCTCCCTTATGAGTCTGAATTGTGGAGAAAACCCTACATCTGTCCCTTCATCTTCCTGTTCAGATTCAGAATCTTGAATCCTTCAGGAAATTTTACTTTCTTTCACTTTACTAGACTAGACAGACTAATCAAAAGAAACCCTTATTAAACCCAGACCCAGACTGCTGTCTAAGTCTATGTCTAAGGGTGGGAGGAGAGGAGACAAGCTTAGTTTTCAGTTTCTTTTTGACAGTAAAAATGGGGGCGACCGTGTTACTAGCGGCAGCAGCTGGCCAGGGATGGGCACAGGATTCTGACACAACAGGGAAGCCTTTCCTATTCTCTCTCTCAGGACCAACAGGAATGTCTCTACCTTGCCTATTGAGGGGACCCAACAGCCACAAAAGACATGGCTAACTCACGTTCCACGGTAGTAGTAGTAAGTGCTACAGCAGAGGGATCCAGGGTAAAAGATGAGTGGTATGATGTAGAACAAATGGCCACAGCAGTGTCACCCACCCGTGGCTGAGGAAAATTGCTAGCCTGTTGTGGTGGCAAAGACTGTTTGATTAACTTTGTATTTTTGTGGTTGAAAGAAGGACCAACCATGGGAATGGTAGTTTGTTTCATAGTCAAGCCAAAAAGGGGTGCGTCTTTCTCATGGAAGACAGCAGCAAATGCTAGTAAAAACTATAAGTATTTGAAAGTCTCTTTTTTCACATAGAAACACAGTAAACAGCACTTTAAAAACCTTTGCCAGCACTAAAAAAGTAAACACAATTTCTCAACAGAAAAAAAAACTTTTTCAATTTTAAATTGACAGGAAAAAAAAGAATGCTTAAAAGTAAGATACAGTCTCATGACAGTCTATTAAAATACAAAATTCCTAGTTTTAAAATAACTTTCCTGAAAAGAGAAGTCATAAAACACAAACATGAAATTGGAAGGTTTTCCCCAAAGGGAACTTATCTTCCCAGCAAAGAAACTGCACCAACCTAACTGATCACTGAAAAGCCTTAGAAGAAAGTACTCTTCAGTGAAAGTGAAGCTCTTAAGGGCTTGGTGGCCAAATTTGTCTTTTGGTCTGCTCAGGTCAAGCTGCCTGAAAGTTTGGGTGCATTGAAGGTGCCATGAAGCTTTGGAAGCTGGCTGGCTGTTATATCCTGGGCAGGATGTAACACATATGGCTAAGGCTACTGCAGCAGTGACCAATATGATGACCATTTATTACTTTTTGACACCTCTTAAATCCCTAGGGAGTTATCACTGTGTATCTCACTTCTAGGCTTCCTGAATTCAAATGTCCTCCTGTTGTAACCTACATCAAGATGGTATTCCTATTGGAAGAATCCTCACAATGTCAACAAATCAATTTGTGGGTCAGCAATGGGTGTGAGACACCAGACACCATTAACAGAATTGGAATTGAGTGAAGAGTTATCATACTGCGGTTTGCGTTTCTTTCTTCTTTTTGCCTTAGGTTCCTTCTCTAGCCCACTGATGTCAGAGTATTAGACAGGCTAGGTAACGGGGAGTGGTAAGAACATGTCTCCCCAGTTCAGGCCCACTTTCTGTGCTCTCCAACCTTTCAGCCCAGAGTCACCTACAAGCTTCTGCATTAACCAAGGCTCAAAAGGTATGCCTAACAAGAAGCTCCCTACTCCAGCAAAGTCACATCCTCCTTGTCTCACCTTCAAGCATGTTTGCTGTGCAAAGTCATGCCCATACTCCCTGCTTTACCTTCAAGCACCTGTGCTGGGCAAAGTCATGCCCATCCTTCCTGTCTCACCTTCAAGCACCTGAGCTGTGCAAAGTCATGTCCATCCTTCCTGCCTCACCTTCAAGCACCTGTGCTGCTCAAAGTTATACCCATATTCCCTGTCTCAACCTCAAGCACCCATGCTGCTAAACAAACTTGGGTGTGCCTGGGTCATAGTCAGGGATTTTGCTATAAGTTTTTTTGCTATAAGAGCGGGTGGTGTTATCACTTCTTTGTTATCTGATATTTAATAGCCTAGAGGGATTCCTCTGTACTTTAAGTGCTAGCCACAAAGTTTGAGAAATCATTTTATGCTCAACTCCTGAGAGACTTGTTTGGCTACAAACATCTGCATTAGAAGCTGAAGCTAAGTGAAACTAGCAGCAGTGAATTTTAGTCAGTTAAGTACAAACTTGCAGTTTTAAAAGTACTGTATTTTCATTTTTTCTGTTTCCTAATAGTGTGTTTATGAACAGTGTGCTGTGTCTCTCTCTGCAGTTAGCTCCCTACCCTCCCTCCCTGTTCCTGTGTTGGTATTAGTGTTAGTGGTTCTGGAAATGCCCGCCCCCTCCTGTAAGTCTGTATTAGAACACTCCTCCTGGGTCCATCTCATTTGCTCACTTAACCGAGTACAGTTAGATCATATTCCGAGTCTAGTGTTCACTCTACTTAATACAGAGAGAAGATTTGAGAAGGCTAGCCCACTTAGGTTCTTCTTCCTTCCTCTCTTCTTGCACTTAAAAAAAATGTTTGCACTTTATTCATTTGCTTTTACTGTATTTGTGTCTCCTCCTACTTTATTTTGCTTTTCTTAAAAGTACTCAGTTTTATTTATTCTGCTGCATTCATTACTGCTTGGTCGTAGCCTGATTAAATTGTAAATGTTATTCTAATTCTTTTGGTTTAAGCACTTGGGCTTCATACAGGCTGTTTTACATTAAGAAGGTTTGTGGTCTGCACTGTTGTGGCAGGATAGGTAGTTTACACCCTTCTAAGCTGGGAATTGTTGACTGAAGGCCCAGTGTCTGCTATTCTAAAAGTGTATTAGTTCTGGCTTAACCACTTGGGCTTCAGGCCAGTTATTTTACATTAAGAAGGTTTGTGGTCTGCACTCTTATGGGAGGAGAGGCTGGATTCTGCCCTTCTGAGCTGGGAATTTATGGTCACAGGCTTATTGTGACTGCTTATTTGAACTGTTTCTTTCTGAAATTGGTGTGCCTTGTTGCTGTAGCATAGACCAGATTCAGGCCTGCTGAATCTAGCTTTGTTTGTATAACTTGAGCACTGATCCAGGCCATCTTTTTTTGGAGAAGGTTCCCCTGCACCCTAGTATGCAGGGGGTGTGCAGTTAGAACTTGTCTGATTGAAGACTGCTGGAACAGGGCTAAGTTTTGAGCGTTTTTCTGGTTAATTGGGTAACTTGTTTAAGTCAGTTTGTTTGTTTTCTATTGTTTTATATATATATATATATATATATATATATATATATATATATATATATATATATATTGCACTTTATTCATCTGCTTTTACTGTATTTGTGTTTCTTCCTACTTTATTACTGGGGGCATTGACTACAACTCTGATCTGTGATATATAGCAATAAGTATCCTTTATGTGCTTTTAAACTGTTTTTTTGAGTGTATATGCTTTATTTTCTGAAAAAAAAAACAACCCCCCCCAAAAAAGCAAAACCAATATATATATATATATATATATATATATATATATATATATATATATATACTTGCTTCCCGCTTTTCTAAGCAAGTATAGTCCAGTTTTCAGGTTAGTGCTGAATTCAGGGCTGTGTTACAAATGTCTGTGTTTGCCCATACCTTACTTGGATAGAAGGAAGTTTCTCTGTTCACCTGTGAGAGAGGGGAGCTTTGAGCAGCCTATCTGCCCCTGGAGGAGTGGTTTCAGCCCAGAAATTAGTAGTTTATTGAGCATTTTGGGCTAATTTCTATCTCTTTCATTTCCCTGCTATAAATACCATGTTTGCCCGGTTTTGCACGCCGGGCAGCACCAGTTAGCTAGGGTAAAACTATTCCCGGCTCCACAAAGTCTCCTCTTCAATATTTCCCTTGGAACTAGACAAACTTTCAACTTAAGCACTCAAGCCATTCATTTCTCAGCCTGGCACTTGCTCAAAACTTATAGCAAACACTTATAAACCCTAGCACTAAACCCTCCTGTACTGTACAGAAGGACAAGGCTCTCTATTCAACCTTACCAGCCATCCAGTAAAACAGTTCACTGTACCTATCCAGGCATGTCTAAAGGACAGTTTCAGGTGTACTCTCCAGTCCAACTGGTGAATCTGGGCATTTTGAGGCAATGTTACAACTGCCTCATGTACACAGACAACCCCCTCCTCCTACCACGAAACACTAATACATGCGAGAGATGCAGTTATACAGCCAAACTAGAGGCTAAGCTCTCTCAACCCAAGACTGGATCAGACAGTCAAGACGAGAAGGGAAATACTTGCATCACACCACCAGTCTTACATAGACCCATTAAACCAGCACCGGCAAAAAACATACATAAATACATGAAAACATACTCTGAGGCTCTAAATAAAAATCTGCAAAACCAACAGAGACCTCCAAAGCAAACATCCAAGCAACCGCCACCCCCCAGCACAAACCATGAAAGACATACTTTACAAAACCAGTGTGTCATGCAATCACAGCCCTTAAGGCAAAATAACATACCCAACACACTAGTAATAGGTGACTCTATAGTCAGGCACACTGACATCCCACTCACTAGGCTGAATAAGGAGAAGGTTACTGTTAGCTGCCTGTCGAGTGCCAGGATCCGTCACATAACACAAGCATTCAGGTCACTCCAGAACAAGTACAAATATGAGTCTGTCAGTGTCCATATTGGTGTGAGTGACCTGAGCCGTACCTCCCTGAACTAAATGAAGAGAGACATGAAAGAGCTCTCTGATTACGTAGCCCAGTCTGGTATGACCCTGACCCTGAGTAGCATCCTGCCATCACCAAGAATGATACCACGGTATAAAGAAAAAATTCTCGATTTCAACAACTGGCTAAGTTTCTGGTGTCATTCAAAGGGGATCCAGTGTCTGTCCACCTGGGATGACATGCTCAACAAGCCACGCTGCTTCACTAGAGACGGCTTGCACCTGTCATGCTTAGGCTTTCAAATACTGGCCAAGGCTCTTGCCACCCCCATAGTACCTTTTTCAGGCAAAGCTCGAAAGATAAACCCACCGCTGTAAATAGCACAAGTAATAAAAAACTGAGGGTAATGCTGCTCAATGCCAGAAGTCTAAACCTCAAAATGCACACACTCAAGACACTCCTTAGTATGGAGAAAATCGATATATGTGCAGTAACAGAAACCTGGTTTAAGGCTCCAGAGAGCACCCCAGCACAACCAGGCTACAACTCATAGCATACATTTTGGTCACAGAACCCAAACCAAAATACAAAAGGCGGGGGCGTATCCATATTCATCAAGGATACACACACCTCCAGGTTAGTGGCACAGCACGATACTTCAGAGATCATCCACATGCAACTAACAATGGCAAAAACTGCAATTCAAATTGTAGCTTGCTACAGATCACCCACCATGTCCCAGGACCCCCATTCAGCATTTCTGGAAGCACTGGGAAACATAAAGGTCCTACCAAACACCCTAATATTGGGTGATTTCAATTACCTAAACTGGGAGAACTACTCAAATACTAACTCCCTTGCCCAACTTTTCCTAGAATTTATAAATTCAAACACCCTGGTGCAACTGGTCAACACTCCCACCAGAGGTGACAACATATTGGACCTGGTCATCACCAACATGGGTGACCAGTGTTCCACACCAGAGGTCACCCCCTCGCTGGTTAGATCTGACCATAAACAAATCACTTTGGATATCTATATTCCGCCCTCACCCCCGGACAAGAAAACCACCGTAAAAAACTTTTCAAAAGCAAACATCACATTACTTAAGACCGAGGTAGAAAGTTTCAAAGCCCCCATGCTGAAGGATAACATTGTCCAAGCTGCAAAATACTTTACTAATGCATTCTATGGGCAGCTACAAGAATGCATGGATCGTGCCATCCCAAGCAAAACCAAGACTCACTCCTCCAAGAAAAGGAAACCAGTCTGGTGGACTCCTGCCATAAACAAGCTATACAATAGGAGGAAACTAGTACAGAAAAGAGTAAAATCCCAAGAAGGGAAGACATCCCTGATCAGTATCAGCAAGAAACTACAATCCCTCATAAAATCATCCAAGGCGAGCTTTGAAAGAAAAATTGCCAAGGACTCCAAAGATAAGCTAAGTCAAGAATCTAAGTGGCAATGCTCAGATCTGCTCGGAGTTAGTGTAGAATGGCACAAAATACAATGAACTGACTGATATCACCAACATCCTGGCAGACAGGTTCAGCGCAAACTTCACCCACCTCTCACTCCCAAAAGGGCCCATAACAATACCAGAAAAATGTAGAGTCCCTGAAATCACAGACACTCAGGTTAAAACAGCCCACTCCAAAGCCAAAAACACAGCATCAATGGGACTGGACAGTCTCCCAGGCTACGTCCTACATGAGCTCAAAGACAAACTAACCCCTCACCTAAACACACTGTTCAAACTCAGCCTCTCCACAGGCTACATACCCATAGAGTGGCACACAGCAACAGTTATTCCACTCCACAAAGGTGTAGCCACAACAAAACCCGGGAACTATCACCCTATAAGCCTGACTAGCTTGGTCTGCAAGGCTATGGAGCGCATCATCATGGAACTCATTAACAGAGACTTTGGGGACCTCCAAACACTGGGCCCTACCTGGTTTGGCTTTGTTAAGGGCAGATCATGCCTCCTAAACCTGGTGGACTTCTTTGAGACAGTTACCAAGGATATAGATGAGGGAAAGGTGGTACACACAGCCTACCTACACCTCGTTAAGGCCTTCAACACCATTCCCCATTCTGGTATTAAAGAGAAGTTCACCAGCCTGAACATAAACCCCTACGTCACAAGATGGGATGCCAACTGGCTCATGGACAGAAACCACATGGTGAGAGTTGCTGGAGCTAGGTCTGACTCTAAACCGGTTACAAGTGGCATTCCCCAGGGCTCAGTCCTAGGACCCCTCCTGTTTGGCATATACTTCTCAGAGGTACAGGCAAGCACAGGAAGACTATGGCTGACAAAGTTCGCAGACGACTGCAAACTAGGGGCTATAATTGACTCTCCGGCTGACAAAGGCATCCTCCACTTTGGAAAAAACAAAGTACCCACAAACTACCACATAGATGGTAGTCCCCTAAATACGGACGATATAATAAGGTATCTGGGGACCCAAGTAGATAGCAATCTCACCTTTGATAATCACATTGCCAAAGTGGTTAGAAAATCCTTCTACGTGGCCCACCTAATCACAAAAGGGTTCGCATCCAGATCAAAAGAGGTCATTGTGCCCCTCTACTTATCATTCATCAGACTCATCATAGAGTACAATTCCCCATTTGGGATGTACCTTACAAGACACCTGCAACAGCTAGAAAGACCACAGAAGTACCTCACCAAGAGGATCACTGGCCTCAAACAGATGCCTTATGCAGCACGACTGAAGAAACTCCAGTTGTACTCAGTTGCATACCGCCTGCTCAGAGGTGATCTCTGCCTGACATACAAGGCCATGTCCAACCCAGAATTGATGGACATGCTTCACCTAAAGAAAACCTTATCCCCTCGAGCCACACGCTCTAGGGACCTAAACCTCACCACAACAATAAATAGAACATTCTGGAGGGATAGATTCTTGTCCCAGAGACTTCCCATGCTTTGGAACAAGATCCCAATCTACATTAGGCAGAGCTCCTCCTAACACTCTTCAAAAGAAACCTTGACGAGTGGATGGGAAACAGAAAGTTTACCTCGGGGATCACTTCAGTGGCTCTGCTGGACAGAGGCACAGGGAACTAATCTAAGGGGGCGGCGAAAGCCAACACATTCTGGCTAGGCTTATAAATGCCTTTGGGCAGATAGCCTAGTACTAACCTATGAACCTATGAACGTATTTACCCTTCTATGCCATAGTAGCTCAACATGAAATTGCTACAAACGTTAGGTCCACAAAATAGAAAGAGGAATTTCAGACTGAGGTATTACCAGTAATTCTAACAGTGGAAATCCAAAATGCAATTGATCATTTTCTTATCTCCTATCATGTAGTTCTGACACCCTTCTGGCAGAGGGTAAAGTATCCAATAAAACAGTCTTCCAGGTGCAATGTTGCTAAGAAGAAGTAGTGGGAGGCTCAAAAGGAATCCTAGTTAGCTTTTCAAGAAAAAAATTAAGATCCCAAAGAAAAGGAATGGGCTTTCTTGGGGGTCTAATATGAAGGATGCCTCAAAGAAAGTGCTTGATCTCAAACCTAGATGCCAATGGAGGAGTAAGTGGCAGACAGGCAGACATGGATAACAAGTGGACTTTCATTGAAGAATATGCAAAGCCAGCATGTAGCAGTTCACAAAGGTAAGAAAGAACCAAGGGGACCTCCAATGAAAAGGGGTCCTGGTGATTTTTAGGACACTAAACAGAAATCTGTGCCATTTGAACATACATGACTTTCTGGTATTGGGTTTACTGATCTCCTGTCAGACTTCAAGCACATCATCAGAGACTTCCTGGTATAGGGTTTACTGGTCTCCTGTAGGACTTCAAGCATATCATCAGAGACTTCCTGGTATTGGGTTCACTGGTCTCCTGTAGGACTTCAAGCACATCATCAGAGACTTCCTGGTATTGGGTTTACTGGTCTCCTGTTGGACTTCAAGCACATCATCAGAGACTTCCTGGTATTGGGTTTACTGGTCTCCTGTCGGACTTCAAGCACATCATCAGAGACTTCCTGGTATTGGGTTCACTGGTCTCCTGTAGGACTTCAAGCACATCACCAGAGACTTCCTGGTATTGGGTTTACTGATCTCCTGTAGGACTTCAAGCACATCCTCAGAGACTTCCTGGTATTGGGTTTACTGATCTCCTGTAGGACTTCAAGCACATCATCAGAGACTTCCTGGTATTGGGTTTACTGATCTCCTGTCGGACTTCAAGCACATCATTAGAGACTTCCTGGTATTGGGTTTACTGATCTCCTGTCGGACTTCAAGCACATCATCAGAGACTTCCTGGTATTGGGTTCACTGATCTCCTGTCGGACTTCAAGCACATCATCAGAGACTTCCTGGTATTGGGTTTACTGATCTCCTGTCGGACTTCAAGCACATCATCAGAGACTTCCTGGTATTGGGTTCACTGATCTCCTGTCGGACTTCAAGCACATCATCAGAGACTTCCTGGTATTGGGTTTACTGATCTCCTGTCGGACTTCAAGCACATCATCAGAGACTTCCTGGTATTGGGTTCACTGATCTCCTGTCGGACTTCAAGCACATCATCAGAGACTTCCTGGTATTGGGTTCACTGATCTCCTGTCGGACTTCAAGCACATCATCAGAGACTTCCTGGTATTGGGTTTACTGGTCTCCTGTCGGACTTCAAGCACTTCATCAGAAAAGAATCAAACCTGTCAAACCTGTCACTCAAAGTGGTAGTTGAAGAGCGGACTGACGAGGGCGAAGGGGAGTTCCTTTGTCCTGTGTGAGAAAATCTATGCAGTGAGGTAACCTGTGATGATTGCCCCTTTGCTAGATGGAATACAAGGGGGAACCAGTGCTGTCTGGGCCAAAAAGGAGTAATTAACAAGACTTTTGGAGTCCCCTCCTCAATTTTGTGAAGGACTCTTGGTCATACCTCTCAACCTGGGAACATCAAAAATCTGGACAAGGGCCATGAGAAATAGGTACAGATCTGTACGCTGATTAACATCTAATTTGCATAAATAATTATTTAACCCCACCTACTGCAATGGAACTGTGGGATACCAACTTTCGAACACAAACTGAAGAACAGACGACCAAATTATGGCACCAGAGTCCTCCTGCAGCCATTCCAATGGTCCATTGCTTGGCTATTTTGCCCCATTTACCATAAACACTAATGTGTGCATACTGCTTTACTTCTACAATGATTATTTGGATTTTTTTTTTTTACATTTTGCAGCATATCAATGCACAAGCACTAACAGACATCTGATAAAGCAAAACTGTCTCACAATGAAAATAGACTTGGCATTAAAACTTCTCTGCCCTTGAAACTCATTAATTGAAACAGCATTGAAACCTGCACCCAAAATGCATCTAGCCTGTGGTGGATAAAGATTACCTTTTCTTTGATATGCCTTCCTGACTTTATTAAGTTATATTCCTTGTATAATACAGCACACTTGTTAGACAAAGCACATTTTAAATTTATTGTTTAAATGAACATTTTTCTAGTAGGTTGTACTGTAGGCATGCATGTTACTGGCAAGTCTTGAACCCAGAACACTATACACGCCAAGTCAGTGCAACATACCACTATGCTAAATCAGCAGGTTAAACAATAGGAAGAGTGAAACTTAATGGCTATCATTTAGTGAATTCAGTTCTCACTTCTCACCATAGCTGTCAACCTCTTAGCACAAAAACACATGGACAAAGAACAAAGCCAATAATGGGGGAATAGTAAATACAACCATCTCACTCACCATAAACCTGGGCAACTCTGGTGTCACCATAGCTCTCATACCCCTAGCCACCAGGTGCATTACATGTGACACACACACACACACACACACACACACACACACACACACACACACACACACACACACACACACACACACACACACACACACACACACAAAATAGGTTGCAGTGTGGACATTAAACAAAAATTCTGTTCTAGAGCCTGTAGTACACAACAGTTAATCACAGTTCCTAATGTCTGCATGAATAGTTTATATTTGCCAGCCAAGCTGTTCTGCAAGGAACTTCTGGAATTTCTTCAGCTGTGCTGCGTGGTTTGTTTTGTTTTATCCCACAGAGAACAGAACTGACTGAATCAATGTTACCTTGAAGAATAATGATATCCTGCAGGCTGCTGGATATGCCTTTGAGTGTCAAATTTGTTAAGCGATATTGAAAGGCATTATTACTTACTGGCTATAGTCCAGTGTGTTTTTACACCTTGGCTAAGGGGTATAGTAAGGACTTCAGGTTAGATGAGCTGGAGAATACAGTTAAATATTTTTATATCAGTGCATATGAAGATGTTACAACTGAACTATACTCAGATTATTCATAGCACTGAGTCCTTTCTTTTGTCTTTATTTATTTTTTGCATTTTTCTTCTTTTTTATAGATGGTTTGAAATTACTTTAGCAGTGCAGGAATTAACTAATAAATATGCAATTGCCTGTGATCATGTCATTAATTTACTGCACATTATTATTTAAACATTACTCAACAACAGTTGTGTACACACCTCCCTCCGTTCCCAGACACTGGTATTTATTTTAATAAATATTTGTTGTCATACTACAGCGGTAGTTATCAGGCTAAAAATGTACATCAGTTGCACAACATTAAACGTCACTACATAAATTATCTACATAATAATAAACATATTTTGTCAAGTATACTGACATACACTTAAACATTCGCCTATCCCAGCCTTGCTTTTACCATAACATCTCCAACCTTTGCCAATGTTAAGAAGTCCTTTTATTTCTGTGTCTACTTTTTCCTTCCATTCTCATATTGCTAGAGTGTGGTTAAAATCCACTTGCAGGAAATACATATTTGTGCTATCAACAGTAAAAACACAGATACAGAAACAGAGTTAGCAAGCTTAAATGCAGAACACTAAATCTCACAAAGTTAGATCTGTACTTTTCAGACACACACACACACACACACACACACACACACACACACACACACACACACACACACACACTCTGTACTGTTCCTACTTTCCAGCAGCGAAAAACGAAAATAAAACGGCAAAGTCCCAGGAATGAAAACGGCAGCAAAGCCAGCATTCTCTCTCTCTCGGCAAAGTCCCAACAATGTTACCTACCTTCCAGCAGCGAAAACGGCAGAGCCAGCATTCTCTTGGCAGCAAAACAAGTCCCTCTCTCAGCAGAGTCCCTCTGTTGCAGCAAAGTCAACTTTTCAAAAAGCAAAGCCCCTCCATTTCCGAAATGGCTTTTCAAATTCTCGGCAGCACTTCTCGCCAGCCAGAAATGATGACATGAGGTCCTTGAGCTCAATTCCAACTGGCTGGTAGTGCTGACGGCACTGACAGCATTGTGCATGTGATGACGTTAGCTTCGGCGCGAAAATTAAAAAAATATAAAAAATAAAAATAAAAAAAAACAAACGTAAAGAAATCGGAAATGAATTGGTGCCACTTAGGAATTGTGGCATCCCTTCATTTGGGCACCAAAACTCGGTAAAAATCAAGTAATTCGGGAAGGTTGGGAGGTATGCTCTTGGTAGAAGAGGAAGGGGAGGAAAGGCACACAGGAACATTCTCTTCCAAGATAAAGACATTGCTTACACCTTCCAAGCAAAGGTCTTTGGGCCTGTTGAGAGGGGAGGCAAAGAGATCTACTTGAGGAAGACCCCACCAATAAACTATGTCCCAAGAAACATATCCCTGTGAAGCATCCACTCATGAGGCTGTGTCCTGGACCTGCTGAGAAAATCTGCTACAAGATTGCACTCTGAAGTTACATAAACTGCCTGTAGGGTGACCTGCAGATTGAGGGCTATTTCCTATGCTTGAAGATAACCTGCAAAGAAGGTAAGACCTTATGCCTCTTGCTTTTTGATGTACCACATGGTTGTGGTATTGTTTGTATAATCTTTCAAGGGACCCTGGACCCAAAGTACATGGAAACCATGAAGGGCCAGAATGAGAGCCCACATTTCCTTGATGTTGATGTGATCTACCTCTGCTGAGGGGACCAAAGGCCTTGCACCTTTGGGGTGGCTAAAATGGCCCCTAATCTCAACTCTGATGCATCTGTGAATAGCTCCTGAGATGGATGAAGAGAGTGGAAAGGAACTCCTGGATTTAGAGATATCTGCTGGATCCACTATTGGAATTCCAGTTTGAAGCAAGGGACCAGAGGAAAGAGATGGTCCAGCGAATGGAGGTGTTGAAGCCACACTGATTTTAGTTAGCAATGAACCTTCCTCATATGAAGCTTGGCTCAGGGAAGCATGGGGATAGAGGAGGTCATGAAATCTAGAGCTCTGAGAAACTCTCTGGCTGGAACAGAGGACAGGGGAAACAGGGACAGAAAATAATTTGTGAGGGACAAAACCTTGAAGGCAGGAAGAGATACCAGCATTTGTGCATTCTGGAGCCTGGCGTCTAGGAAAACCTGATCCTGAGATTGAGTCAACCTGGACTTGTGAAGGCTGACAGTGAACCTTATGCTGTAAAACAGAACCTGAGTAAAAGGAAGATCCTGCACTAACTTGGAATAGGATCGAGCCTGCAGCAAGAGGCCATCCAGCTACGGAAATATCTGAATGTCCTGAAGCCAGCAAAAGGCAACTACAGCAGCTAGATATTTGATGAGCACCCTTAGGGCTGTGGAAAGCCCAAAGAAAAAAGCAGAGAGCTGAAAATGAGAGGATGAAACAGAGAAACACAAATATCTCTTGAATAGAGGGTGGATGGGAATGTAAAGACACCAGAAAGGCTTGGTGGAACAACAGAGGAAACAGAGTCTGACGAGACACTATTCAGGAGGAAGGCAGTATGAGGAAGGTCTTCAGAAAGGAATGATCCAGGGCATGTCTCCAAGGTCCCCCTTTCCTGGGGACTATAAACATCCTGGAATAAAACCCCAAATACCTCTCTGTCTATGGAACCAGTTGCATGGTACCTTGGTCCAGTAGACCCTGTAATAACCCTAGAAAATGAAGGAGATTTTCTGTTGGGGGTTGAGGAATTCCAGAAAAGGAGGGAAGGGCCTTAAAGGTCATAAAATAACTCTACCATAAGATGGAGAGAACCCAGGTGTCTGTGGTGATCAGCTGCCAAACTGGGAGAGAAAGAGAAAGCCTTTAGGACAAGGGAACTTCACTGAGAGGAAGGGAGGGCAGACAAACAGCTGTAGATTTGTCTGGAAAGGACTGCTTCTGGAGCCTGGGCATCTGTGTAGGTTTGTCAGAGAAAACCCACCTAGGAGCCTTTTTACCTTTGGAAGACTGTCTAGGTAGCCTATGCAAATAAACAGTTTTACTAGGTTAGTTCCTCTGTAACTTGGGAATAGCTGACACAAAAATCTGTTTCAAACCTTTTCTGCCCTTACCTTGATCCTGTAATGTATTTAAAAGGTCAGCCACAGCAACACCAAACAAATTATTTGTATCCAAGGGAGCATCCTGAAGCTTTGCTTTGATATCGCCTGGCAAGGCCTGAAGGCGAAGTCAGTAGGGCCTCATGACAGAGCCAGAGGCAGCAACCCTAGAAGATGAATCAGCTGCATTGTAGCTGCTTTTGATACAATGATGGGCAACCTGATAAGTGGAACTGATCAAGGAGAGAGCTGAGGCCTTACCTTCAGATAAGCAAGTATTCTGGAGCCACAAGTATAATGTAAAGAATATATGTTATACTCATGGCTCCGGAACACTTATTCATTTGGTTGTTTTATTTGCTTTGTGAATATGGATTTATAACCCTGAGTATTTGTATTTCTGCTTTACCCTTAGAATCAGGCACCTCAGAAACAATCTTCCCAATATGGGAAAGTAGAGAAAGGATGAGCCTTGTCATATAAGTATGGCAATTGATGGCCCTGAAGGCTAAGGCAGCAGAAGTGTAAACCTTTTTACCAATCTTCTCTGTGGTTCTACTGTTCTTACCTGAAGGAAAGTGCTTGGAAGAAACCAACAGCCTAGAAGGTTTATCAGTAGAAACAAAAATCACTCCAGGATCAGAGGAAGGGCATTTTTAAAGAAACTTGCAGGCATCCAGCACCTTATAAAACCTATTAGCTTTCTTAGGAGATGGAGGCTGAGAATCAGGTGTCAGACAAGCAGCAGAAAAGGTAACTAATAGAACAGCCAGCAAAGAAGAAACAGCTGAGGTTTAGGAGACTACATGTGTAGCAACTCATAGCACCTCCTCTGCACATCTGGAACTTGGGAGCAATTCCATTTGAAATGCTCAGTCATGTGGAGGACTGTGTCACCCAAAAAAAAGAGAATCAGGACTAACAGATTCCTCCTCCTCAGATCCATTATCTAAAGGTGAAGGTAACTGGGAGGAATGGGCCAAGGAGTCAGCCTCAGAACCAGAATCCCCTTCAGGAGACTCAGAGTCCTCGCCCTCTTAGTGATAGAAGACCAGAATCCCCTTCAGAAGACTCAGAGTCCTCGCCCTCTTAGTGATAGAAGACCAGAATCCCCTTCAGGAGACTCAGAGTCCCTAGCCCTTGATAGAAGACCAAGGAGGAGATGGAAGTGAAACACCCTGAGGAGGTTTGTGTCATCAAGACATTGATCAAAGTCCTGTCATTCCTTTTGTGGATCCCTTGGAGAAGACACCATATGCTTAGTCTTTTGCCTTTTCTTCATAGGGAGGTCTGTTCTGACAAACTGTGGAGGTTTGGCCCTTTGCCTAGATTCAATCAAGGTATCCGGCACCCCCTTCCCATACAAGAATTTGAAGAATTCCCTTAGGCCCCTCGGAAATGATCAGACGCGGTTCCCCCTCAGACATTTGCAAGGCCTCTGAGGAAAAGTGAGAAGCAGGTTCTATACTGGCCTCCAAGAAGGTAGCAGCAGAGGGAACAAAGGTAATGCCAGGCTATCCTCTGGGTTCTCACTCACCTAAGGAGAACCATCCGGTGGAGGCTGGACAGCAGTAGACTAAGGCCTAGACTTATCTGCCTTCTTCTCAGTCTTCGTGACTGCACTTTAAGGTGAGCAGATTCTGCCATGGTATCTTGGGCCAAAGGCTTAAGATGCTGGTTCTCACGGTAAATGGAAAGGGAAGAATAGTAACTATGCAAAGTCTTGGGAACAAAAGTCTGACAAATGGAACACTGCATGTAGTCATGTGACATCCCTTACAAAACAGACACCTGTCATAGTGGCGTTTACTGGGAATCTGCATTCCAAATCGACATTGCCCTCTGTTGGATGACATGCAACCTAGGAAGCAATAAAAGAAAAAGAAAAAAAGAAGCCTAATGGGGTACTTACCTGAAAATGTAGGCTTGGTAAAGCCAGCACAACGAAGGACATTCAGACCGACATACCACAACAGCGTTCAGACTGGCAGCAACAAAGTTCTGAGTTGGGAGTGTATGTAAGTCACTTTTATGCCCTACACTTGTGCAGGGAGCATACATCTGATGTATGATGCTCCCCGGGTAATAAAGGCTTTGGCATACTGGCTGGCTATTGACTGTACCTGGCAGGAGATCCCAGAGGTGATGAATACACATCAGTGATATGGAAGGACATCACACATGCACACTTAAGATGACGTAAAGTGAGAGATTAAAATAAATTATTTAACAATGCCATTTTATTTTTGTACTTAAATGTAAACAAATCCTTTACATTAGGACAGGCTGTGATTTATCCAGGAAGTTTTTATATTTGATCAAAGAGATGTCACACTATTGGCTTCTGAATATATGCAAGCCCAAAGTATATACCGATTTCCTGTTTTTGTTTAACATATTCATCTCTATAAAAAAATATCTACATGCTAAAAATATGAAAATGCAGCTGGCCTCTCTTCAAAAAGCCATGTTCATTTCACAGATGTTTATGTTAAACATGGAAACCACATCAATAAGCACCTTGAAAGCTTTTTAAATGTGCAAAAGTAGTGGTATTACTATAATGAATAACACCATTATGATTTCACTGTCAATTTCCCTACTTGTTCATTTTAAAATTTGCTGAAAAAAAGACAAAGCATTTCTTCATGTTTAATTTTGTGTCATAGACCTAAGAAAACATAATGCACCAACGAACTACTGAGCAATTTCTGATTGTGAAGCAAGTTATTTATCATCTTCTTGTTTTAGCAGGATTCTGCTTTGCTCTAGTTAATGATTGTTCATTGTGACTCCTTGTCAGAGAGGAATGCTATTTGTGACCTTTATAACACTGGTCTGATTAGCAGTCGTTTGCTGGAGGGGCTAGCTACAAAGCACAAATGGAAGTGCATGATAACAGCTTATGAACTTCCTTGGGGAAAGAATGGATACAATCAGCATTTTCTGGGGGGGGGGGGGTAGAGACATGCAATTAACACAATCATTACTGAATTATTTCTGTAGGATTTTTAAGTTTGAAGTGAATTAATTTACAGTGATTTGCAAATCTTAAATGTTTTAGTGTATTTGACTATGTGCAGTTTCTTTGTGTTAAAACTGGATAATAAAAATGAACAACTTGTTACCCAGTAACAAGTGATCAACATGCAGATTTCAGGTTATGCAAGTGGTATTTGTTACATACTGTTAGTTACTGAAAATGTGTGTGTAGCTCTACAGCTCACTGAGATGGGAAATCTGTGTTGTGATGTATATTATAGCAATAACCCACGCCTGGGTGTGGGTAATGCTGGATTTACCCACGGTTGGTGTGGTTTGGTCATGAGGGTGAAGCCCGAGTGGCCAAACAAAGCCAACCATGGGTAAATCCAGCATTACCCACACCCAGCAGTGGGTTATTGCTATTATACAATGACATTATTTAAGAAAAAAAAAAATTACTTTTCTTAAATAATGGCATTGTATAATGCTTCCTTGCTGCCCTTACGCTACTGTCTGGTATTCTGCGGCAGTTCTGATGTACTGCGCATGTGTACGCCTACGCAGTACATCAGAGCTGTGGGCAAAAGCAACGCTGAAAGCAAGATCTCCATTGCTTTTTACAAACTGTTTCACTATGTTAAATGGGTTTAACATAGCAAGACAGCTTTAAAATAAGCAACGGAAATCTCAGTTTTGAAAAAAAGCAACGGAGAAAGCAAGATCTCCGTTGTTTTTTACAAACTGGTTTGCTATGTTAAATGGGTTTAACATAGCGAGACAGCTTTAAAAAAAAAACAGAGAATCTCTGTTGCTTTTTTTAAAGCTGTCTCGCTATGTTAAACTCGTTTAACATAGCGAGACAGTGTTGCTGTAAGAGTTATAGTAATGGAAAAAGTCTGGGCGACCGGACCTTTTTCCATTACTATAACTCAGATTTACAATATGCATGCTGACCAATCAGCCTGCACGTTTTTGAATATTAATGGGGGGTCGTTGTATAATGACTGATTTATAATAAAGGCAGGAAGTGTACTGCACAGTTGATGTAATCCTTTGACAATCTATTTTGTTAACAAATATTTCTGTAAAAATACGTATGTTACCATAAATCTCTTAACAGTTGTCAGTAGAAAATAATGTTTGGATGCTTGACAACCCATGGAGTAGAAATGATTCATAAATTATGACACTGCATATCATATCACTTCTGATTGGATGATCCTTAACACCTTGCAACTTACCTGGCTGCATAGAGATTGCACAAGGACACATCCATGCACATCAGATGTTCTCTCACAAGACTGTTGGGTGCAAAGTGAATATCTTAAACTCTGGCAAATAAATATTAAGTAGTCCATTCTCTCTCCTTACCTCCCAGTCACCACCGGTGTACCACAAGGCACTATCCTTGGTCCCCTCCTCTTTAACATTTTCACCAACATCATCCACACAACAGGCCACACTAATACAACACACAGATGATTCCACTCTCATTAGCACATCTGACAACATGGTACACATCCAAAAAATTACTCAGGAAGCTTTAACAGCCACTGAAACATGGCTTTGTAACTCACAGCTCATGCTCAACCCAAAAAGACCAAACTGCTACCTTTTTCCCCAATTCTCTATCTCATGAAAAAAAAAATAAAGTCCTCTCTCTTGATAATGCAACCACTGAAATCCCTTCTCATAGCACATTATTAGGGATGAGACTGGATAATAATCTTACATTCAACCTGCATATACAAAACTGTATAAGAAAAAACATCAAAAACTAGGCTAGGGCTGCTTTACATAGCCTGTCAGGATATTAGATATTATTTGTGCTAGCATGACTGGCTCAAGTTTTTGTAAATAATTGTAAATTACCCTGTGTTACATATACCAACATGACTAGCTATAATTTTGTAAATAAGATTATGTCAATTCATGCAAATGCAGGGTAGACATGCAGACTCCAAACAGAAGGCACCCCAGCAGAGAATCAAACCTCTTACTTTGCGAAAGCATTAACCACTGCACCACTGGGCTGCCCACATCTTACCACCCATAAAATGTTGGAAAAATGTAAACCAGCTACTAAACTCCACCCAAAAGGCTACCTCCAAACCACCCACCCCCTGACACTAAAGTTCCCATTGAAACACAATTAATTTCTCACTTTGTGAACTCAATTCTATCCTTAGTATCACAGGGCAGTTCCTTCCTTACTACCCCCCCCCCAACACAAATAACACTAATACAAGCTTTACCCTCAAAGCAGTTTCCACCACTTCAATCAAAAGCATGCTCTCCAAACTAAAAACCTCATCAACAGCAGCCGACCTACTCCCCAGCTATTTCTTGAAACTCACAGCAAATGTTATTGCTATCCCAGTTTCCACTCTCATAAACACTACCTTAATCTGTGCTGCACAAAACATTCCCAGCCTCCTGCAAACAACTCAACTAGCATTCTCTGACATTGAAAACTACCTTACCAAAGCCCAGCTTATCCTCAATCCAAAGAAAACTCAGTTTATGATTATAACGAGTTCTAACAAAAACACTGATAACAATTAATTCACTATCTACTCCACAAATGCTACTCCAATTGCTCCAGTGGCACAGGCTAAGCTATTGGGAATAACCATAGACTCCCACCTAAAATTTGATAGTCATCTTAACTTAACTATTAAAAAAGTACATGCCAAACTGGGATCACTCTACCGTATCAAACCATTTCTTACCAACAACACAAGATCAGCCATTGCTCGCTTCCAGCTTCTATCCACCCTCCTCTATGCATCTCACATTCTGACTAATCTCAACAAAACTGAACTAAGCAAAATGGAAGCCTGCTATAACAGAATTGCCCGCTTTGCTGCAAATTGTTCATATAGAACTCATCACTGTACTGCTTTGAAACAGCTCCACTGGCTTAAACTGCCCAACCTCCTAACCTATAATCAGCTCTGCCTCTGTCATTCTATCTATTACATCCCCAATAAGTGTCCTGCCCTCAAAAACCTAGTACAACATCACTCAACCAAAAGGCCTCTTAGATCATCAAGCAAACTACTATTAGAAGTCACCAACAGTTACAATAGCTTTGGAGATGCGCTATACAGTAGTTCATAGGTTCATAGGTCATAGATTAGTAGTAGGCTAACTGCCCTTGCGAGCCATTTTAAGCCTAGCCAATTATCCCTTGTGAGACTCAAACCCTGCACCTTGGGTTTGTAAGGCAAACACCTTAACCATTAGGCCACCCTCCCAATTGTTCAGTGGCTAAAAAATGGAACTCTGTCCCCACTAGCATTCAAAACACATCATCCAATGCCTCCTTTAAAGACCTCATCAGGCAACATCTCAAGCAAAGTTGGCAGTGCCATGATTGCTCCCCAGGATAGTGAAAGCGGATAAGGTATACATACTAAATCTAGAGTACTTGATAATAGTTTTCAGTCTTACTCACAAACACTGGCTAATCTACAATGTATGTACTGTACCTGTGCACTATGTATGTATTCTACCTATGTTACAAATTTCAGCTGTGCAACACAAATCTATATATTACCTTTATTTTTAAATTAATATTTTTTTGTTTGTTCTCTCCACTGTAACTGTTGATGTGCCGCATACCACTGTAAAAACATGTCTTTTGTAATCTGTGTGTATACTGATCATGTCTAAATAACAATGTATCTGTAATTTTTCTTTGTGGAGCTTTTGTCCCCAGGCCTCTACTGAAAAAAGGGCCTTTTTGGCTCATTCAGACCCCCCCCAGTTAACAAATGTAAAATAAATAAAATAAATAAATAAAATATTAACCTAGTGAACTTGGGCATCCTAAGGCAATGTAGCAACTGCCTCATGTACACTGACAACCCTCTCCTCTTACCTCCCAACACTCAGACTTGTGAAAGATGCACTTATATATCCAAATTGGAAGTCAGATACTCTCCAGCCTAGACCAGAATAGCTGGTCAAGAGGAGAAGGTCAGCACTTGCACCACACCACATGGAACACATAGCGCTTCAGAACACGCACCAGTACTGCCTTCACATAAAAACACAAACCACACACCCACCTTTGCGGAGGCTCTCAATAAAAATCTACCCAAACAGCAGAGACCTCCAAGGCAGAAATGCCCTTGACCATCACAACACAATACAGCACTAATCACGAGACACATAACTCACCTAAACAGTGTGCCACTCAACCAAAGCCCCTAAGGCAAAACAGTATGCCCAACACACTCGTCCTAGGTGACTCGATAGTGATGCACACTGATGTCCCACTCACTAGGTTGAATAAGGAGAAAGTAACAGTCAGCTGCCTGTCAGGTGCCAGGATCTGCCACATAGTGCACGCACTCAGGTCCCTCAACAACAGGTACAAATATGACTGTCATTGTACATGTGGGTATTAATGACCTGAGATGTACCTCCCTGGACTATATGAAAAGAGACATGGAGGAGCTCTCAGATTATGTAGCCTAGGTGGGTATGACCCTAACCCTGAGCAACATCCTACCATCACCCAGAATGATACCACAGTTGTTATTGTTTTTCTTTCGGCTTTTCCTGGTTAGGAGTCGCCACAAGCAGAAAATGATTGATTTCAATAATTGGCTAAGTTGCTGGTGTCATTCTAAGGCGATCCAGTATCTGTCTGCCTGGGATGACATGACTGACAGACCTCAATGCTTTGCCAGAGATGGCCTGCATCTGTCACCCCTGGGCTTCTGGATACTGGCCAAGACTCTTGCCACCTTATAGTGCCTTTTTTAGGCAGTGTTCCAAAGACCAAATTACCATCGTAACAGCTACAAAGAAATGCAGTCTGAGGGTCATGCTGCTCAAGGCTAGAAGTGCTTTGAGTGAGTGCATTTTGAGATCTAGACTTCTAGCCTTGAGCAGCATGACCCTCAGACTGCATTTCTTTGTAGCTGTTACGGTGGTAATTTGTGCTGTAACAGAAACCTGGTTTAAAGCAGCAGAAAGCACCCCTGCCCTACCAGGCTATAACTCATGCCACACCTTTCAGCCCCAGAACTTGGACCGAAGATCCAAAGATGGTGGTGTTTCCATATTCATAAAGGATGCTCACACCTCCAGACTGGTAGCTCAACATAACAGATCAGACATACTTCAGGTGCAGCTAACATTGGGTAAGACAGCGATTCAGGTCGTAGCCTGTTATAGGTCCCCAACCATGTCCCAAGACTCACACTCCACATCCTAAGCACCCCGGAGAATATTAGGATCCAACCTAACACTCTCATACTGGGTGACTTCAACTACCCCTCCATTAACTACTTATATATCGGTACACATGCCTAACATTTCCTGGAATTCATTAATTCCAATGCCCTGGACCAGCTCGATCTTACCCCCACTAGAGATAGCAATATCTTTGACATGGTCATTACTAACATGGGTGACCATTGTTCTACACCAATAGTCATCTCCTCCCTGGTTAGATCCCACCACAAACTAATCACCTTGGAAAAGACATCCCTCCCACCCCCCCCCCCCCCCCTGTAAAGGTAACCACCATGAAAAAACTTCTCCAAAGTAAAATTTGAGCTCCTAAAAACAGAGGTGGCTAATTTCACTGCACCCATGCAAATGGAGAATAGTTGCATGACCACCGAATCATACACCAGTGCACTGTATGAACACAATCACAAATGCACGGATCTCGCCATACCCAATAGAACCAAAATGCTCTCCTCCAAAATAAGGAAGCCAATCTGGTGGTCCCCTGCAATAAACTCTACAACAGAAGGAGGAAACTGATGTGGAATGTGGTGAAGTCCCAAGATTGGAAAAACTCCCTTATCAGACTCACCAAAAAGCTGAGATCCCTCATCAAATCCTCTAAAGCTAGCTATGAAAACAGGATTGCAGCAGATAGTAAAGACAACCACAAGGCCTTCTATAGTTAAGTAAAGAATCTCCATGGCAATAGCCAGATTTGCTCTGAGCTACTGTACAATGGTACCTCCTATACTGAGCCAGCAATTATTGCCAATATACTGGCTGACAGATTCATTGCCAACTTTACCCCCCCCCAAAGGACAAATCACAATACCAGTAGCTTGCCAGGCACCCAGTATTACTGCTGCACAGTTTAAAACAGCATTGTCCAAGGCCAAGAATATAGCTATTATGGGACCTGACAACATCCCTGGCTGTGTTCTACATGAACTACAGAATGAACGTGCACCTCACCTGTGTGCCCTGTTCAATCACAACGTCAACTCAGGCTTTGTCCCTACCAAATGGTGCACTGCTACAGTCATCCCTCTCCACAAAGGAGGAAAGATTACAAACCCTGGGAACTATCACCCCATTAGCCTAATGAGTCTGATATGCAAAGCTCTGGAATGCATCATCATGGACCTAATAAACAAGGATATAGGGAATCTCCAAACTCTGGATCCCACACAGTTTGGTTTTGTGAAGGGTAAATCATGTCTGCTCAACCTGATCGACATCTTTGAGTCAGTCACCAGAGCTGTAGATGAAGGCAAGGTGGTTCATGCAACCTACCTTGATCTGGCCAAGGCCTTTGATACCATTCCCCACTCAGGAATCATAGAAAAACTTACTAAGCTAGGCATCAACCCCTGTATCACTAGGTGGGCTACAAACTGGCTCACAGAACCCACAGTGTGACAGTAGCTGACTCCAAGTCAGACTGCCGCCCAGTCACAAGTGGAGTCCCACAGGGGTTAAGTCCTGGGTCCTCTCCTGTTTGGTATCTACTTCTCTGAAATCCAGGCCAAATGAAGGGACTCTGGCTGACAAAGTATGCAGATGATTGCAAGTTGGGAGCTATTATTAACTCCCCAAGTAATGTTGATATCATACAGAAAGGCCTCACTGAGACCAATGACTGGTGTCGGAACCATGGCCTTAAGCTCAATGCCAAAAAATGTGTTGTCATCCCCATTGGGAAAAACTCAGTTCCCATGAATTACCACATCGATGGTAGTCCACTGAACACAGAAGGTGTTATAAGAGATCTGGGAATACAGATTGACAGCAACCTCTCTTTTGACCACCACATTGCCACTGTGGTTAGAAAGTGCTTCTATGTGGCCCATCTCATTACTAAGGGTTTTGCATCCAGGAAGAAAGAGGTCATTGTCTCCCTCTACTCTTCCCTCATTAGGCCAATAATCGAGTACAATGCCCCATGTGGCATGTACCTCACTAGACACCTGCAACAACTGGAAAGGCCGCAAAAGTACCACACAAAGAGGATCCTAGGCCTTAAACTCTTGTCCTATATGAACAGACTCAAAAAAATCCAACTATTCTCTGTCTCATATCGTCTACTTAGAGGCGATCTCTGCTTGACTTACAAAGCCATGTCTGACCCAGCACTGTCAGAAATGCTACATCTAAAGAGATCCCAATCCTTCCGCACAACACGCTCCAGAGACCTCAATCTCATTACCACAATTAGCAGAACATGCTGGAGGGTATAGGTTCAGAAACCAGAGACTGCCCATGCTATGGAATAGACTTCCCATACATGTCAAACAGAGCACCTCACTAGCCTTCTTCAAGAGAAATCTTGATGAGTGGATGGGAAATTTACACTGGGGATTACTACAGTGACTCTACTCAACAGAGACACTGGGAACTAAGGTCGGCTGGCATGATGCCAGGGAAATCCTATGGGCTAAGCTTATAAAGACTCCAGCGCCATTAGCCTAGTACACACCCATGAACCTATACTATAATTTTCAGGAAGTTATACGTCACTTCTTTGTTGAAGAACTTAGATATACTACTACTATACTATACTACTATATATATATATATATATATATATATATATATATATATATATATGGTTCTACCTGACATAATCGAAACCCCAGAACACCGACAACGCAATCACCGACACCACATAATCGACAGTGCAGAAACACGAAACCTCACATGCCCGACAATGAAATAACTGACGGTACACAAACACGAAACCGCATACAATGCACACACCACAATAACAACTATCAACAAACAAAACACATCCCCTGTCCAAAAACCACACACACAACACAAGCACACCAAAATCCCTACAAACCCACACTAAACCTCACATACACAACTATCTACAACCCTAACCCAAACCCTAACCCTAAGGTCCGTCACTATCGCATACTCAGCTAACCCGCCCTAACCCTAACTCACTTAACCCTAACCCAAAGACTATTACTACGCACACTTACCTAACCCGCCCTAACCCTAACTCACTTAACCGCCCCTAACCCAAACACTATCACTACCACACTTACCTAACCCACTCCTAACCCTAACTCACTTAACCGCCTAACCCAAACACTATCACTACCGCACTTACCTAACCCACTCCCTAACCCTAACTCACTTAACCCGCCCCTAACCCAAAGACTATCACTACCACACACTTACCTAACCCAAGACTGACCCTAACTCACTTAACCCACCCCTATCCCCACAGACCGTCAATATCCACACTTACCTTACTCACACCCTAACGTCCGTCACTGCCGCATACTTACACAGCCTTTTCCCATGTCGGCATCCTCGGCGTCAGTGTTTTAATCCGTCGCGTTGGTCTTCTGCATTGTCGATCTTCTGGCACTTGCGATTCGCTTGTCGGTGTTCTGGAGTGTCGACTATCTCAGGTAGAACCATATATATATATATATATATATATATATATATATATATATATATATATATATGTATACTATACATACCAGTTAATGATAGCAATAAATGAACTTCTTCCCAAACACAGTAATGACTAATTACCTGCAAAACTGCTTAACTTCTCAATGTGAACAAAGGCAAAATGCTAATGAATTGTCAGTGTGAAGCTGCAGGGTAAGTCACAAAACAAGCAGCAGGTGGCATCATTCTCCACTTACAGTCTTTTAAGTACCACATCCCGTATTATGCCTACTAACAGAATGTCTCGCAGTACCATCAGCCATACCACTCAACCTCGTAGAGCAAGAAATCTGGACAAAACCATAAATAAAAGTGGGACAAAGGCCCCAAAATAAGGACAATTTTTAAATATTGCTCTTTCAAACTTAGAAAGTTAATAGAATAACAGGTTTTACATTAGCATGAAATTTCTGTAGGGTATGAAGTCTGAAACTCAAATATCTGTCATTATTTTTAACTTCAGTCTTTAATGATTTGCTGTTAATTTGACACAATTTTATGAAAACAGACCAAAAATATGAGGCAAACATTTAAAAATTCTGCGAAAATCCGTACTGCTGAAAGGTATCACCATCAATATAACAGACTGTTTCACTGTACCATCAGTATACTGGATTGTTTCACTGTACCATCAGTATAACAGATTGTTTCACTGTACCATCAGTATAATGGATTGTTTCACTGTACCATCAGTATAATGGATTGTTTCACTGTACCATCAGTATAACGGATTGTTTCACTGTACCATCAGTATAACAGATTGTTTCACTGTATCATCAGTATAACGGATTGTTTCACTGTATCATTAGTATAACGGATTGTTTCACTGTATCATCAGTATAACGGATTGTTTCACTGTACTATCAGTATAATGGATTGTTTCACTGTACCATCAGTATAACAGATTGTTTCACTGTACCATCAGTATAATGGATTGTTTCACTGTACCATCAGTATAATGGATTGTTTCACTGTACCATCAGTATAACAGATTGTTTCACTGTACCATCAGTATAATGGATTGTTTCACTGTATCATCAGTATAACAGACTGTTCCACTGTATCATCAGTATAATAGATTGTTTCACTGTACCATCAGTATAACAGATTGTTTCACTGTACCATCAGTATAATGGATTGTTCCACTGTATCATCAGTATAACAGACTGTTCCACTGTATCATCAGTATAATGGATTGTTTCACTGTACCGTCAGTATAACGGATTGTTTCACTGTACCATTAGTATAACGGATTGTTTCCCTGTACCATCAGTATAACGGATTGTTTCACTGTACCATTAGTATAACAGACTGTTTCACTGTATCAGCAGTATAACAGATTTTTTTCACTGTACCGTTAGTATAACGGATTGTTTCACTGTACCATTAGTATAACAGACTGTTTCACTGTACCATCAGTATAACAGATTTTTTCACTGTACCATTAGTATAACGGATTGTTTCACTGTACCATCAGTATAACAGTTGGTTCCACTGTACCATCAGTATAACAGACTGTTTCACTGTACCATCAGTATAACAGATTTTTTCACTGTGCCGTTAGTATAACGGATTGTTTCACTGTACCATCAGTATAACAGACTGTTTCACTGTACCATTAGTATAACGGATTGTTTCACTGTACCATCAGTATAACAGTTGGTTTCACTGTACCATCAGTATAACAGACTGTTTCACTATACCATCAGTATAACAGATTTTTTCACTGTACTGTTAGTATAACGGAGTGTTTCACTGTACCATCAGTATAACAGACTGTTTCACTGTACCATTAGTATAATGGATTGTTTCACTGTACCATCAGTATAACAGACTGTTCCACTGTATCATCAGTATAACAGACTGTTTCACTGTATCATCAGTATAACGGATTGTTTCACTGTATCATTAGTATAACGGATTGTTTCACTGTACCATCAGTATAACAGACTGTTTCACTGTACCATCAGTATAACGGATTGTTTCACTGTATCATTAGTATAACGGATTGTTTCACTGTACCATCAGTATAACAGACTGTTCCACTGTATCATCAGTATAACGGATTGTTTCACTGTACCATCAGTATAACAGACTGTTTCACTGTATCATCAGTATAACGGATTGTTTCACTGTAACATCAGTATAAACCAATAAACAATACTAATTGTCAAATTGTTTCACAGCATCATCAGTATAAACTAAGACAGATCGTAATAGTGAGATTGCTTCATAGTGCCATTAGCGTATGCCATATCTGTCAAACCCCAGTTATGAAAGATTATGGCAATGGCTTTTAAAATTATAGCAGAGAACGAGAAAGAGGAAGACTTTCTTATTGTTTTACAACAGGTCATTATATACAAACCCTATATAGTTAGTGGCGGTGGATCCTTATAAAGGCTTAGTGTATCTATTTAATAATGTATGTACCCATAAACACATCTGACTTAGTGAAGATCACCATAAATGTCTGAGGGTCAAGCCTAAATCTAACGGCACAAATAAAATGCTATGTGTAAATCATAGTATCTGAGAGGTATGGTATAAACCATGAGGCAATGCTATTAATCAAATGGTTTAGTCTGATGGCACAGTGAAACAATTACACTGTTCAAAATGATTTCACAGCACCAGTGTCAACAACAGTATGATCAAAGCGGTCATACTGTACAGCCCCGTTAGTATAAACTATGGCATAGTCCTATTCAAGTATCAGATGTAAAAACTGTTGAATGACACCTCCAAACAAGGACATGATTCCTTTAGGCCATTTACAAACTGACTAATTAGTTGAGATAGAAAACGATCTCCTACATGGTCAGTAGTTGCTGGCTTCCAGCATTTATAAACATGGCAAACACTTGCATAAAGGCAGCAAGTAGTACGGGCCATACTCCAAAGCCATAGACAATCACTTAAGCATCTGACTAACAATATAACCGTTGTGCACCTGCAGGAGTCCAAGTACAAAGAATGCAAATGAAGTGTTGACCCATTTTCCTCGATTCACAAACTTGAGAATCACAAAGCATAGTGTATAGGATGTCTATAAATTTGGGTAAGTACAACTGCTTACCTGCAGTTGCTAAAATTTGCCCTACTCCCAGTACTGGTGTCATAGATGGATGAAACTGACAACAGCTCAGGTGAACTGAATTTGAATAACTGCTTGGGATCTTGATTGCTTAGGCTAGGAAAGTGAATAGGTCCATTCAACAGGGGGATATGTGGAACAGAGATGGTTGCACACATTGCCACTATCCATTGGAAGAGGTGTAACAGTACAGGTGGGTAGATTGGAGTAAGGCATTGGGCTCACCAAGCTACTGATGGATGGTAGCCTTCATAGCAGAAGTGCAGAATCACAGATGTACAACAGGAGAGCATTGTGGGCAGCACAGTGCCATGGGTCAATAATTCTCCTACCCAGTAGATAGGGCTAGGCGACTCAGATTTTTAGTTGCTAGTGTCCCAGCTAGGTTACAAAACACCCTTATAGTTGCCTAAATGATGCCTCCTCGTGGATATCTCTCACCTTGTCTTGGGGTGAAATCCACAAAGCTGAGAACAAACGGATACTGTCTGATTGTGGGAGGCTTGATGATTGGCAGGTATGAGGGTAAAAAGAATGAAAAACATTCTCTCTGCAGATGTAGAGTTCCTGAAGAAGAGAAATGTTGCTCGCCATACAAAATAAAAAGGTAGACTCGCATAGTGACCTCCCCGTATAGCAGTCATAACAACATTTTACAGCCAGTGGGCATTTGACCACAGTTATATCCTCTCTATTACGTAGTATGTAAATGACGAGGGCAAAACCTTCAGGACTGACCTTGTATCAGGCCTTCAAAGTAGGACAACCCACTGGGTGCTGACATAAACCATTCCCATATCAGTTGAGTACATTATCTATCATCCATTCATCTAATGCCGTCAAGTGACATCTGACTCTAACAGCAAATCCATGAACAGCGTCCCAAGAGAGTAATAATTAAGGTGGCAATCAGAGTAGATTGCAAGTTTTTTTCTGATATCTCAAATAATTCTTGACACCTTTTCTTTATTTATTTTTTATCTTATTTATTTGACATTTGTTAACCGGGAAAGTCCAGCTTGGTTAGGAACCCATTTTCAGTGGAAGCCCAGAAAGAAAAGCTACACAGCTGTAAAAATTGCAGATATACAGAGTATTGAATATACATTTAGTATATAATTTACAGAGAAGTATTTGACAGACAACTGGTATACATTTACATAAAGGATTAAATTAGTAAAAATAGTAGCTGATTTACAGAGATGATGAGATTTATTTATTTATTTATTGAGTTAAAATTTGTTGACTGTGAATGTCCAACTAGGCAGAGCCTATTTTCATCAGAGGCCCGGGGAGGAACACTCCAGACATATGTCTTTGGAATGCTAATAATATAGGATTAGATTTATTCTATTCTTTATTCTGTTAGTCTTGTAGCAATAGTATATATATATATATATATATATATATATATATATAGCCTGTAACTGATTAGTCATATACTTATGAGCAAGCCTGGCGCATACACTGTTCCAGAGGATCAAGTCATACTGAGGTGACTGCACCATTTCATAAATCATTCAGCGCATGCAAGGACTACACTGGGAGAAACTCTCTCATCCTGGAATGGCAGGGACATTTGTATTTCTTGTTTTGCTCTTTGACCACATTGACCCTTTTACTGAGGAGGGCAGTCATTCTGCCTTCCTTTGATAACAGCAGAAAATGGCAACATCAGTCAGGAACTGAATGAAAGGATATTTTATTAAAAATAAGACAATGAAAAACACGGTTCAGCTCAAAAGGTTAAGTCAAACAATACGGCTAGCATGCTATATAGCACCCTTGCAGCTAGAAATGCATAATTAAATTAATGTCCTTTATTTATTTATCTTTTTATTTATTTATTACTTATTATTAGCATTTGTTGATTGGGAAATTCTGGAAAGGTACAGAGAGAAGTACTCCTTTACTGCAGAGGCCTGGGGAGAAAACTCATCTTAAAGACAACTTCTCTGTAAAGTGAAGGTTTGATAGAAAAAAAAAGTAAATATGCTAACAAACCCACAGAGAAATGTAGTTTGTTTTGCTGTTTGGGTTTAGATACAACAAAATGTAACTGTATTATCCACCAAAATAAATGTTAGAAATCATATGCCATATTTGAACATTTAATGATCATAATGATGAATTTTCTCAGGATATTTACATAAAGTTTTCTGAGTATCACCATTCCTGACGCTTGATCAATTTGCATTTATTCTTATATGTACAGACCTCTAAGCTTTAGCCACTTAAAATGTTTGACATAAAAGGGATTCCTTTCTGCTGGACCTGCAGCGCACAGAGATGCAGTTTAACTACATAGTTGGGGTGTTGGAAGACCAAGTTGGGGATGACATGTTTGATGCCTGGGGTTCCCTCATGCCAGGGGAACAGATGCCAACACTCATGAGCCGAATCAAAAAGGGATGTTTCACCTGATGGAGTTCAGGTTGCAAACACCAGGGCATCAGAATAAAGTGCATTTGGTATCAAGAAACAGGATGGTGTAACCCTAAATCAGTGGATGAATTACAGCGTACGCTTCACTGGGCCAGCATTGAACATTTATTTATATATTGGTGGGTTGATCACCAGACTATTTTCATTCACAACTTTGGTCCAAAATAGAAAGGGTTTAGCACATCAAATACTAAGACTAGTTATACCAGTAAACCCTTTGTAATACTGATAAAAAATGCAGTAAAACGCAGGTTTACAACAAATGTTTTGAATAGACAAATATTTATAATGCAGACAGAGAAAACCACTGCGCGCACACAAATCTTTCAAATGCATAGAATTTGGCAGTGACACAAAAACATTGACGGATATCACTCTTGTGAAAATAGCACAGCATTTATAATATAGATTTTGATGTCAAAACTGCAAGAAGATTGGGATGCACGTTAGGGGAGGTGAAGGTAACTGCAGCATGAATATGTACACACCATCAACATTGTACATGAAATTATTTCCTTTGTGTGTATTATCCTTTTCTTTATAGCAAGCACAGCTGCTTCCCTTAGGAGGGACTTTCAGCTTGCTTGTGAACAAATGTAAAGTATCTTCTTTTTGACTTCTGTTGGAAGTTGCAGTTTAGTTGTGCATATGCCAGCCTCTAGGTAGTAATGGATGTTGTGGTTTAAGAAATATGGCCCCGAATGAAGGGAGAAGATTATAGACAAGAAATAATAGAGAAAAAAACTATTTTATGCATGCATATGCATCCATATCTATATAAAGAGTGGAAGGGCACTAT
The DNA here is from genome assembly GCF_019279795.1 of Protopterus annectens. Taxonomy (NCBI): domain Eukaryota; kingdom Metazoa; phylum Chordata; order Ceratodontiformes; family Protopteridae; genus Protopterus; species Protopterus annectens. The sequence goes on along the minus strand of NC_056748.1, from coordinate 1,139,788,795 downwards.
CACCAATTGGATTGTGATAGACTCACAGATCACTGATCTTAATCAAGTGAACTAGCCAATTCATCAACTTTGGGGACAGAAGAAGTCCCACCACCTCAGGACCCATGTTAAAGTCTTTTCATCAAGTTCACAAACTCACTGTTTGAAGTGACAGCAATGTGAGGGGTAAATAAGAAAAGAGTCATGTATGATTACGTCATGAGTGGTCAACATGTTAAATGATTGATACATAAAACACTGATCAAAACATAATCACTGGATCGCCAATATGGCTGTACAGTGATCCACAGCTTAGTTTCAGCTTTCCTGGTATGAAAAAAGATACTGAGAAATAAGAACCAGTAATATTGTTAGCCTGAATAAAACTCAGTTACTGGCTAATAAGTACATTGACTAGATGTCAGCAAAGAAAAAAATGAATGAACCTGAAGGTTCAACCAGAAAGAGTGAAAACACTGGCTGGAAATAATCCTTCTGGACTTCAAGATTCAGCCATGTTACAAGAGATTGCTTCCAGTAATTTAGAGGAAAAATAAATGTACCAAGAGGAGATTAAAATAAATGAACTACTGAAGGAGTGCATCAGCTCAAATAACAAGACTCTGTTTAGAAAGACTGCTAAAACAGCAAAAATCAGACAATGAAATGACAAAAAGGCTGACTATGAAACTTTTCATGAACAGCTGTCTTAAAAAAATGGTACTGTTAGAAGACAGAGCATGCAGGGAAACCTGAGATTGTCTGTTGCACCAGAGAAACTCAAAGGAACAAAAACACACCAACAGTCAGGTTCCACCAATGTTCTTTATTCCATCAACGATCTGGTACCTCGGCTATTCGCCTTCAAAGGATCACATTACAGGTTTCAAAATGAACTCCTTTTATACTTTATAACTAATTGATTAATTGACAATTTAATTCAATTATTCTTCAAGATTTAATGTGATCTCTGTATATAAGATATAGAAATATGACATTTACTTATTTAATCTGTTTAATCATTTTAAACCAATTATATTATGAACCATTTATACTTTTATAATATAACCCTTCAACACATACAAAATTCATTAGATATATAAAAATAAATAAATAAATATATGTAGAAAAATCACTATTCCAAAAAAATAAATATATATATATGACAAAATTAATTATTTCTTTATGTACAAATATTATTACAGTGAAATCCATATTAATGAATGTGAATAATTTACTATCCTTATACTATATTTATGTCATCCACTAAATTATAACAAAATTTATTAGTAAGAAATGTATGTGTGCAAGATTAAATCTATGTACATTATTACAAGCCCAGCTCCTGATTTAAACCAAATGGTTTCAGTGTTTTATATTTAAATATCATTCTTGTTTCTAATTCTAGTAATTTACCCACTACATCATCTCCCTTGCAGACAAAAGGTTTCCCCAATACACAATATCTCAAACTATCACTACAACCGTCATGAATGTCCATGAAATGCTTAGCAACTGGACTAATAGAATTTAGATTTCTTATGTCCTTTAGATGTTCTAAAATTCTAATTTTTATCATTCTTTTAGTTTGTCCTATATACCAAATATCCTTGCATGAGCAACCTAATATATATATACTACACTGGTAGACTTGCAATTAAAGAAGGAACATTCTGTATTCATAGGTTCATAGGAGATTACTAGGCTAATGGCTTAAGACCCCTTACAAGCCTAGCCAATATAACTGTATTTTACCCTATATATGACCCCTGGGGCAAGAAGATGACATGAATTTGTGGCTATATCTTGAGTATCTTACAGATGTGCCCCTGTCCATAAGGGACAAAGGCACCACCTCAGGTGGAAATTTGCAATTCCCCATCCATTGATCCAAGAGTCCCAGGTAAAGGCTCTGCTTAAAGTGAATAGGAGGTCTGTTCCAAAGAAGGTGCAATCTCTGAGACACATACTTGTCTCTCCAGCATGGTTTGTTTGAGTTGCTAACTAAGTTTAAATCCCTAGAATGGGTGACATTGATTTGTGGATGTGTAACAGCTCCATCAGGGCTGGATTTGTGGGTGCCTTGTAGATCAGGCATAGGTCACCCCTTAATAGTCAGTAGGAGAGAGAGAGTAAAGGGATAGGGCCTTTAGTCCATCTATACAGGACATGTTGTTTATACCCTGTATTTTCTTTATGAGAAACCTCTGCGGTCACTCCAGCTGCTGTAAGTGTCCAGTCAAGTAAATGTCAAATGATGGATTGTAGTCCATTATTTGTCTAATGATGGCTCAGTAGAACGGGAGTATAATTTCCTTGGATCTGGATGCTATACTTTTACTTATAAGTTGTGCCACATAGAAAGACTTCTTCACCACTGTGGACACATGGTGGTCAATGTTCAGGCTACTATCTGATTACCTTGATCTCTCACCTCTGAGTCTACTCTTAGGGGTATGCTATTGATGTTGTAATTTGCAAGGGTATTTGACTTCCCAAAGTGTAAAATAATATATTTTTTTCACATTTAGTATAACTAAATGGCCATGATACACACACTGAACATATGCCTGATCTAGACCCTCTGGAAGAATATCTAAATCATTAGGGGATTCAGTGACTGCCCCTCAGCTTGCAGTCATCTGTAAACAAACTTTGTCTTCCAGAGGGCATTCAGATTAGCCTTGATTTCAAAGAAGTATTTTCTGAACTGGAGTGGACTCTAGCACACCACGATTATCTGGCCTCTTGCTGGATTTGGATTCAGCCACTTTAACCACATAGGTTCATATGTAATTACTAGGCTAATGCCACAGGAGCCTTGTCAATAATAGGCAGGCTGTGACAATATCATATCTTAATTCCTCAGATATGGTATTGGGAAGTATCAGGTGGTGGGTCTTTGTGTGATAGAGCCCTGACAGACTGCTTCAGTCCATAAGGGACATGGGCAGTACCCTAGGAGTGAATTTATGATCCCCCATCCATTAATCCAAATGCTTTTTGCAGAAAGTGAGGGGCAGGCTTTGTTTACAAAGATGAGATGTTTATTCCATAGACGAGGTAGCCTTTGGGATACTTATCTGTCTCTCCAGCAAGTTCTGTTTGAGTCACAAATAAGGTTCTGGTACATGAACCCATAACCCTTGTATAATTTTTCTTGTAAATATGCAACATTTTCATCAGGGCTAGATCACAGAATGCCTCACAGATCAGGTGTAAGTCCCCTCTCAATAAACAATATGTGATGGAGTAAAGGGATAGAGCCATTAATCAGTCTGCATAAGATGTCTGTCTTATGCTTTGTATTTTTCTAGGGAGAATGCATCCTGTCCATGACCAAACTGGTTATCCATTTGGTGATCTGGGGATTTATGCTGGGTTTTGTGGGTTTATTTACATCTCAGTGGGTAATTGTGTCAAATGCCTTAGTTAGGTCAAGGTAGGAGGTAGGAAATGTTTTACCCTCATCCATGGCCTTAGTGACTTTCTCAAAGAAATCTACCAGCTACAGTAGGCATGACCTGCCCATGACAAAGCCAAACTGGGCCGGGTCCAATATTCATTTTATTAAAGCACAAATAAGCAACTGGACTGGTATTTCACAGCAGGATTTGTTAACTGAAAGGGCAGATTGAGTGTATGCTCCAAACGTGGCCATGAAAAAGCAGCCAAGACCTATAGTATATTAGTAGAGTTGCAATCATACCAACAGAAAGCAGGGGTACAGAAAATAAGTAAAATGGGGGCTAGAGAGGTAAAGACAATAGATTGGGATGAGGCCATGATGAAGTTTGGACTGCAGGATAGAGATTTCTTCACTATCAGAGACTGATATCAAGGTACAGAAAGGAAAAAGGGATACAGGAATCTTAACTGAAGACATGCTCTGGTAGAGTTTTTAGCTGAATCTAGAACAGCACCTACTGTTAAAAAAGTGATAATTAATAGGGCTTGCAAAATATTGCATAACTGTTCGAATGAATCTGAGGAGTTTACAAAAGACTGGGAAGAGAGACTGGAAAAGCTATTTACATGAGAACAATGGGAGGATAAACAATAAGTGTGGTCCAAGTAAACGGCAAAGTTCAAAAGGTTTAGGATCTTTGCTCAGAGATGTTTACATATGCATTTTTATACTGCAATACAACTTCAAAGATTCTTTCCTCTGGTAGATGGCAATTGTTAGAGGTGTGATGGGAGTAAAAGACACAACTGGGGGCATATGGTTTGGGAGTGTAATGAACTGGCAGGTTTTTAAAATTCTTTACAGAGTACTGTTAGAAATATTGGGTGAACAAATTGCTATAACCAAGGCAATGATTCTTTTGAGCTGGGTTACGGGATCCGAATTGCCTAGACATACTAAGGCCTTATTAAATATAGCTTTGTTGGCTTCCAAAAAGCATTTACTAGAAAATGGAAATCAAAGATTAAACCAACTGATTTGAAGTATTACTGAATTCTAAAAAATAGATAAAAGAAGTGGAAGAGGGCTCTTTAGAAAATGGAAGGAGGAACTTGCATAGAAATAAAAATTGTGGGAACAATATATGCAGAATAATGGTCAGGAGGAGGAAGAGTGCGGTTTAAAGAAAGGAAGGAATTCAGCAATTTATGTAATGTCAGACTGATGGCAGTTTCAAGGAAAGAAACGTTATGTGATGTATAATTTATGCTAATGTCAAAAACATTAAATGGCTTGTTTTTTTTTTTTTGTTAACGTATGTTTGACTATGTCTTTAAGAGATAATTTAATCTTTGTCTTTTCGGTTTTTCCCGGTTAGGGGTCACCACAGCTTAACAAATAATTTAATAAAGGTGTTAAAAAACATGCCAAACATCCATTTCAGTGGCAGCACAACTCCATAATCTGCAAAAGACTAAAAAAGGAAAAGACATTCCTTTTTAGCTCTTTAAACCATAACCACACCAAACCATTCAGATGACATTTGTCTGAACAATGGTAGACATAAGGAATGGGCTTTTCCGCAGTAAGGTATCAAGTCTGAGCAAAGCACAAGCATAGAGTTAGCATGCATTGCTATGATGAAACAGGAGGTGCAGGCCCCTTGCCCAGCTTAGTAATGCATGCTAACCCTAACCATACACTTTTCCAAAACCCTTTTTGTGACACTAGCAGTTATCAAGACATCTCTGTGAGATGCACCATGCACGCAACCACATACAATACTGTATTTATACCCCTACCCTAATGTGCAAAGACATACACACTAAATATTTCCCCTTACATAACCTCTACTAAAACCATAATCCAAAGATACACGTGCACGTATGTGTATAGCACACAACGTTCACACACAAATTTCACTTCATTCTTTCAAGTAAAATGATATTTGACAAAAACGTGTGTGTGTGTGTGTGTGTGTGTGTGTGTGTGTGTGTGTGTGTGTGTGTGTGTGTGTATGTGTCTGTGTATGTGTGCATATATGTGTGTATGGGACCATAGGAAATTACTAGCCTAATGGCCCTAGGGCCCTTACAAGCCTAGCTAAGATCTCCCCTTATTTCTATTATCAGTACCTATTGCTCCTGTCCAAGAGGGACACAGGTAGAAGCCCTGGGGTGAATTTACGGTTACCAATCCAGTCATCCAGATTGCATTTGAAGAGAGACAATGAGGTGCTCTGTCTGACATGAAATGGGAGTTTGTTCCAAAGGTGTGGTAACCACTGGGTGACAAATCTGTCCTTTCAGCAGGTCTTATTAAAGTCACATACCATATTAAGGTCTTTAGAGCGAGTGACCCGTGTACCATTTGACTTAATATAATGCACATATGATACCTTTGCTTTGCAGTCACCATGTGATCGACTGTAATATGACTTTCTCATACAACATATTTGATATTGCACATGCACCTGTTTTGGTCCTTTTATGCTAATGGTCCAATGTGAGCCAAAGAGTTCTTCTGTTGCTTTATGTTATGGTCTGTATGTCAAAAAGTGTTCTATAGGTGTCAGTGAACCCTAACAGTTACGAAAACTTAAACATGGGCTTGGAGAATCAATGTGCAAGTATTTCAGTCTGCAATGATCTTAAAAGGCAGCAGACAGCAAGCGTGGGATACAAAATTAAGCAAGCAAATGCAACAACACCTGTAAGGACCTGTGTTTGTATATGTGTATGTTGTGTAATGGTTTAGAGTGCATCTGACTGCAACAAGTTAAAACACATAGTAGTTTATGTATTAAATCACTCATATGATCACATTCAGATGTTTTAGATATGCATAGTAAACAAAATGAATGTGTGTGTGCATGTGTGTGTCTGTTTTTGCACAAGCACACACTGGGGAAGAGCGGCATTGCTTTGTAATGTTTGTGTCTGCCAGCAATGGCCTAAAATGTATTATTATTGGTATCTTTTCATTCGGTTTATCTGAGTAAGAAATCTGATACAATAACTGATGGGCACATTTGTATGTTTCTATGATATGGTGTGAGAGTTGGTGTCTTCTGTGTGTCTGTGTTTGTGCGTGTGTGTGTCTGTGTGCGAGTGCACACATGTGCATCTGAGTTTCTATTTACATGTGAGAGACTGTCTTTCTGCCTCTACATATGTCTATATATATGGTTTACCATGAGCATATCAAAATGCAGAACTAAATTGCAGTCACATCTTTGATTCAGATGTGCGATGTGCTGCATAACAATTTGGACAAAATGTCGAAGTACATAAAGTGACATTCGCATTCACACTTTTGACATTCTGTTTTGTACATCACTACTGCATATCATGGAATGAAATGTTTTTGCAGGGGGGCAAGCCCCCTGAACTCCCCGTACCCCCTGCAAATAATATATTCCAACTCCAAGGTTGCAATACAGTGGGGAAGAGGGTAATTTCCTGATCCTCACTGTACCGCGATCTGTAGTCTTAACTCCGATGATATATTTGGAATGCACAGTAGCATTCACTAACTGCACACTCGCAGTATTGCAGATCAACGATATGGAAATCAACCACATGGGCTTCACCATTTCTGGTTTTGCTGACTGTGCACTCGACATTGTCATAGTAAACCTATGCATACATGTATATACACATACATAGGCCTACTGGAGAAGACATAAAATTCATTTAATCGAATCTTACTTAACCAAAATGACAACACCAAAACCTTACTTTAATAAATGTTGACATCACCAGAATTTTAATCCAGGAAAGGAGGCAGTTGGGTAACATGTGGACATTTGCCCTTTTCCCCACTCTAGTGTGGGGGAGCAACCCCCACACATTGGGAAGTGTATGGGTGAAGCCCCCAACTCTGGTGGGTTTAACATGCTTTGGTGTGTTTGTTTTTTAATGTTGGCCAGCTGTCTCCTTTCCCGGATTAAAATTCTGATGATACGAATGTTCGTTAAAGTAAGATCTTGTTGTTGTCATCTTGGTTAAGTGAGATTAGATTAAATGGATTTTATATATATATATATATATATATATATATATATATATATATATATATATATATATATATATATATATATATATATATATATATATATATATATATATATATATATAAAAAATATGCACACACATGCATACACGCAAAACTTTGTGCGTTTGCACACACACTTATATAGCTTCTATTTTGGATGTAAAATAGTTCCTACAAGTACATATCCTAAAACAACTTTAAACATTAGGTGAAGGAACTATTTATATCAAAACATAGCGCATGTATATACTAATAAAACAGATATAGAACAGTTTAACAGACACCCCATTTCGTAAGTGCAATAACACCTGACCGGGCAGGTATTGCAGGAAAATAACAGAACTCCCAGGGGTGAGGAGGTCCAGTGCTGCAATTTCTCCATAATGCCTACCCTTTTGGGTATTATTGCTTGCTTACTGCCTTATTTTATTACTGGATACAAGAAAGCTGCTCAGTCTGTAAAAAATATCAATAAATAGTTTTTGTTGTTAACAAATAAGATGTCAAAGATAAGGTATAAAACTATCTACTGAAGACACATTTAAGGTATTTATGTCGTAACATGGAATATAATAAAATGAAGACCACCAGTTCTGAAATAAGTAAATCTATGCGCTACAAACTTCAGTTTTCCAGAAACATTTGACTTGGGTTGTGACTGAAGACTAATTTACTTATATCTAATCAGACCCATTACTGAATCTAATGCACCTTTTGGCATGTATTTTTTCAAAAAATTAATTAAGCTTGACAGACCTCAGTGGCACAGAAGCATGATAGCATTGTTGCCTCTCAGTAAGATGTTTTCTGGTTCAGTTCTTGACTGGGGTGTTGTGTGGGCTTTGCATGCCCTACTTGCTCATGTTGGGTCTCTCCTGGTACTCTGGTTTCCTTTTATTCCATAGACATGCTGTAGGTGGAATGAAGACTGTAGATTTGCCATAAGTGCATGTGTGTGTGTGTGTGTGTGTGTGTGACAAAATATAACCATGGCAGGTCTTGCTTCACAGGGGTGTTAACATTGGCTCTAGATGATGGTTACTGTTGATTTAACATCCTGACCCTGTGTACAAAAAAATGTCAAAAAGGGAGTTCAAGATGGATTGAGAGACCTCATAGATTCATAACTAAAGATCAGTGGCCTCAAAAACTTTAGTTATCAAAAGCGACTGGCAGCCCCCCGTTTTACTTAGTCTTTACAATAGAAATTTCTATAACATTTCGAGTCATGAAAAATCTAACCCTCTATGACCTCCACTTAAGTCACATAACAAATTCTACCTCAAATACCTGGTTAAAGTAACTAAACCTTCATTAAAAGATAACTAAGACACACTGACTTGATAGATTCCTATCCCAATGTACCCCTCACCTCTGGAACACACTTCCACTACTTGTCAGACACAATAATACCCTTGTCACTTTCAGGGTAAACTTAAATAACTTGATGCGCAGCCTTAATTTTTACCCTAGTCTATCTTGTCTTGCCTACTTGAGGATGGAGGGAAACTTTGAATTTTTTTTTGTTAGGCTTGTACTGATCTGTAGACTAATTGCCTCATACTTATGAACTTAAATGGTTTTTGACCGTCCCACCTGCCTGGTTAACAAACCGTACATAAATAAGTTACATTTTAAGCAGGACTTGGTGTAAACTTGACTTATATCTGTTATTAGCTCTCATTCTGCAGTAGTCATATGATAATGAGAAGGAATTAATAATTGAAGGTATTATTTATACAGGGATGTTATACAATGTTCTTTGTTGTTTCACTTGATGAAGAACACAGTTCTGCTAAAACACCTGTTGTATCCTTTCTATTATTTTGTTAATAAAGATTTTTTCTTCAAACTCATGAATACTGATGCAAGTTTTTGGTACATTTGGGGTTATTTTGCATTTTTTATGGCCTTTAAGCTGCTTTTTTATTTTTAATTTGATGTTGCTTTATGAAGCCACCAATATCCACATGCATTACACTGAGACATTGCTATGATCTAGCAATTTGTGAACACTCTGGTACTCACAGATGAGAAAATGATTAAAATACAGATTAGCATTCAGTACGTGGGTGGTGATGGAGCTGTGTCAAGAACATGACTCTCATCAGCTTTTTCACTGCATTTGTTCAAGGTGAGGTACATACTGATTTGATAAGAAAGGGGTTAGGAAACTTGGAAGGATTATTGGTCATTTTGACTTCCAGTCATGTTTTACTTACTGTTTTTTATTAATTTTTTGACAAGAGTTATGGGATATTAGAAAATGGCCTTATGGATACAAATGTTCCGAGTGATCAAGGTGGGAAAAACACAGAGCTGCTTATAATGGATAAAGCCCAGTCCATTTAAAGATCTGACTCTTATCAGCCATGTTATGGTAAGAAATCATGTGAACACTGTGATACATAGCTCAGCCACATGGAATATTAATTTTCATAAGACAATTTTCTAAATATATTTGTCAAACATGCATAACCAATATTGCAACACTATGGGAGTGAATGACACATGCCTCAGTTTTATCCTCTTTAGATCAGCTTCTGTTATACTTGGTCTCCACTTCAGCTCATCTTCTCACCCACACAGGATAAATGTTATCAGCATTATACTGCATTATGCAAGTCTGTGAATTCACAAATTTCCTGTAATGTATTAGGACCCTGCTGCTGGCTGCCATCAGCTAATTCCTTTTGCATTTTCTCTAAGTTATTCACTTAATTTCTAAATACTTTTACAGCCCAACACTAGGAAATCAGCCATTATTTACCCACAAAATGTGATTTCTTTTTTACATTTCCTTAAACATCAAAATGGGGTAGTTACTTCTAAAAAATAATAGCATTATTGCGTCATTAACACTCTGTATATTCAAGAATTGTGATATACTTTGCAGAATCTGAAGTTAGGAATTAATGTACATAAGATTATGCTATCAAATATCACTCATTAGTGGTTGGGCCTTGGTGGACTTAGGTAGAATATCGAAAGATATAAACACTGTTACATGAACCCTGCAGCTCTCTCAAACCCTTTATTCTTATTTCATCTTGTCATCCCTCACTTATCGTCTGCCATTCATCCTACTTCCCTCTTCTCTTTGCAGGCCTGTGGGACTCTCTTTTCATTTCTATGCCATTCCCCCAATAATACCCCTTTCTGAAACTGTTAGAAATGCTACATCTAAAGAAATCCCAATCCCTCTGTACCACGAGCTCCAGAGACCTCAACCTCATTACCACAATTAACAGAACATGCTGGAGGGACAGGTTCATAACCCAGAGACTACCCATGCTCTGGTATAGACTTTCCATACATGTCAAGCAGAGCACCTCACTGGCTCTCTTCAAGCGAAATCTTGATGAGTGGATGGGAAATAGAAAGTTCACCCTGGGGATCACTCCAGTGGCTCTACTTGATAGAGGCACTGGGAACTAATGACGGGTGGCACAATGCCACAGCACTTCTATGCCCTAGGCTTGTAAAGGCCCCAGGGCCATTAGCCTAGTACACACCTATGAACCTAGTCTCACTTGCCTCTTCTAATGTCTTCCTACCTCTCTATAAAAAGATATGCTGCTAATCCTGAAGCATAGGCCATCAGTCATTATGGCTGCATCTTTTCAAAAAAGCTCTGCTATGCCTAATTCAATTTTTCCTTCAATATTTGACTTTGTAAACCGCTTCTTAAACTAAATGTGGTAGAAAATGTTTACATTTGTAAATATGTAAATGTTTTATAAGATACCCTTTTATCTGTAAATATGTTTATTAATTTCTTATGTTATCTTATTCACCCAGGCTGTGCTTGCAAATGGTCCACTGAGAGCAGTGCACTATCCAGATAGATAGACAGAAACATAACTAAATAAATAAATAAAAGTAGATAAATTGTCAGTGATTTGTTAAGTAAAATATTTTATCTGTATGAAGTGAAAAGAATTTTGAGGATTTTAGTCCTCTCATAAGGCAAGTAAAATGCTGGATCTCAGTAGTCATAGGATTATAGGAGATTACTAGGCTGTTGGCCCCGAGATTATTTTAAGCCTAGCCATTTCATCCCAATGTAATACCATGAAAATGCTAGTCAATACCCAAGATTGCATTTAATGATGACTGCCCATGTCCAGGAGGGTTGTGGGTACTATCCCTGGTTAAGAATTTACGGTGCCCCATCCACTCGTCCAGGTTCCTCTTGAACAGTGTCGTGAGGTGCTCTGTTTCACATGAATTCGTAGCCTGTTCTAAAGACAAGGGATTCGCTGGGAGATAAATCTGTCCCTCCAGCATGCCCTATTTAAGTTGCAGGTCATATTTAGGGTCCTGGACTGGGTACCCTAGTCCCATTTGATTTGCTGATATGCTGCAAGTTCATTAGCTTTGGGTCTTGGGTTGCTCTGTAGGCCAAGCACAAATCTCCCCTAAGAAGTCTATATGACACACAATATAGTGACAGGGACTTTAGGTGGTCTGTGTAATACACTGGAGCCCCTTGATGATCTTTGTTAAAACCTTTGAGGTCTCTCCCATTGCTGCAGGTGCTTTGTACGGTACATGCCAAATGCGGCGTTATACTCAGTTATAGGCCAGATTAGTGCGAAATATAGAGGGGTTATAACCTCTTTTGCTCTCGAGGTGATGCCTTTACTAATCAAGTGTGCTACATAGAAAGCCTTCCTTCATACAGTAGACACATGGTGGACGAAGTTGAGGTTGCAGTCAACTTATGACCCCAGGTCCCTTACCACGTCGTGGTTGCTTAGGGTATTGTTATTGATTTGATAGTGTGAATGGATATTGTTTGTGTCGATGGGAATGATGATGTATTTCTTTGCATTCAGTTTAAGACCGTGACTAATACACAAGTCATTGGTCTGTGTGAGACCCTCCTGGAGTATACTGACATCATTTGGGGATTCAGTGATTGCATCTAGTATGCAGTCATCTGTAGACTTGGTCAGCCACAACCCCTTAGTTTTGACCTGAACTTCTGAGAAGTATATACCAAACAGTAACGGGCCCAGCACTGACCCCTTAATCATCCCACTGGTAACAGGACTGCTGGTTGATGTAAAGTCAGCCACTTTGATAATGTGTTTCCAGTTTGTGAGTCAGTTGGTAAACCTGTCTTCCAGCAAAGTGGTTTACATTCAGTTTGCTAAGTTTATCAGTAATGCCTGTATGTGTGAATGTGTCAAAAGCCTTTGCCAAGTTGATGTATGCTGTGTGCACAGATGTGCTGTCATCAATAGCCCTGGTCACATTTTCAAAGAAGTCCACGAGATTTAACAGACAGGATCTACCCTTGACGAAGCCGAATTTGGTTAGATCTAGGACTTGGAGGTCGCCTATGTCTTTATTTATTAGGTCCATAACAATACGTTCCATGGCCTTACAGATGAAGCTGGTCAGGCTTATGCATCTGTAATTCCCTGGGCCTGTTGCTAGGCCACCTTTGTGGAGGGAAATGGCTATTGTTGTTTTCCATTCCACAGGAAAAAGCCTGTGGTTAGGCTATGATTGAAAAGGGTATTTAATGGTGATCTTCATTCATGTTTTAGCCTGTTTAGAAGACAGCCTGGGATGTCATCTGGTCCAACAGAGGCTGTGTTTTTTGCCTTGGACAAGGCTTTGAGGACCTATTCTTCAGATATGTAGGGTGGGGGAGGTTGTGATAAGTTAGGAGGGAATAAGGGAGTGAAATTTTTGCCAAGCCTATCCGCTATCAGGTTTGCTATCTCTGTGGCAAGAATGTGTGTGATACTGTTGGTCACTAGTTCTGCACATGCTTGGGTCCTGCCCTTTAGGCTATGTACGTAGCTGTAAAAGGCATTGTGGTTATCCTTGGCTGTACTTGCTAAGTTTCTCTCAAAGGAGCCTTTAGAGGTTTTGACAAGTTGTCTTATTTGCCTGTTGAGGCTGAGGAGGGTGCTTTTACATTGTTGGGGCCTTGTTTTTGTTTTCTTGGACAGCAACATTTTGCATTTATTGTAAAGTTTGTTGATGCTTGGATGTCCACCATAGCAGTTTGTTTTTATTTGGGGTTTTTGCTTTGATTCATTCTCGTACAGTTGAGTTTATACACTTATGCAAGTGATTGTATAGGGCTTTAGTGTCGGCTTCAGTGTAGTACCACTTCCAGCTTGAGGTGGGGCTTGGAAGTCATTTATACCTTCACTTGAGGAGGGCATAGTTTGCCTTGGTGAAGTTTTTTAGTCTGATTTCACCCTTTGTTAGTTCTGGTGTTAATGCCAGCTCGAAAGTGACTGTCTGGTGATCAGATTTAACTAATGAGTGTCCAACAGTTGTGGCAGTGTAGCTGTTTGATATGTTAGTGAGGACTAGATCTAGAATATTTATTCCTCTTGTCAGGGTATGAACAATTTGTTCCAGGGCATTTGAATTAACAAAGTCAAGAAACTTTGTGCTAGTGAGTTGGGGCTAGCATAGTTTTCCCAGTTGATGGCGGGATAATAAAAGTACCCTATAACCAGAGTGTTCAGCAAAATTTGGATTGTTTCCAGTGCGGGTAAGTAGGCTTTGTGGGTGTTGTGACCTATGTAAGGGGATCTATAGCTGGCTATGACTTGAATGGGGGTCTTACCCACCATAACCTGGACAAGGAGCAACTCCATGGAGTTGTCCAGCCTAACTAGACAGGAGGTAAATTTATCTGTAATATAGATAGAAACAGCGCCTCTTTGGCTTTCACATGTTCATTTTGTGGTCTAAAGGTGTGGAAGGCATTATAGCCTTGCAACGCCAGGGTACCCTCTGAGGCCTAAAACCAGGTTTCTGTGACTGCACAGTATCTACATCTTCTAGTGACAGAAGTGCTTCCAGGGAGTGCAGTTTTTGGTTTAGGCCCCCTAGCTTTTAAAAGCATGATCTTTATTTAGTTCTTGTTGACTTATTTCACATTGGTAATGTTTTCAATTCTTTGCCCAAAAAAAAAGGCAGTCTTGCGGAGGCAAGAGCTTTTGCCAGCAGTTGAAAGCCTAGAGATGCCAGGTGCAAACAATCTCTGGCAAAAACAGCGAAGTTGGTTGACCATAGCTTCCCAGGCTGACAGGAACTGGATCCCCTTTGCATGACACCAAAAACTAAGCTAATTATTGAAATCAATCATTTTTTATTTATACTGTGACAAACAGCTGACTGTAACTTTCGCCTTGTCCTACCTGGTGAGTGGGACATCTGTGTGTCTCACTATTGAGTCTCCAATGACAAGAAAATTGGGGTTTTGAGTGTTTCACCTTATGGGCTTGGTGGGTAAGACACTAGTGTTGCTATTTGTCATGGGTGCTGTGGAGACTGTGTTAGTTGTAGCTGTCTTGTGTTTTGGAGGTCTCTGGTATTTCAGTAAGTTTTTGAGAGAACCTCCGCATATGTTGATTTTTGTGTTTGATGCGTTCTATGTGTATTACTGGTACTATGGCTTGACAACCTCTTCCATGTTACTGTTTTGAGTGCGAGACAGCATGGATTCAAGATTCTTGGTGTAGATGCATCTCTCACTCTGCATTAGAGTGAGTTATTAATAGAGGGTTGTTAGTGTACATGAGGCAATTGCTATACTGCCTCAAGAGACCCTGGTCAACAAGGTTGGCAGGAGAAACAAGGGTAGTCCAACTGACCATAATGCTAGTTGAAAACTGTTGTCACTAGGGTTGGCTTTTCAGAATCGTTCACGGAGGAGATCAGTGGTTGGATATTTTTGCTTGGGGTTTTCTTTCTTTTTTTTTTTTTGCTGGTTAATAGGTTACAGCTCACTAGCAGCATTTCATTGACTGGGACAGCACTAATGATGAGGGCTACACTACTATGCTACGGTGGTATCCAATGGGATGTTGAATTTAACTGTTCGGCTTTGGATCACAATTGTGCGGCAGTGCGTGGTGCTGCACAACGTGCAAACTTAAATGCAGGGCCTAAATACCACAGTTACTCACAAACTTTTACATGCATCACATATTACATCAGTAATTATAAATTAATCCCTCATTTAAAAAAGTACGACAAAAGCTATTTTTTGATTTAACTAAGGATAACTTCAGAAACTGTCTCAGTAACAAATTGTCTTACTGGAGGTGCAAAAATGCATGCTGTATATCACCTGGTGACTGTCACTTTGCTATTTCTACTACAGCAGTATGATATGACAGTTTTATCATGATGAATAAATAGTATTACTTTGTATGGCAGTTGTCTGAACAGATTCAGCTTTTTAGCCAAAAAAGCCATATTAACAATGTGGCTGTTTGGGGGATGGGGGGGGGGGGGGTCACAGCCAAGTGCAATTTCTCCTTTACACCATTACACAAAAACTTGAGAGTGGGTTTGGGGTTAAAAGTATGATGTCTGAATGAATAGACATGGAAGGCTTTGGTTCCACAATAAAGTATCTGGGCTTTCAGCTAAATGGACTAACATATTTATGCTTTCAGCTAAACTGACTAAATCTGCAGTATGCAATTTTAGTATCATATTTATTCAAAGGTCTGCATCTCAATACAAAATCCCACACTAAAGATGAATACAGCAAATTACAACCACTGCCAAACCATGGTTTTGAAATGCATTTTGAAAACAATTAAAGAAATGGACAATAACAACATTTAATGATCAGTTAGACCATCCAGTATTTCACTTACTCTATCTACTGATATTATACACTTCTGCATCCTTATATGAATCCCCAAGAGTTTATAAGCATTTCTGTGAATTCACTCACCATTTCTAAGCCCAAAGAACTTACATCAACGTACTCAGTTATTAAACAAAACAAATGAATAAAACAAACAAACATACCAGAATTGGTCTTTGGTTTCTGTCATCTGTACTCGATTTCTTTCTAGATCCCCTGTAGGCTTAGTTTGTCAGCTGTGTGAATACTACATTTGTGCACAGGTCATTGGATTATAGTTTCATAGGTTCATAGGTAGGTACTAGGCTATTGGCCCTAGGGCCTATATAAGCCTAGCCAAAAGGTACCCTGGCTTTCGTCACCCAAGAAAATTATTTTCCTGTGCCACTGTCAAGCAGAGCCACAGAAGTGATCCCAGGGGTGAATTTCCTATCTCTCATCCCATCATCAAGATTTTTCTTGAAGAGTGCTAATGAGGAGCTTTGTTTGATATAGATAGGATGTTTGTTCCAGAGTATGGGAAGTCTCTGGGACAGGATTCTATCCCCCCAGCATGTTCTGTTTATTGTGGTGACAAGGTTTAGGTCCCTAGAGCGTGTAGCTCGTAGGGATTGGGATTTCTTTAGGTGGAGCATGTCTAAAAGCTCTGGATTTGACATAGCTTTGTGTATTAGGCAGAGATCGCCTCTGAGTAGGCGATATGCGACGGAGTAAAGCTGCAGTTTTTTGAGACGGTCTGCGTAGGGCATCTGTTTGAGGCCGGTAATCCTCTTTGTGAGGTATTTCTGTGGCCTTTCCAGTTGTTGTAGATGTCTTGTCAAGTACATACCAAAAGGGGCATTGTACTCTATAGTGTGTCTAATAAGTGACGAGTAGAGGGGAACAACGACCTCTTTTTTCCTGGATGAGAAACCTTTTGTGATGAGGTGTGCCACATTGAAGGATTTCCTGACTACTGTGGCGATGTGATTATCAAAGGAGAGACTACTGTCCACCTGTGTCCCAAGATCTCTTATCACACTTTCGGTGTTAAGTAGACTACCACCTATGTGGTTGTTCATGGGTAAAAAGTTTTTACCAAAAGGGGTGACAATGCACTTGTTGGCACTGAGCTTGAGGCCATGGCTTTGACACCAGGCATCTGTCTCAGCGAAGCCCTTTTGTAGGATGCCAACATCTTTTGGAGTTTTGATTATGGCTCCTAGTTTGCAGTCATCTGTGAACTTCATTAGCCAAAGACCTTCTGTGTTAACCTGTACTTCAGAGAAGTAGATACCATCAGGAGAGGACCCAGGACTGAACCCTGTGGTACTCCACTTGTCACTGGTCTGAAGTTGGATTTGGAGTCTGTTACTTTCACAGTGTGGGTTCTGTCAGTGAGCAAGTTAGCAACCCATCTTGTGACATAGGGATTTATACCTAGTTTAGTGAGTTTATCCATAATTCCAGAGTGGGGGATGGTGTTGAAAGCCTTGGCGAGATCTAGATAGGCTATGTGAACCACCTTACCCTCATCTATGGCTTTGTTGACTGCTTCAAAGCAGTCTATCAGGTTTAGGAGACATGATCTGCCTTTTACAAACCCAAACTGGGTGGGGTCCTGAGTTTGGAGATTACCAATGTCATTGTTTATAAGTTCCATGATGATATGTTCCATAGCCTTGCAGACCAGGCTCATTAGGCTAATGGTGGTGGTAGTTTCTGGGGTCTGTGGTGGCTCCCCCCTTGTGGAGTGGGATAACCATCGCTGTGCGCCATTCAGTGGGCACATAACCTGAGGTGAGGCTATGATTGAACATGGTACTTAGGTGAGGTGCCAGTTCGTTCTGTAGTTCATGTAGAACACAGCTAGGTCCCATGGATGCTGTATTCTTGGCTTTGGATAGTGTGTTTTTTACCTGTGCAGCCGTGATTACAGAAGATCTGAGTGTTGCCATTGAGATTCTTGACATAGCTATAGAATGCTTTGTGGTTGTCTTTAGAGTCAGTGGAGATTTTGTTTTCGTAACTAGCTTTGGAGGATTTTATGAGGGATCTCAGCTTCTTACTGTGGCTGATCAGGAAGTTTCTCAAATCATGGGATTTTACTCTTTTTTGCAACAGTTTCTTTCTTCTGTTGTAGAGTTTGTTTATGGCAGGGGACCACCAGAGTGGCTTCCTTTTTTTGGAGGATAGCATCTTGGTTTTGTTAGGGATTGCACGATCCATGCACTCGTGTAAGTGCTTATAAAGTGCATTTGTGTAGGATTCAGCAGTCATACCTCTATTGTCTGTCAGCATGGGTGTCGTGAAGTTTACCACTTCTGTCTTAAGAAGCGTGAAGTTGGCTTTGGCGAAATGTTTTACTGTGGTTTCCCTAATGGGGGGTGGGGGAGGGATGTGGATGTCTAGGGTGATTAGCTTGTGGTCGGATCTGGCCAATGAGGAATTGACCTCTGTTGCCCATGTTGGTAATAACCAGGTCTAGGATATTGCTGCCCCTGGTGGGGGTGTGGATAAGTTGATCCAAGGCATTGGAATTTATGAATTCCAGAAAACGTTGAGCACAAGAGTTGGTACATGAGTAGTTTTCCCAGTTAATGGTAGGGTAGTTGAAATCACCCGTTATTAGGGTGTTAGGTTGTACTCTAATATTTTTCAGTGTATCAAGAAATGAGGGGTTGGAATCCTGGAGCATGGTGGGGGGTCTGTAGCAAGCTACGATTTGGATTGTGGTCTTGCCCAGAGTTAGTTGCACTTGGATAATCTCTGATGCATTATTCTGAGCAACTAGCCTGGAGGTGTGGATATCCTTAATGAATATGGACACACCTCCACCTTTAGTGTTTCGGTCCGGGTTAGGTGGCCAAAAGGTGTGGTATGAATTATAGCCTGGTAATGCAGGGGTACTCTTTGGAGCCTTGAACCAGGTCTCTGTCACTGCACAGATGTCGATGTTCTCCATTTTAAGAAGTGCCTCAAGTGAGTGCATTTTGAGGTTTAGACTTCTAGCATTGCGTAGCAATACCCTCAGATTCTTCTTGCTTGTACCTGTTATGGTGGTGAATTTGTCATTTGAACCTTGCCTAAAAAAGGCACTGTGGGGTGGCTAGAGCCTTAGCCAGTATCCAGAATCCCAGGAGCAACAGATGCAGGCCATCTCTGGCAAAGCATCATGGTTTGTCGATCATGTCATCCCAGGCAGACAGATACTGGATCCCCTTAGAATGACACCAGAAGCTTAGCCAATTGTTGAAGTCAATCATTTTGTCCTTGGTACTGTGGTATCATTCTGGGTGATGGCAGGATGCTACTCAGGGCTAGGGTCATACCTGCCTGGGCTACAAGATCGGACAGCTCCTCCATGTCCCTTTTCATGTAATCCAGGTAGGTACGTCTTAGGTCATTCACACCAACATGGACAATGACAGAGTCATATTTGTACTTGTTGTGGAGTGACCTGAGTGCATGTGTTATGTGGCGGATCCTGGCACCCGACAGGCAGCTGACAGTAACTTTCTCCTTGTTTAGCCTGGTGAGTGGAACATCAGTGTGCCTGACTATAGAGTCACCTATGACTAGAGTGTTGGGTACGTTGTTATGTCTTATGGGCTGTGGTTGAGTGGCACACTGAGTTTGTGGGCTATGTGTCATTTGGGTTGTGTTGGGGGGGGGGGTGAAGGTTGCTTGTGTTTCTGCTTTGGAGGTCCCTGTTGGTTGGGCAGGTTTTTACTGAGAGCCTCCGCGAATGTAGGTGTGTGTTTTGTGTTTCTATGAGTGTGTTTTGGTGGTGTAGGTTTTGAGGGACTATGTGCTGTGTGTGGTTTGGTGCAAGTGTTTACCTTCTTCTCTTGACTGTCTAGTCCAGTCTTAGGTGAAGAGAGCTTTGCTTCCAGTTTGGCTATATAAGTGCATCTCTCACAGGTTGTAGTGTTGGGTGGTAGGAGGAGAGGGTTGTCTGTGTACATGAGGCAACTGCTGCATTGCCCCAAGATGCCCAGATTAATCAGGTAGATAGGAGAAAACACCGGGAGTTGGCCCTTAGACATGCCTGGATAGGTGCTTATTTGTTAAGTACTAGAAACTGTTTTCCTCTAGACAGTGAGGAAAGCTGAGTGCTGCAGTAATCTGTAGCTTATTTAGTGCTTACAATAAGTTCTGAACAAGTGTTGAGCTCAAAGAAACAGACTTGAGCACTGAAACTAAAAAACTAGCTTGTTCTAAGAAACAAAATTAAGCTAGAAGGCTTCCCTCCAACACAGAAAAGCTTAGGGGCTTAGAAGCCCACAAATAGTCCTGGACACAGCAAATCTGTATCTAGACTAGACTACCCACAGGAAAGGTAGGAAACAAGCTTAGAATTTTATTTTTCTTTAAGTGGAAAGAGAGAAAGAAGGAGCAGAAACTAAGCTGATTGGCCTTCTCAAATGTTCTCCCTGTATTAGGTAGAATGAGGTAATGACACTAGACTGGGAGGAGGGTCCCAGATCAAATTTACAGTAGGGGCAGGCAACTGCAAAGCCACCAACTATAAGAACAACATACCAATAGGGAGGGAGGGTGGAAAACAAACTGCAGAAATGTTTCTCACAGCAGAAAAGCAGCAGTGAGCATTTAAACGAAAGTTTTAACAGCTAAAGGAGCCTCTAGAGAAAGCTTTTAACTGCAAACAAGTTATCAGAATCAAACAACCCAACAGATGCTTAATAAAAGTGGACAATTCCCAGCTAATACCTCACACACAGTGAAACTAGCTAGAAAAATATACAGTAGACAAAGTGCTATAAATAACTTGAAAAATAAGCAAAAAAAACAGGATACTTAATGTTATATATTATAGATCTGAGTTTGCTCAGTGTCCTTCTTTCAATTAGCTCAGTGTGAAATGGCAGAAACACTCACAAACTTAACTTCTTAGGTAACAGAAAGCTGAAACCTGAGACAACTTTAAAAAAAAAGCTCAAAAGAACCAATGAGGTGCTTAGTCTAAGCTGTAGTCCAGGTGACCTCAGTCAGCCAATAACCTTAAACAATTCTCTCTCACTGAAATGCCTGATGGCTTTGGCTAAACCAAGATGTCCCTGAACGTGTGCTCAGACACACAGCCTCCACAAACACTAGGCCCAAACACAAGCCTGAATATGGACAATGCTACAAATATCCACACTACTTAGAAACAAACTGCAGAAATGTTTCTCACAGCAGAAAAGCAGCAGTGAGCCTTTAAATGAAAGTTTTAAACAGCTAAAGGAGCCTCTAGAGAAAGCTTTTAACTGCAAACAAGTTATCATAATCAAACAACCCAACAGATGCTTAATAAAAGTGTACAATTCCCAGTCAATACCTCACACACAGTGAAACTAGCTAGAAAAATATACAGTAGACAAAGTGCTATAAATAACTCGAAAAAATAAGCAAAAAAAACAGGATACTTAATGTTATATATTATAAATCTGAGTTTGCTTGTTTGTCTTTAAAATTATTAATTATTGACTGAATGCATTTATTGTGATGCCTCAAGCACTGTTTTAAGATGTTATTTTTTAATACAAAAAAAAAATACAAACATCCAGGAAAAGCTTTAACCACCCTTACTCAAAAATGTTTTAGAACATTATTAAAACATTAATACTTACTACAGGCTGTTCACATCTTCAAGAACATTAATTACGATACTAGATACAGATGAACAAAAACAATTATATGAAGTACAGTGGTGAATAAATTAACTAAGTAAAGAACTTTACAATCTTACTTTCATCTTGGCTTCCATAGTGTTATGCAGGAGGACTAGAAAACGTTTTTATGCAGACAGGATGTTGTAGAAATTGACACAATTGTTAAGAAATTGCTGAAATATAGGGTTTTGCAGAAACACTGATAATTTTCTTTGCAATCCTTAAAATGATTTCATCTACAAGCTTCAGAAGCAAATAATTCTCTATCCTGAAAAAAAACAGTGCATTTATATTCCATCTACCTACACAGAAGCCATAACTGATGACTTCAAAAAATCAAAAGGAAAACATTAGCTGGTGAAAAGTATCATTTAAAAATAAGCAATTAATAAACAGACAGAGGAGTGTCCTGTTCTTTAGGATCTGTGATCATAAAATGACCATACCTGTAGAAGATTAAATGACCTGAAGTCTAGAAAAAAGTTGATTTACACACTGCAAATACAAATAATGCTTTATAGTCTATATAAATATTTAATTTAATTCCTAATTAATAATACTGACATGTTTAAGAGTTAACAACACAGTTAGGAAATAACAACTGTAAAAAAAAACAAGTAATCTCTGTGGTATCCCCAAAGTCTCAAAACAACCCACTAAACAAGTATAGTGGGTCCAAAAACAAAACAGTGTAAGAAACTTCTCTGCGTGATAGATTTTCAGTCCATATTTTATTATTTATTATTTATTTATTTCAGTTTGATGACCGGGGAGGTCCACTGGGTTCAGGAGCCCATTTTCAGTGGAGACCCGGGGAGAGAAGCTCCACATTACATAGTAAACGTTAAAATACAGCAGATAAAATTAACATTCAAAGATACAGATACATTAAGATACAACAGATAATATTAAGTTTTATGGATACATGTAAACTGTAATACAGAGACAGTATGAGGTACAGTGGTTACATAGCATGTGCGTCATATATTGACATGGTTGGTTAAAAGGTTACATAGAATCTGAGTCTTGTTATGGCAGAATGGTAGAACAAACATAAATGTTAGGGAGGGGGAAAAAGGGAAAGCAAACTATTTGCAATATTTACATATATACACAAGACAACAGTAAAGAATAAGTAAACTCCATGGAGCAAAGTTGTTGGAAATAGGAGTATGGAAATACAATTAGTGTAGAGAGTAGAAGGCTCTGCGGGGAGAGTGCAGTTGCACTTCTAATTAGAGAACAAGTAGGAATGGAGTTGGGCTTTGAAGTTGTCAGGGTTTTCTGTCATTCGTAATGAAGGAGGGAGAGAATTCCATTTTTTGGCTAAGGAAAAGGACAGAAGGTGCTGTCCGGCAGGTCGCTTTGGTGTGTGGACAGTGATTAGGTTTAGGTGAGCAGATCTAAGTGGCCTGTTAGGGGTGTATGGTTGTATGATGTTGGATAGTGCAGGACATTTAGAGGGGTTAAATAATAGCCTATGGGCAGTGGTAAGTTGGAGGTAGTCTAGAAGGATGGGAAGTTGTAGCCAGTTTAGTGAGTGAAGGGCAGAGCAATGGTGGGAGGAGTGTTTGGCTCTGATGGCGAATTTTGAAATTTTATTATAACAACTTTCCATTTTGGAGGAGATGGAGGCAGATAAGTTAGTTAATAGAGGGGCACCATACATTAGTGAGGGAAGAAGATAGGTAGTGGCGAGGGTTTGTCTAGTAGAGGGAGAGAGATAGTGGATGTTTCTGTATAGCAGGCCAAGTTTTTGATATGTTTTCTTGATGTTTAGTTGAATATGGGTGTCAAATTTTAGGTTTTCATCTATAGTGACCCCAAGTAGTTTGGCATAGGGAACAATTTCTATGGTTGAATTGTTATGGCTTCTAATTTGGAAACAGTTTTTGTCAAGAGGGAAGGATGTTGAGGGGGGGGGTAGTATTTTGGATTTGTTAGCGTTTAGAGATAGGTGGTTTTGGAGCATCCAGTTCTCAGTGGTGGAGAAAGCAGTTTGAGTGCATAATAGAAGTTCTGGGAGGTTGGTGGCACAGCAGATTAAAGTGGAGTCATCGGTGTATTGTACGATTTTAGTATTTGGGATGGCAGAGTGGAAATCATTGATAAAGATGTTAACTAGCATAGTGCCAAGAATGGAAACTTGGGGAACTCCAGTGGGGGTAGGAAGGAAGTTTAAGGTGCCTTTCCTCCATTTTATAGCTTGAGAGCTGTCAGATAGGTAACTTGAGAACCAGGATAGGGTACTGTGTGAGAGGTTGAGGTTAGCAAGGTGGCTAAGGAGATGAGTATGGGAGACAGTATCGAAAGCCTTGGAGAGATCTAGTAGAACTGTTGAAACTATTTTTCCAGTGTCGCGGGCATGGTTGACTATATCTAGGAATGAGAGTAGAGCAGTTATAGTGCTATGGCCAGGATGGCAGCCATGTTGGGTTAGAGAGATGAGGTGGTTTTTGGTAAGGAAGAGCATTAGCTTGTGAATTTGCTCTACGACTTACCTGGTGTTAGTGTAGGATTACAGCCAGAATACCCAGCAGCCTACCCCCTACCCTTATAGTTGTAAATCCCCTTTTCCTACCTCACTCCGGGCTTTTTTCTTCCATATATCTGAGCTGCCTGCTCATCTATTTAACTGTTTTAGTGGTTCCTCTCCCCATTACTACAATGATTGGCCACTAGGCAGTATTCACCCAACTATTACATCTCTTCCCTCTCTCCTTCCCACTTACTATAACATCTCAATAGAACACTTCTCCTCTTTCTCTACTTACTATCAGTCCTACCCTCCAGCCAGTTCTTGATACTTGTCTGCTCCCTTACACTTACACTTAATATCACTTAAGCTTCCTACCTAGCTCCCTCTGTACTTACCTTTCTCCTGACTGATTGTTTCCTCTCACTGTCCTGCTGTCATCTTCTTTGTGTCTACCCGCTCCGTTCGCCCTATGGGCTCACTCCGCTCCCCTACCCTACCCCCAATTCTCACCCACCCCCAGTGATCCTAAACTTATACTTCTTCAGCCACTTCCTCTTCCACTTCCATCCAATCACACTTACCTTCCATTTAAACCAATTAGACACACCCTTACTCATTCACCAATTACAATATACCACTCCTTTGACTACTTTATCATATCCCTCTTCTACTGCCTAACAGGAACTAATTCCCTCCTTTCTACACCCTCCTTATCTACTTCCACCTCTTACAAATCTTAACCCAACCCATTAACACTTCTTATAATCAATCTCAGTGAAGATTACTTCAACTACCCCAACCAACCTAATATTCCTAGCTATACTTTCTACTATCTTTACCTCTACCTACCTCCTCATTTCATTTGAAAAACTGCACTATTACTATTTCAACCACTCTCTAAAACAAACAGCAATACACACTTCTATACTCACTTGCAGTCAGACTAATATCACTTCCATTCCCAGCTGTCTACTACCCAAATACCACAGACTCTCCCACTTTAAATATAATAATCATACTGTAAAAAGAGAGAAATATCTACTTAACCTAAAATATAATTCACCAACAAAACCTCTCACTCTCTCTCCTTACTAGATGGTGACATCCACCCTAACCCTGGCCCTGCCAATCCTGCTACCCTAACTACCCAGCCTAAACTCCCCAACTTACTCCTAATAGGACATCTGAATATCCACAGTCTTAACAATAAAGTAGCCCATCTCCATGCCCTTTTAGATATTCACTCCTTTGATATCCTTTGCCTGACAGAAACTTGGTTGAAACCAGGGACCAAAGACAACAAAATTATCCCCCAAGGATATAATATAGTTAGACAAGACCGGATAAAACGTAAGGGAGGGGGTGTAGCAGTTCTATTCAAAGATGGATTTCACATCTCCACACTACCATGTAACCCTCCTCAGGATAGTAATGCAGAAGTCCTGGTCATTAAAGTCCAAATCAACCCAAACAAAGCTTTATACATCATCTGTATCTACCTACCACCCGGTAATAACATCAGCACAATCGAAGCTATATTAAACTGGGTATCCTCAACTTACAACCAAGAAACAGTAATACTAGGTGATTTTAATACTGACTGGAAAAGTGTCAATGCAGATAACCCCACCTCTCACATTAACCTCCATGGCTTTAGTCAAACTATCACCTCCACAACCAGAATTAACAAACCAAACAAAAAAGAGAGTACCGTAGACTGGATACTTATAAATAGACAGGACCAAGCTTATAAGGTAGGCACTCTCCCAGATGATTTAAGTGATCATACTTTGACCTACATCATAAGACAAAAACATGATCTGCCTAAACCCTCCACTTTTAGGATTGCACGGTCCAATAAACACTTTAGCCCAGAATCATTCCAAAATTAACTTAGTGCCTGTAACTGGAACCCTTTAAAAACTCTACCACTTGAAGAAGCTATAAAATATCTAAACTCTACTTTTTTATCCATCCTTGATAAACATGCACCTAAACGGTCTAGCTGAATGAAATCCAAACCAGCCCCCTGGCTTTCTAAAGAAACCAGACAGAAAATTTTACTGAGGAACAAATCTTGGGCAAAGTGGAGGGCTAACAAAAATATCTCTGATCAACAAAACTTTAGGCAACTGAGAAATAGTACAAAAAGGCAATACTTATGGATAAAAAGAACTATTACTGTAAACTACAGCAAACTCATCAGAACAATCCCCAAAAATTTTGATCCAGTATAAACAAACTCCTCTCCCCAGGACACTCTCACACACCTACCCCTCTTGAGGCTGATCCTAATACCCCCTGCAAACTGCCAATATCTTTAATAATTTCTTCACAGAGACCATTCAATCACTAGCCAGTCAACTAATCCCAGACAACTCAAGCCTTCTCACCACCGTATCAGCTTCTCTACCAACATTTAAACTGCAACCCATCTCTACTACTCTCATCTGTAAACTCATCCAAAAACTTAAGCCTTGTACTCCTTCTGCTGACCAAATACCATCAGAATACTTGCAAAAAGCAGCTAAGGTAATTGCATACCCTGTATCCATCCTCATTAACAGAACCATTAAGGAAGGAACCATTCCAGACATTTGGAAAATCTCCCATATTATTCCCCTTCATAAAGGTGGCAATTTAAATGATTACTCTAACTACAGGCCAATAGCTCTATTATCTCCTTTAGCCAAAATAATGGAAAAATGCATTCACAGACAACTACTACATCATTTATCTCAACATAACATTCTAGCAAACTGCCAACATGGCTTTAGGCCATCACACAGTACCACAACTGCCCTACTATCTTTTATAGATACCATCAATAGAAACCGCAATAACAATAACTCTCATCTGCTCTCTTTATTGACCTCTCAAACGCTTTTGACATGGTCAACCATGCCCTTCTCATCAACATTCTAGAATCCCTTTCCTTTGACTGTCAGACTATTAAATGGTTCAGGTCCTACCTTAGCAATAGGCAACAAGCAGTTATCTGGCAAAGCAACATATCAACCCTTCAGCCAGTTACCCTTGGACTCCCTCAAGGCTCTATTCTAGGACCACTTCTCTTTTCACTATTTATCAATGACCTCCACATAGCAATCGCTCAAGCCACCTGCATACAATACGCAGATGATTCTACGCTAGTATGCACAGCAAACTCCCCTTCAGAACTACATTCTCTAACCCAGAATGTATTTAACATAGTAGAAACATGGTTTACAAATAGATGCCTCCTTCTCAATGCTAAAAAAACTAAGCTCCTTCTCTTTACACCCACCAACAAATCCTCGCCCATAGATTTCTCAGTTTTTTCCAATAATGGCACTATTATACTTCCTGACACAACCACTAAAATGTTAGGAATAACTATTGACAATAACCTTACTTTTGACAGCCATATAAATAACACTATCAAAACTGTCAACAGAAAAATAGGCTCCTTATATAGGATCAAACCTTTCCTAACACCTATAGCTAGAACCACAATTGATCACTCCCACTTAATCTCAAAGCTTCTGTACGCCTCACCCATATATACTAACCTAAAGAAAAATAATCTTACCAAACGATAAAATTCCTATAATAACATCACCAGATTTGCCACTGGCAATCCCTTTAGAACCCACCACTGTCTGAATGTAAGGCAACTAGGCTGGCTTGAACTTCAAAACCAACTGATAGTATCCCAACTCACCATTGCCCACAAGATCTTCTACCAACCCAACAGCACTCCTATACTTTCCAATCTCATCCTCCCTTACAAAAATCTGAATTCCCTGCGCTCTTCTAAGAAACTGCTTGCTTGCATTTGCAAGTCTAACAACCTGGCTGGAGACCCTCTTTTTTCTAACACAGTGGGAAAAAACTGGAACCTACTGCCCGATGAACTAACATTAGTTTCTTCCTTGCCTCTCTTTAAACATAACCTCAAAAAACACCTCCAAACACACTGGTTATGCCCCTGCAACAACCCTGACTAACCATTTCCTTTTACTAATTATAGCTCCTTTTACTTCTTATTCCTCCTATTCTCACTTAAATTACTAACACTCGTAATGGGTTGTTACATGCTAATTACTTAAATTACTAACACTCATAATGGATTGTTACATGCTAATTACTTAAATTACTAACACTCGTAATGGATTGTTACATGCTAATTACTTAAATTACTAACACTCGTAATGGATTGTTACATGCTAATTACTTAAATTACTAACACTCGTAATGGATTGTTACATGCTAATTACTTAAATTACTAACACTTCGTAATGGATTGTTACATGCTAATTACTTAAATTACTAACACTCGTAATGGATTGTTACATGCTAATTACTTAAATTACTAACACTCGTAATGGATTGTTACATGCTAATTACTTAAATTACTAACACTCGTAATGGATTGTTACATGCTAATTACTTAAATTACTAACACTTCGTAATGGATTGTTACATGCTAATTACTTAAATTACTAACACTCGTAATGAATTGTTACATGCTAATTACTTAAATTACTAACACTCGTAATGGATTGTTACATGCTAATTACTTAAATTACTAACACTCATAACGGATTGTTACATGCTAATTACTTAAATTACTAACACTCGTAATGGATTGTTACATGCTAATTACTTAAATTACTAACACTCGTAATGGATTGTTACATGCTAATCCCTTGTAAGATAGACTAACTGATGCTCCTAAATTAATATGCTGATAAACTCTCTCTAGTATAAGTATTAAACTTATTAGAGTAATTTCCTGCTCTATATTATTATTACTTGTTGTACAGCATACTTTTTATTTCTAGGTAGTATTTCTTGTTGTACTTTTATTATAATCCTTTCTGTTAATTTTTAATTTTTAAGTTCTATAATTGCCGGAGCTTTTCTCCCCGGGCCTCTACTGAAAATGGAAATATATCCAGTTAGACTAGCCCGGTTAACAAATGTAAAATAAATAAATAAAATAAAATTAGCTGGATGTGAATGCATTTTTCCAATATTTTTGATATTGGGGAGAGGATGGCTATGGGGCAAAAGTTTGAGTTATTATTATTTATGCCACCTTTGTGGAGAGGATGTATAAAGGCAGCACGCTACAGCTTGGGGACATAAGATTCCTGTATGGATCTGTTGATTAGGATGCTAATGGGGAGGGCGATTCCGTCTGCGGCAGTTTGTAAGAATTTAGATGAAATGTTATCGAGGGCATTAGAGCATGGTTTTAGTTTGCTGACAAGTTTTTTATATATGAGATAGAGACTGGTTTAAGTTCAAAGGTGGGGGGAGGGTTGGGTTTAGAGGCTGGGGTAGAGTGACTGAACTGTGTGGATGCGTTAATTTGGAAGGTCTAATTTAATTCAGCTATAGAGTTAGTAAAGAAGGAGTTGAAAAGAGTGGCAATTTCTGGATCGGACCTGGTAGTGTCAGGGCAAGGATTATTTTTGGTGCCTGGGTTGAGAAGTGAATTAAGAGACTTCCAGAATTGTTTGGGGTTTTGGAGTTGTTGGCTTGGAGTGTCATATAGTAGGGTTGTTTGTCTTTGAATATATGTCTTTTAGTAAGGTTGCTGAGTTGCTTATATTGAACAAGGGTCTCTGGTTGTTTATTGTGCTGAGAAAGTTTCCAGCATTTATCTCCCTGTTGCATATGTTTTTTGGTTTCCCTAGTTAACCATAGGGCGGATTTGGATTTGACTCTTATAGTTCGGAGTGGAGCTTGGGAATTAAGTACATTTAGGAAAGTAGAGTTAAAGAATTCGACGGAGCTGTCAAGTGGTAGAGTTTTAGATTGTTCCAGTTAGTTTGTTTGAGGGTGTTAGAGAAAGTTATAGGGTTGAAGTTTGTTAGGTTATGTGTATGTAGGTATTGGTGCTGGAGAGGGGGAGACTGGGTTGCTTGGTGGATGAAGGCAGGCAGGTGGTCACTAAAAGAGTCGGGAAGGATGCCTGAGTCTAAGATGTTGTTAGGGTGGGTAGCTAGGATCAAGTCCAGTGTAGATCCTGGAGGACTGATTTTGTTGGGTCTAGTGATAGAGTTAGTAAATTGAGTAAAGTTGACTAGATTGACAGATATGGTTGGGTTTAGGTTGTTAATTTTGTTCCAATCTATATTAACATCTCCTAGAATGTAGGTCTCTAGGTTAATGTTAGTTGAGGCCCATTGGAGGATTTCTTCAAGGGTGGTAGCATTGTTACCTGGGGGAATATATAGGGATATGAAGCAGATACTTTTGTGAATATTCATATGTAGTAAACCTATTACTAGTTCTGCATTGTAAAACTGGGGAATGGGGTTTGGGTATGGAATAATGGAACCTATGACTAGTTCTGCATTGTAGAACTGGGGAATGGGGTTTGGGTATGGAATAATGGGGGGTGGGGTTTGGGTATGGAATAATGGGGAGTAGATTAGAGAATATCAAGGCTACTCCTCTACCTCTTCTGTTTGGTCAGATCTAAGGGCTTGAAAGCTGGGGGGGGGTAGGATTTCTGAGTCAGAGATGGTAGGTTTTAGCCAAGTCTCAGAGATGGCTACAATGTCAGGTAGGTTGTGGTGAAACCAGGCATGGAAGAGAGTAGCTTTATTTCTTAGACTCTGGGCATTGAGAGTAACTATTTTTAGGCTTTTGAGGTTACTGGTATTGGTAGTTCTTGGGGAGATGAGATTGTTAGTAGTATTAGGTCCAGGGATTGGGTGTATATCACCTGATAGAAATAGGTGGATGAAGAAGGGAGATAGTAGGAAATTTAGTTTGCCTTTTGACTGTTGGGGACAAAAGATCAGAGCTTTAGGGAAGTTATGTTTTGTTGAGGTGGGTAAGATCTTTGGTTTAAAGTAGTGGAGAAAGTTGGGCTGTAGTAGTGAGGATGATATGATATGGAAGTGAGTTGTGGTGGGGGTGAAAAGTGGGATGGGAGTTGAGAGGTGGGACAAAAAAGAGGGGGGAAGAGGAGTGAAGGTATAGGAGGTAGTATGGTGCAATGTAATTAGAATTAAGAGGGTGATGAAGGGGATTTGTAGGGTTTGTAGGAATGGAGAATGCATAATGTAATGGATTAAGTACGTAAGATAGAGAAGTATGGGAGGTATAGAACAGGTAGGGTAAAAGACAGAGAGATATAAATGGGGTGTAAGGTGTAGTATAGTGTGTGTGGGGAGTGGCTTTAATTGATGGGAGGAGAAGAGGAGGTATGTGTGGGGAGTGGTCTTTAATTGATGGGAGGAGAAGAGGAGGGGGTAGAATGAGGAGGTCAGTAATTGGAGTGATGGAGAATGGGAGGAGTCTACTGGAGGGATAAAAGTGCAAGTAGTAGGGGTGGGTAAGATTTGGGGGTAGGGTAGGGGAGTGGAGTGAGCCTGAAGAGCGAACGGAGCGGGTAGAGATAAGTGAGTGAAACAGCTCAGGATGAACAATTAGTGGATTGCTGATTGCTCAGGTAAGTGAAAGTGTGGATGAGTAGAGAATGATAAAAAGTAGAGTGGTAATGTACAGAGGAGGAAAGTGGTGTTTACATAAGAGCAAGAGATATGTGAAAGAAAGATAGGAGCAAGGTATAGGCAGCAGAATGGAATAGAAGTAAATTATAGGATAGCAGGAGAAGGGTATAGGCAGCAGAAAGTAGAAGATGTAAATTATAGGATAGCAGGATAGACTAATGGAGGGGACTGGATAAGGATGCCACCTAGTGGACAGGGAATGTTATTACAGCAGAAGTAAATGTTTGGGAAAGGCTGGTCAAGGACTGGATACTAACTAAGAATCAGCTAATGGAAGCAGCAATAGAGGGACTAAGGGTCTGTAATCTAACTACTGGATACAGAGGAGGGTATGGCTGCTGGTAGTCCTGGCTGGAAGCTAACAATTACAAGCTACAAGACATATACAATATTAAATGTCAGCTTTTCTGCCAGTATTAGGAGAACACATACTTTCTTTCTTCCTTTCTTGGAAGAGCACGGGGATAAGACAGCAGGTGATATGGAAGGGTCCTTATATTCCAGATAGTCAAATTCTTAACTTCAGATAGAAGGAATGCAAGCTGGAGAGCTGGGAATAATTATGGAGCAAAACAAAAATGGGGGGGGGGACAAATGTCCTTATTAAGTTAGTGCAAGCAGTATAACTAAGCATATTCTCAAAATACAGCATTAATGCATTCATCCAACAATGCTGGATATAGTTCAGGAAAAGGTAAAATCAAAGCAGCATTAATACAGTCATTCAACAAAGAAAGAAGCCATGGGAAAACTTCCAAGCTAGCTAGACCTGTATATTGCTTTGGTACATTTACAAATTCAATACACTGCTCAAGAGCTCGCAAGATAAAACAGACCGAGGTACACGGTGCTTTAGGGTATATAAACAGAAAAACGAAAATAGCACTCGTAAACTTAACACGAACATTGCAGATGCACTAATGCTTAGTACATGTGATATATTCAACACTTTTAAATAATAGCTGTGCTCTACATGCAATATAAAGAAGAACTAACACATGCTTTCTAGCGAGGTAGGGATTTGTGCTGGCATATAGGTTCATAGGTTCATAGGTTCATAGGTTCATACTAGGCTATCTGCCCAAGGGCATTTATAAGCCTAGCCCATAGTTATGTGGCTTTCGCCACCCCTTTAGTTTGAATAAAAACTATGCCTATCATTTTGCTGTGCCTCTGTCAAGCAGTGACACTGAAGTAATCCCTGGGGTATATCTGCAATCTCCCATCCATTGGTCAAGATTCCTCTTGTACAAGGCCAGAGAGGTGCTCTGCCTCACATGTACCGGGATTTTGTTCCACAGCATAGGGAGTCTCTGGGTGATGAATCTGTCCCTCCAGCACATTCTATTTATAACCGTGTCAAGGTTTAAGTCTCCCGCCCTTGTGGTTCTGAGGGATCTAGATTTTTTGAGGTGAAGCATATTCATCAAATCTGGGTTTGACATGGCCTTATATGTCAGGCACAGGTCACCTCTGAGCAAGCGGTATGAGACTGAATAGAGCTGGAGTTCTTTCAGTCGGGCAGCATAAGACATATTTTTGAGACCCTTTATCCTTTTGGTGAGGAACTTTTGGGGCCTTTCAAGCTGCAGCAGGTGTCTGGTCAGATACATTCCGAACGGGGCATTGTACTCAATCATAGGTCTAATGAGTGATGAGTACAGGGGGACAATGACCTCCCTTGATCTAGATGTGAAACCCTTCATGATCAGGTGGGCGATATAGAAGGTTTTCCTGACTACTTTAGCAACATGAGTGTCAAACGAAAGGCTACTGTCAACCTGGGTCC